>NC_088603.1:27736011-28101011 GCF_036013475.1 Columba livia
TCCCTGCTTGCAGTACATGAAAAGCTCTCATAGACTGGTCTATTTCAGAGCCAGAAGGACTTGTTCAGGCTACTAACCTGGTATTTGATGGAATATTACTCTGGGTAAAATTCCACAATTATCTTGTTGTTGAAGCTGAGCACAGATTGATGAATGATCAGAGAGGTTATAGGATGTTTAGTTAGACTATGAGTTAGTTTATGACATTATCAAATCTACCAAAAAATCCAAGTGATGCAGAACCACCACATCCTTCCATGAGCTCTGACCAGTCCCTTGTCGTGCTGTAGGCTTAAGCTCTGAGACATTAAGATGCTTCTCAACTAACTGTTTGAAGAACAGATAGTGTTCTGCATGTGACATAGTTACTGAGCTAAAAGATTTATTCTCTATGACATATTATATGTCAAATTAATGTTTATTTACATTAAAAGCTAGTTTGTTTTTTTTTTCCTTTCTGTTTAAGTACAGTTGTAGTAGACATTGCATTAGGAACCCTGGGGAGGACATTGTACACAAGGAGCTAGTGATCTTGGACAAGCCATATCTGCTCTATTAGGCCTTCTACCTAGAGCTTGAGAAGTCCATATATTAGACAGCATGAGTAACTGCTGTAAAGGAGTGTTCTGGAGCATCCCATGCCAGCCTGTGCTGTACACTGGTAGGTGCTATGAAAGACACTTGTCAGGAGAAGGTATATCATTTTATTTGTTACAAACAAAAAGTTACCACTGTATGGGAGGAAGGAGGAATGTCTCCACGGATGGGATCTGCACAGTGTGCCGTCAGAAAATGCAACCAATGCTGCACAAAAGTGGGATTCCCACTATCTGAAGGGATGTAAGATTTGCTCACTGTATTCCTCTTTTATTCTACCTAATTAAAATAGCTATTTTATTACAGAGTCTGTGCCTTTCTTACTAAAATCCAGAAAGAATTGTGTACCACCAGCCCACATCACACTGATACAGACCAGATACTTGCAGGTATCCCTGTACAATATCTTGTCACATTTTATTGAGACTCTCATCTATCTCAGCTGTTCTCATCTTAAAATTTTGCAGAGATTCTGTCATGTTTTGAAGGCGAGGTCTAAGAATTATCATTGGGAAGAAGTGCTATCTGCATTTAAGTTAATTTTGCAGGAAAAAAATCTGCAGGGATGAAAGAACGATACGTCTCTTCTTGGGACTGTGTCCCTCCCCATGTGAATATGTGAAGCTCTGTAAATCACAGCCCCATGGAGACTTAATCCCGCCTTCCTTTCTGCAGCCAAGGTCACCGATGGCCCCATTTGCAGTGAGAAGCTGCTGCCCTGGGGTATTTTCCTCCTAGACTTTCCACTCCTGCCCCCTGAGCTTCCCATAAGACTGCTTCCCTGGAGCCACAGGGTGGTCACCCTGTTGCCCTGCCCTGGCCAGACTCTTGCCAAAATATCACTGGTATCCCTGGGAATGGTTCATTCCTGTTGGCATCCCAGTAGGGATCTGTGCCTTCAGACCTGTTAAAGACAAATCATCTTTTGTGGAAGAGTTTTCAATAAGTCTTTTGGAGTAAGCTTAGAAATTGGGTTTATTAACAGCTTGTCATATTGAAACAGTTTTTATCTTCCTTTTGGTCTGTTACTGTGCAGCCTGGTGTTCAATATGCACACTTTTTCTGGAACAGACCAACACGCTACTGTAAACTCCTGGCATTATTCAGCATTTTCTCTCAGTACAAGGCACGCTTCTCCTTCCAAAAGGTTTTTCCACGTCATATCCAGAAATGTCATTGCTTTTAAAATCATATGTTAAACTATTCCTTACTACTAAGTAAGAAAATAGTCATTGCTCAACACAGTAATATATGGTATTATGAATGAAGCAAGGAGTTTCCTACTGTTTCCCAGGGTATAATACACTCTCTACATCTTTAGAAGAATTTCGTGACATATACTAGGGAGACTAGTGGCCCTTATGTTTGTAAGTACATTTGGGGGAGAAACCAACTGCATGTTACACAAAAATAGCATACTTAATATAAACTAAAAATAAATACCTCTGCAGAGACTGACTTATCTAAATAAGATATGCGCAATTAAGGTCTTCTGTAGATTAAAAAATAAACTAACAAACAAACAACTCTATAAAAGAAATTGCCTCTGTGAATATCTCACAAGTAATAGTCTGTGATAATTAAACTTACTCTAAAAATTGTTATTGACAAAGGACTAGATCTGACATGGAACACAGAGTCTCCTCTATTCAGCTATACTATACCTGGCCTTCAGCTTCCTAGAGAAGTCACAACGGTGACTGAAGTACCTTGCACTTTCCTTACATACCACCCAGCAAAAACTTAGCACAAGGCACTTCTTTAGTCTAGAGAAAGCCAGGCACCCATTGGACAGCTGATGCAAGACCATCTAATTGCAGAGTTCACAGCTAAATTGAAGCTTCTTACTTCTTTACTTGGATTCAACCAACTACCATTTAAAACTCTTCCCATCTGCTTGTTCATTGCACAAGGCCTGTAAGTGTGGATGAGTTACTCAGGAATTAACACATCAATGCTCATCACAATGAAAATGCCCGTATTATTAAAGGTTTCACAACTATTTAACTATTGGGGAACATGTTCAGTATTTTGCAATATGGCAGACTTCTGTCTTTCAAACTGCTTAAATACTTTTTTTTTAAAAAAGCTTTTTACATTAATGTGAACAAATGAGGCTTTCCTGGTCCAGCTAACGAACTACAGCACTTTACTGCACAATGCTGAATTCCTGCTACTTAGGGCATGATCTTTCCTTTCAGAGTAGAGATATAATGCCTGACAAAATCTCTCCAGAAAACCTTAAAATTCTTATTGGAAGAAAGCACTCAGAGCTATTTGATCCCATTTGTCTTGAGGAATTTCTTTTTAATTCTCCTTCTCAAGTACAGCTGTAATCCATATATTCTGAATTCAATTTGGTGTTTAATGGAACTAGTTGATCGAATTTATATATTTAGAGTAAATTCAAACATCTGATTCTATTTTCAGACAGCTGAAGTAAAAGTTCCACTCAAGTTGACAGAGTTGTGCAAATCTGAATTGACAAAAGTTAGAGCCACTTCTTGTTTTAATTTGTTTGTAAAGATTAGTTTAACCAGTTTTATCACAAGTATATTCTAGCACTGAAGTATAGAAAGAAATTTCACTAACCTGAAATCTGCGCCATTTAAATTACAAAACTAAAACCTCTGAGAATTTCAGATCACAAACCTGCATTCATTTTCCAAAAACTCATGTCATATGTGTTTAATTATGAGTTCACAAAATCAAAATTAAAATATTTTCCCAGCATTTTGGCTTTCCCGCTTTCTTTGTCAAGCAGTTCAGTAGCAGCTTTTCTTTCAAGGTGCTATCTCACTTGGCACCATAATGTTTTGATGGCAGCAGTGCAAAAAAATTGCCTTTAAAAAGATGAAAACTAAAACATTTTTGCCTCAATTTAGTAATATCGCCTCCGGAATGAGTAAGCAAAGTTCTCAGCTACCGCAGTGTATGTCAAGAGTATACTCTGGGCTGCCCCATCATGAAATCAGTTTTCACGGAATAAGTAGAAAAGCTTTTAAAAAGCTCTCTTAGATAAAGCTGCTGCAATCCTCCAAGCGCTATTTGTTCTTCCCCAGTGGACAAGTGAAGAACGAAGGCTTCATTACACCAATGTTCACTGAATACTTCTTTGTTCCAGAACAGCGTATACCGCATGGACTATAGCAACTACAGAAATACTGAGGACTCAGCATATCCTTAAAAAGGGTTGTGAAGACATCCAAGTGGAATGGGAAGTGTATAGTGAAGATACACTGCTTCTTGTAAACAAGAGCATGAACATCAGCTATGTAAGTCGCCTTCCCATGTTTTTGGGGCCCCAAGCATCAAAGTTATCTGTAACAGGATTAGTCCAAGTCCCCATGCAGAACAGTGATGGAAAGGGACTAGAGACTCCTAGGATGCTTCACAATCATCTACCAGTAACTAGACCACTAAGGTGGCACCATTATAGAGTGTGACAGTAGCCTCTGTATCACAGGTGCAGAGATCCACGTGCCCACAGTCGATGCTTTTCCAAGGTGGAAGTCACACTGCACTCCTGGGTACTTCTCCCAAAGCTGCCCTGAGTGGTACCTCAGGGGACATCTGCCAAAGCTTTCTGTGATTACAGAGGATTGTGAGGAAAGGGTCAAAAATCCTCTGGCCACCAGTCTTGGAAACAAGACTTGGTTAAATACTTACTGTTTATATTGTCAAAAACACAAACTCCTCCTCCTGGCCCAGAAAACTGGTCACCAGTCATCCGATGACAACCACAGTCATAGGAGGTGTGTGGCAAATAACTCAGGAGAACAAGACACTGAGACCATGCTGCTATGGGGAAGTCTGTCTCCTCAGTGACCCAGCTTGACCTCCTGAAGTTGGTGGCTGCTGTCCTTGCAGGTAGTGAAAGGAAAAACATTACGGGCAAGAGTTTCTGGCCTGAGAGAGCCAGTTGACAGCAGTTGTTGTGCTCTGTGAATGCCCATGTTACCTGTTCTTGACAAGAGAGACTCACACCAAAAATGAAGCAAACTTTTGTCACACACCTTGGCTCTATATATGTGAATAACAAAAAAATTGATACTAGTATCTTAACTGACCTCCACTCCCTTTCCTGCCATAGGCACAACCAGAGCAATCACCATTTTACCTCCAGTCACATCCCCAGTCTGCCCACCTCTGCAAAGACTGGTTAAGGCAGGATTTCTGTACCAATGGGTGTTTTGTCATCTCGCCTCCCTATTCTGCTGTGGCAATCTTTTCCGTTTCAGCAAGAAACAAGCTACAAGGCAGGTAACATTTTCTCACCTAATGCTGAGATTTATTGAAACCAACTCTAAGTTGCCCAGCTAACAAATAGTGAGTCAGGGGGTCCAGCAGAACAACCACTTTAGGAAAGAGGTTTTAGCTGTGAGGGTTTCTGTATTTGCTACACATGCTGAGTCCACACACAGTGTATTTTGTTGTTTCAGTTCCCTAAAACCTTCCTAGGCCTAACTGCACTTCTCACCATTTTTTTTCTGAAGTGCAGCCATTGTTTCCATCACTGCAGGTCTGCCTCTTTCTCGGCTGGATGAGGCCAAATCAGGTTTGAAGCCAATTTCTTCACACAATTTATTTCTTCACACTAATTTATGTATTGGTGAGTCATTTTAGGGCACACGCAGGGATTTTTACCCATGAGGACCTGCCTCTCAGTCCGTATCTCTCATCTTGAGAGGGACACTCATGCTGAATTAGTTCTTTCACTCGTAGTACTTACACTGACAAGTTGGGAAATATTTGTCACATTTTGCTTTAGGTAGCACATCATGAAATCATCTGATGTTGGTCCTTAGAAAATCTGTACCAGTGGTAGTGTCAGGGACTGTGGCGGTATAACAAAAACTGAAGCAAAATTGCAAGTCCATGCTGTAAAACTACTCTCAGAGGTACTACAAATTTATTCATGAAACTGCCAAGTTCTTCTGTTGAAACAGCACTTCTGCCTCCTTGGTGTCTCCTCTTGTTTTTACTGTGGACAAAACTTCTTTTTTATTTTACAAAGCTGCAAGAAGAAAGGAAATTCTTTGTGTAAGCCCATGGGACTGTCTCTGTTAGCAGCACAAGATTCCAAGCTATGGCAAGTCTACTGCTGGTAGAATAGAAAACACCTCAAAAAGGGTGTGTGATGGCCAGAGTGGAAGGACTTCCCTGACGGATACACACAGGCAGATACTGATGGTCCCCAAATCCTTCCATGCCAGACTTGCCTCCTGCATGGCTTATGTCATGGGAGGGGCAATTGTCCCAGTGCAGCATCCAGCACAGGGATTCTGCCAATGCCGGGACCTATGGTTCCAGCTTATGACATGGGGCTAGGCCTACGGAGGCTGAGTATGGACATGTGGGCTTACTTTAGGTGCCTGTAAGGACTGTTCTGGGGCTTAGGGTGTGGGCCAATGGAGTATAGCTGGAAGACATACAGTGATCTGAGATTTTAAGACTGAGACTTTGCTTCACTGAGATGGGTGTACAGAAGGGGATGGGGTTTATGTCCCAGTTTGGGAGATGACATTGGAGAATGACACCAAGGTTATTAGAATTTTGGGGAAAAGACTGTTTTTTTACTTGATATCTGTACAATTCTTGAGCTTTTGTTGATGCCTGTATCTCTCTTTAGAAAAAATAAAAAACAGCAGAAACAATACACGGTATATTCTGTTTTGTTTTATTTATTTTCCCAGTTGATCACTGATTGTTTAATGAGATTGATCATATGCCATTTTCCAGAAGCCATAACAATTTTATCTGCTCTGGAGCAATACAATGACCCAACAATTACTTCCAACGTATCACAACAAGAAGCTGACTAAAAAATCATAGTTCACTATCAAACATAGAGGGCAGAGCTAAAGAACTGCATAAAGTTGCAGAGGAGAATAATTCACAGAATTCTGCAGACTGGAAAATTATATGACTATTTTAATATGGTAATGAATGTTGCATTTTGGGCATCCTTATTGTCTAAGAAGGGCTGTATAGACTATCCATCCACTGAAAGATCTTTATTGTACTTACCAACATCATGGGTTTGGCTGAGAAATTAGTACTTTGGCTGGAAATCTCATTAAGAAACTTTTTTTTTTTTCTTCCTTTTTCTCAATGCACATCATCAGAAAGCAACAGAAGTTCTTTTTAGATGGACTGAAATTTCTAAATGATTCTTTCTGGAAAGACTGCAGTTTTGTCATCAGTTATTCCTGCATTCATCATATCCTAGTAGAGATTATTTTATTATAGTGAAACAGATTTATAATCTCTATCTCTGAAGAGTAGTAGATGTTCTAACACAGTCATTAAATCTGCAGATCAGCTTATTGATCACCGTTATTCCACCTCTCAAAAATATTACTATGATCTCCAGAATCATACTGTAATGTGGATGGCGAAATAGAAAACAAAGCAATGCTGGTCCAACTTCAGTGACTGTGACTGGACTTGAACATGCAATGGGATTCAGTAGTGCGGGTCTAGCATGTTCATGGTTGTTAAAACAGTTCCCAGGTGGTATATGAATGACTTGTTTACTCATCAGGACACAGTTTGATTAATTCCTTCTTTTCAAATAAACAATGTGGAGAATTGTTGTATTCCCCCTTGTGATTTTTTTTTTGGTGAATTGGGCCAGATTGCAGGTGGTTTACCACATGCTAGCTTACAGGCTGTTTGTATAGCAGTCACTGCTTAGTATTTAGCGTACTTTAGGAAAGCATCTCTATCACTTGTCTCAGTCATGTGGTTTTGCTCTCCAAATGGGTGTCATTTTTAAAGGCAAATCTACAGTGAGCCATGACTCTAATTACAGTTCTGTAGGATGGAGAGCTACGCATGCTAATATTTGTGAAATACCCAAGAGTTGCAAATGTTTGCATTAATAAAGCGGCAAGTCATTAAAGCACTCTCAAACCATTATAATATGTTACCAATAGTAGCTACATGACTTTTCTATGAATATTCATAAAGGTATTAGTGCTTTATTTTTTATTCTGTTCCATTAATGTAAAATTAAACTATATGGCAAACATGTACCTTAGTAATTACACAAATGTATCCTGGAGATGTTGAGAGGTATTGAGCAACTGATAAGACCAATGTGTAAAATACACTTCAAGGACTGTGCTTGCTTAGCTGGTCAATTGGCAAATACACTAAAGAATTCAAACATAAAAGACAATGATTTGCAACGTGTGGCTGCCTCTACCTTCAGCAGCATGACACTGTTGTTTTGAACTAAGGATAAATCATTCATATGGGATGTCTTTTGTATGTCCAATGAGATGTTATGGACAGCTTTGAATGAGAAAGTATGGAAAATGTATCTCATTTCCATAGAATTCAGGTCTTCACATTCACTCTTCTTTGATCTCTCTATGGTCTTGGATCTCAGGAGTGTCAGCAGCTGGTGAATAAGGGGTTGGTTATCAACATCAACATGTGAGCATGGACTTAATCATTCAGTACTTACCTGGTCTCCCAGGAGACCCTTGTCCACTTATCTGTGGTGACCAACTGTCTCCTGTAAAATATAATGCCCCTGGAGACTGATTGATCACTGTGTACTTCTCCACACTGCAAAACTCTTAGGTAGTGCACAAGACACCAAAACACATTCCTCCCTGTTGAGGTAATGAGAAGCAGCTCCACTTAATGATCCAGGAAGACTTGGGATAGGGTGTGCTTGTAGTAAAGAAGGACTGAGGGGGGATTGCCCTGGGGCAACCTGCTGACAGTGGTGGGGCAGCCTCTGCCCCTGGGAAACCCAAAATCTAGTATTCTCTGTGCAGTATTTTAAGCATTTTGGGAAAGTAGGTGGTAGGCATAACATTCACCTTCACCTGTTCACAAACTGATGATATGGCTAACAGCTAGAAATAGAGTGCTACTTGAAAAAAGTCACAGCAAATAAATGATTCAGACCTATGAAGAAGTGAATAAATTACAACTGCTTAAAAGTCATGCTAACGAATGCATTGCGTTTTTTTCTCTACTGGTGGTTTTTCAGTAAGCATATGTATTACATGTTTATCTCATTTTGCTATTTAAGAGTTATAAGTACATCTGCTGCATATAGCCAAGGGACATCTACAGAAAAGAGACTTAAAAAAAATCGTAGCTCTGTGAAAAACTGTAGAAAATACTACTATTGTTTAAATCCCACAATTATTACTGCAGGTATTGATTTATCCTGCAGAAAAACACTGTTAGCGGAAGAGAACTCACTTTAATGTACTTGCATTGCCAAAAGTGACAGAAAAAGGGTATCTGATCCCAGAAAATCATTTTATGTGGTCAATGATTTAAGCTATATTGGCTTCATTAGAAGAGAGGAAACAAAGTATAGAGTCGAATTAATTTTGTATGGAGCAAACAAATTTCATTTTCCTGCTCCCAAGAAACAGTAGTGAAGGGAAGGGTTTGCAGTGCGATGAGCTTAGAGAAGGCAAAAAGTGCCAGATGATTAATTAAAAAGTAAATAAAGAAAATTAAGTGATGTGCTGAAAATGAAGGCAAAAAGGGAAGAGAGGCTTTAATTGAGGGAAAAGTAGGAGAACAGCAATTAAGATACCATTTGGAAGTAAACAGGAGAGGTGACAGAGAATAAATCATCCTCCAAGAAAACCTCTCTAACTCATTAAATACTTCAAAATTATTTATTACAAGCATTCTCCCCCCCTCCCCTTCCCAAGCTTTGTGCTATGTACTCACAGCACTTAGAGTAGCAGAGGGACTCCAAGCCCTGACAGATTGGCCAGTTTTCCTTTGGCCACAAGGACTGGTGACACACTGAAGCACTAATCCACTACTACGCTGTTCTAGCTGATGGTGTGCTACAGTCCCTCTCATCTCCAGTCCCACATCCACATACACACTTGCTTTACTTGCTGATGGGTTGCTTGCAAAGTCTGACACCTGCAATGCGTTTACACTCTGAGATGCAAGGCAAATCAGAGTAACTGTGAGTGACATCCTGGCCTCACTGGGTGTATCGTGTTCATGTCAGCAGAGCCAATGTGCCGGTTCCACACCTCTCAAACCTACGTTCTCCTGTTGCAGCCTCCTCCATGCTTGTAATGCTGGGTGATGGACCAGAGGCAATGCAATGCTCAGCTCAAACTGAAGATGAAGCCATTGAATAGGGGTTTTTGGAACACAGACCTCCTGTTCAGAGACTCACTCCACAGCTGGAGCTGCTTTGGTCCCCTTCCTGGCTCTTCACCTGAGACCCAGCTGGGACAATGCAAGAAAGAGAGCACAGTGCGGGCACTGAGAGGTGATGCGAGAGAAGACTGCATGGGTGTGCCTGGTGTCTCATTTAATGGATGCAATTCCCTTAGCACTTAGAAGAGTTAGAATTAGTTGTTAAATCCAAGAGCCTTCCTCTCTTAATATCAAGGGATGCACTTTGCATTGTGCAACTTGTTTGCTCTTAGACTGAAAAATAATTCTTCCCATTTGCCTCTATTGCTGCCTGCTGCCTATGGGCAGAACCACGTAGCAGGTGTGGCCAGAAACATGAGCTGTTCCCACTGGCCCCTCCATATGCTTCTTAATTTCATTGATATTACTAGCTGATGATACTTGCCTTGGGAGAGAATTCAGAAAATCCTTTCTCCCCACTTTTACTCCACCCTTAGAATATGCTCCATTGTCTTTCAAGGTTCCCCTGTACGAAAAAGGTAAAACAAACAAAACAGATTTCAGGACTGACCCTCAGGCCAAGCAGCACCTCAAAGAGAGATTAAAGTTGCCTCAGCAGACGGTCAGAGCTTCTTCTAATATAAATGTTAATTTGTCGGACAAAGCCACATAATTCCGAACATTTACTTAAGGTTTACGTATGTGTTTTACAGGTCTCTATCTGGAAAGCTGGGGTGGGGATGCAGTAGCAGCACAGCTGGATACCGAAGCACTCCCACCACCCTGTGCCATAGATCAGGCCCTACCAAAACCCCTGGCCAAGTGAGCAGAGAGCAGCCCTGAGCTGAGAAACCCCATCTGTTTCTCACATTTAAACCCTCACAGTTATTGGCCTACTTTCCCCACCTCAGCCCTTCTGTTTCCCCAGTTAACTACTAGGCACTTGCAACAATACTTGTTCTAATATGAGGTTGGCTAGTGCCCCAAAACTCCCTTTTTAGTGAAGGAAATCACTTCTAAATGCAACGAGAAGGGTGGGTGGGAGAGTGGATTCTGCTACATTATCAGTTTGAAAGCAAAAAGGTATAAAAGGATGAACACTAGTAGATTCTGCATTATTAGCTAATTTTATACATACTAACATATCAGCAGCATTTTGACAACTTTTATCACATACCACAGAGGACCCTTGGGCAGGTTTTGGAAGTGGGCATGGCTAAGAGATGAGCATTGAATAGACAGAAAGGACCAGCTGTCCTGCAAATCTTTGTCTCCCTGCAAGGAAAGGGGCATCACAGGCCTGTCAGCTGCATTTTGACCCTTTAACAACATCTCCAACCTCTGCTGAGCTCGTGGCAGCACACTTGAGCTCTAGTTTGCAAAAAGAAGCCTGTTCAGACAGACCACTCTTAAAAGGCTGCAGATCTCTGTGTTAGGATATGGGAATTTAGACACTTGAACTGATTCTGAAATGCAGCAGTTTCATCGATGTGTCTTTGCACACACTGTAGGGCAATCAATAGCACAATAAAGGTTTTGTGCATGCAATTAATAGCTAAAACTTGAAAGCTTAACTCCTAGTTGGTTGTTTCTCACAAAGAAAGTTGGATGAAATTGCTCAGTTGAAAAACTAGCAGGCACAGTACTACACTGGGGCCAAACAGGAATCGTATTTTCTGAACAACATAAAGAGGAGATATCTCTTTCCACTCCTGAAAACTGAAAATATATTGGTGACATTGAGGTGCATGGCTAAAATCTAATGCTTAGAACAAGACAGATTGCACCAGCATTATGTTTCTGCTAGGGTTTTTTTGTGCTCCATGGCTTGTTTTAAAGTATCTTGAAAGAAGATACTTTTTTTTCAGGGTTTCTATCTATGTTTTCCAGAAGATTAGAAGGTGAGGAATATTTTATACCAAGTTACAACTTTAAGAGTCTGAAAAATATTTTTAAATCATTTGCAATTATATAGGGTTATGACTGAAGTCTGACTATGTGCAGACCAGAGAACAATTTTTGGATGCAATGCAGAGGCTGTGAATATGAAATAGAGCTCCATTACTCAGTTTGTTAGCCTGAAACAATTAAGAAGACATCTGCTTATTACCACATTCGTCTACATCTAAGACAATTGTGAACCACTTTTAGGAGACCAAAAATACATATATGCAAATATATAGCAGATAAGGAAACCCACTTTATCCTCCCATGAACCATGTCTGTCCTGAATTCTGCATCTCAGATCCCCCACAGTCATTCTTACAGCTCCCACAGCTGGGAAATGGTGTCTTTAATTTTTGACAAGGGAATTGAACAGTGTTTGGGTAGAGGGCATTAATCACCTTCTGGACGTGCTGGGTTATCCCCACTGAGTACAGAGGGACTCTGGGAACTAATTTAGACTAAATATCTAACTGGTAAATAAAAATACATGGGATGACCTCTAGTAGGTAACTAAAGTTTGTATCAAGTAGTAATTAGCCATAAGAATAATTTATTACTCTATTATACCAACACAATCTGGTCTGCAGCATCTCCTAGGTATGCCTGGACTCAATGAAAATGCTGATGATTTCTGGAAAAAGTCTTGCTACCACAATAGGCCACAAACATGACTTTGTTTCAGTTTTACTTTGAAAAGAGTCTTTATTCTGCAAATGAAAAATCTTTATTCAATACAAGCTGAATTACAAGGCTAAATACTATGAGAATGGAAGTTATTGCAGATAGTAACATTAATTCATATCTGAGCTTTCATTTTCAGATCCTACTTAGCCTGAAAGGCCATAGTGTAAGTTAGCCTTAGTATCATGATTTACCAGTGTGAACTTATATAAGTTAGCTAAATCACCTATAGAACTATAAATATTAATGAAGTATTGGGAATAGGCAACAGTTACGACTTGCGTTACTTGGCTTGCTGCTATGAATATTAATGACATCTGCTGAGCATTTCCCTTGGTCGTAAGTGGTGTTACTAGGTGTAGAACTATAAATATTAATGATGTGGAAAAGACAGTCTATTTGGTTGTGACTTGCGGTCTTTTCTAAGCAAGCATATATATTTCACCCTTCAGAGTTTTGATGGGGGTTTAAGCAACAGCCTCAGCCTCCGCTGCCACTACAATAGAACAGTGTTTTGACAACCACGTCCATCCAAAACACAAGAGGTTGTTCCATTTCTGAGTTTTGCACACTGCTCTGTTTGCCAAAAGCTGTCTCAGTCCCACCATCAGTGCTGCATTTCAGGGCTTTCAGAGGAGAATGTATCTGCTGAACCCTTGGCAGCCCCCAACGTACATCCTGTACTTTATGCTGTAAGAAGTGCAGATGGCAGCACTTATGTTTAACTTTTTCTGCTACTTCCCATTGTAAAACTTTGTTTTCAGCTGTTTTAAAATTTCCCAAAGCTTTCTGGTGTGTCTTCTCCCAGCTCAGGTTTTCCATTTCTCTGTTTCTTACCAGTACTGCAGGGCAGGTGAGGACACGGGGTCTCCCTGAACGCCGAAGGGAAGGAGCATCCTCTCCACCCTCATTCCCCTCTGAAGCCCCAGATGTTCCTGACCAGCCCTGGTGTTGCTCCACCAGACCTGGAAAGAGGCATCAAATTCTGACTTTCAGATTTGTTACATTTTATTTTTTTTAAAGCAGGAACAGGTATTTAAGAATGAAGGTGCAACAGGGGAAATCAGTTTGGGAAAGAGGTCTAAATTAGGGGAGGAGGGATTGTGGGGCACTAAAAGGAGTACAGGAGCTGAAAATGCTTGCCTTCATCACAAATGGGAAAACAGTTCTTTGAGATTTCATTGCCCTCTTTAGACTTTTATTTGGGCAGTTATATCAACACAGTTATTTCTAGATCTCCAGTGATGAATATTAGATGAAACTGCATTTTCTTATAATTGTCCATGACTTCTTGACATAGCTCATAACTTAACTTTAGTCCCAGTAAAGCCTACATTTTCTGCAACATTTTCTGGTTTTCCCACACCTTTCTTTCCCTTCTTATTTTGTGATAGTTTTTCAGAGCGTTCCTATTAAAAAAAAAATAAATGGTTTTGGGCAATGACTGTAACCCAAATTGGGTTTGTAACTATAGTACCAATAATATAACACTTTGATACAAGAAAATGAGCGTGAAAAAAATGCAAGACAAAGTCTTTATGGGACTTCCTTTGTTCTTTCCCCCAGGGATGCAAAGCACAGTGGTAACAGATTCATCAGTTTTCCAGAGCCTGTTAACAAAATGCATGTTTCTGAGGGTTTGTCTTTAAAGTACAAATATGAAATTGTGAGTCTCTTGATTCAAAACCCTATGGAAACCAGACTGTTATAGTATCTTGATGTTGCTTGAGAAGCGCCAATGTAGACAGACTAAACTTTCTGAAAAAGATTTTCAATCCTAGGAGGAAAGTTTTTTAGGTTGCCTGATATTTGTGAATTGGGGTGTCTAAACTGGATGAAGCCTGTCAGTTTGTAAATAAGTTTCTGTCTCTAGTAGAGTAAAGAATGGAGTGTATCCTAATTAGCATCCAAAAGTTCATTAGTGTTCTGTATCCCCATGCCTACTCCAGATATTAGTGAAAATTTTTGTCTATGCCTTCGTTTCAGTATATGGGCTATAGATTAAATAATTGCATTATATTGATGTGTTTAAAATACTTTTTTATGTGGATGTAGTTGTCTATTGTGTAGCAACAATTTGTGTTAAGGTATTTTAGTTTGTCACGTTCATCAGCAATATCACCATTGATCATGTGTATGTGCAAGTTTGTCTGTATCTATGTGTGGATATGGGAGACAGAAAACTGGCCATCCAGGCATTGCTCTTTGGTATAATCTCATTATCAGTCTAATAACTTAAACTGAAAAAATCTGTACCTGTTTATCTTTACATAATGCTACTATACAGGTTGTAATTTCTAAACCACTAAGTAATTCTCATTTGCTTTTCCATTAAGGTTTTGCTGCTATTCAAGCTTACGATGTTTTTCCTCTCCAAATATTACTAGTCTTTTTCTTGTCCTTTTGCTCATTTGTAATAATCTCCACACCAGCAAGTTCATCCTCACAGTGAGGCCTCACAAACACATCTGCCTGCTCCACTCCTGACAGCCCAGCAGCACCTTTCAGGGAAAAATCTCTCCAAGTGAGCTCTGCTTCACCACATTTAGAGTTACATTGCACTGGACAAAACCATGCTCCACAGATATTAACATTCTTTGTACAGCTTCACTTTCAAGAGTTGGAAAAGTGCTTCTAGATTTTATTTAACCTTTATGTGATTGCCTAATACGATTATGACTAACATAGTTCTCTACATATTATGACCATTAATCATTATTTGCACACAGCTCATTTCTGTGGAGGCACAATTTTCTGTATGAGAGAAAGGAAGGACAAAAGTGGTTGTATTTTTTAATGTCTATTTGCCAAAGAAAGGAGATTTTTCCCTACCTGACTAGCCCAATAACCCACTTATACTTAAGAATTTCTTATTGCTAAAGTAGTTAGGCTAATTTAATTACAATGAAACCTGACCTAGGGGATATTCTTATCATTTTATCTGGATGACTGAAAGATTTTATGATGGAGAGTATGAATGGCAAATGACTGATATTTTTATTCTTACGGATATATAAGCCTTCCAGAATTGTAAGTATGCAAGTGCTTACATATATATGCTTAGAAATGCAGGTCTTTCAGGCTAGATGCAGAAGACTCATCCCCAGTGATTCTCTGGGATCAAAAGCCTATTTACAGGCAGGGAAGTGGAGAGGCATAGACGCGGTCAAATGAAAAGTAATCTACTGTTCAGTCTAGTGTTTCCAACTGCCCTCATATGCACTATTCAAGCAATAATAATAATTGCCAAAGACTGATTCTGTAAATATAGAGCACCTTTCTATTTACTCTTTTCTACCTATCATGACAACTACTTCACATGCACCTAATATATCTTACAGCACAGCATTCAGTGATTGCTTCAGTTATCAGGTTCAAGCTTTCAGATGCACTATGACCTTTTGTTTTGAAGAACACCAGTGAAAACTGCATTGTTTCCCTCTGATGGTTTGTATCTTGATGCATGGAAAACAGTTGCATTCCCAGTTGCAACTGGGCTGTCAATGCTGTGATTTGTTATCAAAACAGCCCCAAAATCTCTCATATAATCCAAAGCTGGCAATCAGGTACCGCAATGGGCATAGGCACCACAATTAGTAGTCTGTGTCCAGATCACAAAATCTGAACACAAAATCTGAAGAACACCCATACTGGGTCAGAACCAAAGATACATCCATTCCTACGTGCTTGCTTCAGTACTTACCCAGCGTGGAAGGAGGACAGACTGATTGGCAAGGTGTCTTTCCCAGGGTGGGGTTCATCCTAGAGTGCTGATCTTTAATTTTGCCCCATGCAGGAAATTCAGCTTCACCATTTGTGGTTAACTAGACTGTGGTCACTCTTTTTCTATGAAAGATTAATACTAAAAATAATTTAAAATCAAAACAAAACAAAGGTGAGCCAGTACCTACCCACCAGCAGAAGGTGCTGAAGCTCCATAAGAAGTCACTATGGTGCCTCAGCTCCTGGTGCATCCCCCAAGTCACTCATCAGTTCCCTGTCTGCACCTGGGACCAGTCTGAGGAATGCAGGAATGAGGGGCGCATGGTGAAAGCCGTGCCACTGCTCAAATCAGCTGAGGAAGAGTTAATCCATATTTTTGGCCTTCCATCATCCCCTTTTCTCCTATGGCATGTCTGACAAGAGGTACAAGTGCTATAGACTCCCTGGATGGTACATGGACCACAGGCATCCTTCTGAGAAGGTAGCACATCCTGATTACATCTCCAAAAAAGTGCAGTGGACAATGTGTCACTAAGAGAGATAGGAAAAGAGTTTGAGCAGCTAGAGGCAGCTGAGAGTGTCCTGCCTCCAGCTTGTAAGGAAGGGCAGCTGCTGTCTCTGAAGGGACACCTAGACCTCTCAGATATCTTATGTAAACTCATTATTTTGAGTGTGAACAAATTGGTCTAAAGAGGTTTGTCTTTTGAAAGCAGTAAAATTATCAATAAATACGTGCTACTGTAACTAATGTAGAACAAATCTAAATAACATAAAAGGAAGGCATTTTGTGGAACATAAAACACAATCCCCAAAACACAGAAGCAGATAGCAAAGTCCACACAAAACGAGAGAACTGGTAATAACACTTCTGAACACCTCCTCTCCCCCTAAACTTAAATCTCAAGGACTTCCTGAGCCAAGAAGCTCTTGATGGATTTCTTTATTCCCTTTAAGTGTGGAACATTGATTGTTAACAAATCCGAGAAATGGTTTTATCATCCACAGCATTCCAGGGAAGGAGCTCCACAACTTACTTCCTTGTGAACCTTCCTCTTGCTGGCTGCCCTGTAACGTCTCCTGCTTCTTGTGCTGGGAGAGGTGGTGAGAAAACAGCCCATATCCATTTCTCTACAGAAGACCATTACCGTTTCCCCTTCAGTTAGCTCTTCAGCCCAAAAAATTACCAGATCCTCTGCCTGACACTCACCTCATGTCATTATCAACTCCAGACCCTCAAATTGTAGAGCAAAGGCTCTATATATGTTTCTGTTGTACATATAAATAAGGGGGAGTCTGGGGTCCAAAGACAAAATATGGATAGCTTCAAGTAGACAGGCTGTTCAGTGAGCAGGCAAACACACAAATCTTCTTTCTTTAGGTTCTACCCTATTTTGATTTTCCACAGTCATGTCCTAGGGCTTTCCCTTCGATGGAGAGCAGTCATTTCAGCCCCATTGTTAAAAGAGGCATTCTGTTTTCCTGAAACCTGAGGAAAATCTCTTGGAGGTCAACACTTTTACCAGATTTGGTTGGAATTGTGACTATCATGTTGAAAAAGGTTCATGGTGGGCTGAAGGACTGATGCAGAAACACAGAGACATCATGATGATATAAGCCTTATTTCCTAGGAAGCTGAGCTAAAGCCTACATTGAACTAATAAATTATTACTCATTCCAAATCACGTTTTTCATACGACCTATTCTTTTATGAGCAGAAAGGAATATTAGGCATGTAAATCCTTCACTCATTGACAAGATAACAGACCTGCTAGCATAAAAGCATTTTTATTTTACATATGAAAGGTAAGTCTTTTAACCAATTTAATAAGAAAACATTTATCTTCTTTTTTCTTTTTTTTCTATTGTTTTAGTGATTCAAAAGCTGAGAAATCCTGAATTAATTAGAGGATGAATTAGTTAATAAATTAATTAACCTGCATATTATTTTACTTTGAAATATCAATACTGAACCAAAACTGGCAAAGACAATGAAGTTCTACAGATAAAATGTTAATATGGAGGGAATAATTTAATCAAAGCAAAAGTCTGATTGTTTGGTAGTGGTAGAAGTGGAGGAAGAGGGAGAAAAGACCTGCCTGACCCCAAATTTAAATCCTCTTTAAATGAAACTGGGTACACCCTTGACAAAGCAACCTTATGCCACATACTGGCATATTTGGCACATTGTAGGTTATCAGAATAGTAAAACATCAATCTGCATTCCCATTTCCAAACATGATTCGATGGCTTCAATCCAAAATTGCTTGCTTAATTCCCTTGTGCATCTTCTTTATTGTGCAGATGCTCTCAATGCATTTGCAATGAGTTCCTAGATCCTTTCTATTATTCCAGATACATCAAAGAAGCTCAGGTGCTTTTGGACCAGTGTGGAAGCTCCATTTTTCTCATGTCATGGTATCATTTCTGTTGAGCACCTCCTGATCTTGGCTATGATATACGGTCTTGAAAGATTTATCTGAGAGTGGTGTTTTGCCCTCTTTGCTCTAAAATGCTGAAAAGCAATTGTGGTTAGTTGAGACATGCTGATGACATCGACAACTTAGACACACTGCATGGCTCATCACTGAGAAGAAGAAACTGCAACATGTTTTAGGAACAGCGAACACGGCTTTGAAGATCAGCTAACTTTGTTCTCCAACACAGATTGTCTAAGTGGAAAAATCCCTTGAACGCATTTCACGCTTTTATTGTATCGTTTTATAATGTCCTACCACAGCACATAGAACAATGTACAATTTACCTAACATAGCAAGCTGCTTAACATTTCAAGAGTTTTCTTTGTTTTTCTTTCCATTTTTTATGTATTCAATTAAAATAAAACCTTCCCGTGAGAATATCCACCAGATTCTGCTTGTATGGGTGATTAGGAGGACATTCCATGTCAACATGTTGGGGAAATTTATAAAAACATCTCTAGTGAAAGTGTCACAGGTAAGCCTATTTTACAAGGCACACTTTTCTTAGATTAAAAACAGGGTTTCTGACAGAGAGATGTAAAATATGAATGAACTGAAAAGCACTAGTTTCTACCAAAACCAAATGGAATATATGATGGATAAAGGTTTCAGAACTAATAGGATCAAATTCTCATCATTCCTGATTACTCTGATTAAAATATATTTTTGAGCTTGCTTCTCCCTCCAGAAACCTGAAAATCCTATTTTACAGCCCTAAGGGCAAATTGGCCGGGCACAGCCTTCACTGAATTTTGAAAACTGAAGTTGTAATCACCCTCCAGTGTTTTAATGCTATAGGTAACATAATCTTAAGATCCCTGTAAGACTCCTAAAGCATCCTTGGGATAAGATTAATATTGTGTAACTGTATATGTATATTTAATTGTGGTAAACACTTTAATGTAGGCAATGTCTATATTACTGGGCTTGGGATGCAGATAGATTCCTGAGTTCAAGTACATAACTTAGCCATATACCAACTCTGACAGTAAAATGTGGGTGCCTACCACCAGGATGTGGCAGAGGGATCACAGAATGATGCAAATAGGGTTGTCTTGTGGGTAACTGGTGGCAGTCTTGTGGCACATCATAGTCTGCATCAGAAGGTGACTTGAGACACAGATTCTCGGTTCCTGGGGAAGGCAGCTCATCCCTCCTGTCACATGACAAATCCCACCTTGGAGTGTCCACTAAGCAAAAATAGTTCTAAATGCTCAGCTGCGAAATATAGGCACTCAGAAGAAGTGTATGAGAACAGAGCAGGAAATTTGTATAATGGGTCTTGTTGAAGCCAGAAAAGTATTATTGCTCTATGCAATTATAAACATAGTAGCTCCTTTTTGGAAAGGAAGAAAAAAAATAATGTGTCTGGTCTTTTTATATTACCCTGCTGCTATATTATGTTATATTCAGACCATCTACAACCTGAATGGAATTACTATGTACTAGACAGTGATGAACTACCCAAACAATCTCTTTTGTCCTTGTGAGTACAAAGAAATGACCACTGTAATTGTTTCTTTCTCGATTGTACCAGCAGCTTTAGACAAGCAATAGTTCTTTTCTCTTAAGCAAATACACCACAGCAGTCCTGATTGCTAGCAGCACATTTACAGTCATGAACCCAAAACGCAAAAATACTCACTGCCCCCACCTCTCCCTCTGCTCAGGAAGCACACCACCATCTTTTTTGAGTTCTTCACATGTCAGCTCTTCATACATCATCTTTTGACTTAGCCCAAACAAAAATGGCTCAATTTAGGAGGAATTTCTTGTACCTGGAAATGTTAAAAACACTGATTATCTGCTGATGTGCTAGAGTGTCAAGCCAAAACCAAGCAGCAGACCTTTACTCCCTCAGGCCACAGCGCCAGTTCTGCTCTGGCCTTGCATCAGACAGGCCCTTCAGTCAGACCATGGCACTGACCACAGGAGAATGTCTAGGTCAAAAACAGCAGGGTCTTCACTTGGTGGTCACCATGCTGACTGGGACATGTGGGACAAGAGTTACAGATGAGAAGTAATAGTAGAGGGAGTTAGAGACATGTTTGTCAGGACAGCTCCCCCTGTGTCACTGACCATGCTGTTCAACACCAAATACATCCCTCTTCACCACAGAACTTAGGTTGGGAAATACCTCTGGAGGCCACCCAGTCCAGACCTTCTTGATGCCAGAATAACTTCAAAGTTAGATTGGAGAACAGCAAGCAGCTTTGCACTTCTTAGCCGTGGACAGACTGAGGGTACACATTATTGTGCTTCTCAAACAGTTATCTGCATATCGTTATCTTCTACAGCACAGATGCCACCCAACTGACCAACTGGGACACTGCAGTTTCTGACTGTGGAATCAAAGTCAGAACACCTCTCAAAACTTTTCTCCAAGTCCCAAACTCTCCTGTTTCCTCTAAGCAAGTATCACCTCCTGCATGCAAGCCTCAGCTGCTGTTTTGCTTTTAGCTTTTAACCTCTCTTGCTCTACTTGTTTCCTCCTCTTCTTTAATGCCTATCACATCCTTGAAGGATGGGATCCTGTCTCCCATCATGAAATCAATTTAATACAAGTCCTGGTCCTCAGGACTGGCCATGCAACTGAGGGTAACTTGAAGGAGTGGTTTCATTCATAGGTGTTTTTTTGGTGACCCTTTATCAGCATCTTCCTTCCTCAAGAAGTCAATAAGTCAATAAATCTTCTTTCAGAGTCTTCTTCCAGAAGATACTGTCTGAATACAGGGCTGCATGTGGCTGCTTCATGAGCATCTTCATGCTTTAATGCTGATGTTTGTTTTCCATGTTGTACACTTGACTACTTGTGTAGAGCTCAGCTGTATGTTAACAAAAGAATTTTAATCAAATCACAGCCTGCCAGAGAAAAACCTTTGCTTTCAAAAGTTAGTATAAAAAATACAGGACAGAG
Source organism: Columba livia (assembly GCF_036013475.1). Classification (NCBI taxonomy): domain Eukaryota; kingdom Metazoa; phylum Chordata; class Aves; order Columbiformes; family Columbidae; genus Columba; species Columba livia. Next base: position 27,757,504 of record NC_088603.1, read on the forward strand.
TTTGACTCAGAAAGCAAATGCTGTCATGCCCCATCTTTCTCAAGCAAAATATCAAGGGAAAAGTATAAAAAGTGGAGAAAACTACTAATGTTTAATGAAAAACTTGAGAACATATGAAAAACAGAATATATAATGTTTCCTGAGGTAATAGACCTCAGATCTATGAGTAATATTTTTGTCTTTGATATGCACAAATATATTTAACATGTTTCTCTTCATTTGCTGAACAAAACTTGGGGTTAGATACTCAAACTTAGAAATAAAATAACTAGTATTTTTATGAATTATATATCAACACATTCATGTGGAAAGATAAGAACCTGTTATGAGCACAAACAATCTTAATTCTAAGATGGGGAGGAAACTGTCCACCACTCTAGCTTTCAGCTGGAGCATATTTATTCAACATTCTTACAGCAGACATCTTTAGTTTGGGGTAAATCTTATATTACCCTAATATTATTAATTAAGAATTGTACTTAGATATGGATTAGAAATGCTGCACTGGAGGTATCAATGTATCTGCAAAGCTTATCAGCACTGGTAAGAACAACATCACCTTTCAGTCTACTTTCACTAACCAGAGCTTTATCTGAAGATTGGTGCCTTCACCCTTCTTTTCCAAAGCTAAGAATAAATAACTCAGCAACATGCATTGCCTTTTATGCCTTGCCCAATGAACACCAGCTATGCACAGATCCACATGTAATCTACTTCTCAGATTAGATAAACAGAGCGGCATCATTCCTGTCATTTTAAAGGACCACAGCAGTTCCCCTCAGGCCTTGGGCAGAGTGGTTGTGGATCTTTACTTTCAGGAAATACCAAACAGATTATGAGATACCTAACTTGAAGATGGGCAGGATAGGTGAGCTCCACACTTTCTACTGACTAACCCCAGGTGGTTTCACTGCTTGTGCACTGGATTTTTGAACTCCATTTTCAAACAACTAATTCTTTCTGGTGTTGGACAGGAGAAGTAGGAAACTGAATTTCATTCTGTTGGGTGCTCTAGTAAGCATCTAAAACTTAAATGTTGCAGTCCTTATTTTTTTATGTAGCCAAATTATCTTAAAAAAATCTAATAATTTTAGTTATTTTATATGAAAATATGGGAAGGCCTCTCTTATATAATTTGGAATGTGTGCAATGTGCATGATATGGTTCTGTCAGCTGGAGGAAAACACCATGACACCTATGTTTTGCCAAATAACCATTCCTTTGTCATGTTCCTGGCTGCAGAGAAGTGGTGTTGTTGTGCAATGCACAGCCAATGCATCTAGCAACATCCACAGCTGCGGGTGCAGAGAACCGAGCAAGTTGGCAGGTTATATGGGAGATCACACAGCTGCAAATTTGCTTATCATTTCTGTCTGGATTCATTATTCTGGATGTCCTGGGAAAATCAGCTGTCTGGGAAACCATTCAGGGTGCTCTCTCATAATCAATACGAACTACCAAAAATATTTGCATACACATACTGGAATACATCTGTGAGGGCATTGGTACGAGACAGAGCACGAACCCTAGTGGTGTCAGCCCTTAATGATCAGTCTGAGGTAAGACCTCATGCATATCTTGATTAGCTAAAATATGACAATTTTGCCTTAACTGGGGAATGTTGTGAACCCAAATGAGATACACCTCTTATTGCTGCAAGCAAGCAGGAAAGGGAGGAATTCAGCAGAAAGGGAGATGCCCCCTCACAGGTGTGCACCCCTTCGTGAGCGTGGCTGGGTGGTGAGCAGAAGCAGACTTGGGAATGACACAGTCCTCTGCTGCGTGAAGCACTGAGGTGACAAAAGCTTTCATGTCTCGCCAAGTGATGACCCAGTGATGTTTTCTTGTAGGTACACCTAAAAGACTCGATTTTGCCACCTTCTTAATTTGAGAACTACTTATTTCAGATCTCAGACTTACAGAGAACTAACTTCCCCTTTTAAGACTGCCTGAATTGCTAACTGGGCTGCAATTGGCAGGTGTCTCAGGCTGATGCAGTAATCATTTCGTATGAAAGCAAGCCCAGTAGATGTGAGAACTCTCCCAAAGGCATGAGTGTTTCCAGGTGAACATCTGTGCTGGTTTGACTGAAAATGGGTTGATTTTCTTCATGCAGTTAGAAACCTTTCTTTTTCATAGCTAGCATGGTCATTATTTGGACTTAGTTTGAGAACAAGCAGATAACACCCCAGCACAAAGCTAATGTTTTTAATTGCTCTGATCTGAGAGCCAAGGACATTCTGAGTGCTTTGCCCACAGGTGTGAGGCACCGAGGAAGGGGGGCATGGATGGGGCAGAGCTTGACTGACATCCAGACTGATCAATAAGAGTATTCCATCCATTAGCATCATGCTCCGGATTTAAGAGTGGAGCCTTCCAGTTTCTCATTCTCTTCTTCTTCTTTGCTGTTTTTGTCGGAGCCAGGGGAGTTTTTGGTGTGGGAGGTTTAGTCCAGCTTTTGCCATTTTGCAGCGGCCTCTGAGCCTTTCTGCCTTTTCTCCTCTCTTCTCTCTCTCTCGGATTGGCTTTGGGATCAGGCATGGCTTGCTGGGACTGGCTGCTCAGTTGTGGACAGAGTTCATGAGGAATTGTCCTGAGTATCTTTTATTTCTACTTTTTTAATATATATATAGATTTACTAGCAGTGTATTAGTATTTTGTTATTTTATTAAACTGTGTTTACCTCAATCCAAGCTTCTCCCTTTCCTTTTGATTCTCTCCCCTGCTGGGGGAGTTGGGGAGGGAGTGAGTGAGCAACTATCATGGTTGTATTGCTGGCTCAGGTTAAACCACAGCAACATCTCATTTACCCTTCTTCATTGGTCTCCATTGACCAGAGGGAGAATCTGGGAGCAAGGTCATTATAGTGGGTGAGATGTGAATGTATGGAAAGGGAGGGTGAGGAAGAGGGCTCTCACAGGGCTCTGACTCCCAGGGCTCTGCAGGGCACAGAAGCTGGGGCCCAAACACTCAACAGGGAGCCTCTGCTCCTTAGCCTGACCTAAGCCTACGTGATGCTCCCACTCTGTCCTCCAGCCCTTTACAAATGGTCTTGAGTCTTTCATCATGCACATCAAAAGGAATTCTAGAAGAAACAGATGCAAATAATCTAAACATAAATCACACCATATCAAGGACCTGGCATCGAGCAGCAGTGCCTGTGGGGAGAGAAAGGGCTTCTTTGATTTCCTTGGGCATAGAGGAGGCCCCCCAAGATCTGCTGTGAGAAGGTGTCCCCATGCTTTCTCCTGATGAAGGCTGGGCTCATAGCTTGTTAAAGCATTTGCGTCAGACGTGGCGAGGTTTTAAAATTGCTCAGAAGTCAGCAGGGAGTGGGAAAGCTTGACAGTGAGGCAACATACCAAACAGATAAAATAGCCTAACATAAAATCTGATGAAAAAGTCTCAGGTTTCCATAGCATCCACCAGCAACACTGCCACCTTCCTCCTTAGGACAGACTTTTGAATTCTAGCACAAATAGCCTTTCTTTGGTAAGGCAGCTTCTTTTGTAAAACTTCTGTGTAATAAACAATCCCCATAAACTCATGTCACTTTTTTTTTTAATCTTTCCAGCTGAATTACTGGCAGGAAGTGACCTACTTAAAAATTAACTTATTGCAGACATGAATTTAGAAGCCGAGAGTTTAAGAAATGAATATATTATAAGATTCAAAACTAGAAGACAGCCAAGCCATAGAAAGATATTTTACTTAAAGTGATTATCAAAGCAGCACGAAAGACTGTCCTTGCTATTTTTCTCCATTTCTCTGGGGTTTTTTCTGCTTTCTTTGAGCATCTGAACTCCTTAGATCTCCCACTGATTTAATCCTCGGGCTATTTTTTTTCTTTACTTCACTTTCTTCTCACCATACGCAATGCTACATTCAAGACTTAGTTCATAGATGTTCGTTCCAGAAATGCCAACTTGCTTTTACAGGTTGTTGCACAGGGTTTCATATAAGGATTAGGGACTGAGAATGAAGTCTCCTAAAAATTGTGGAGTAAAAAAAAAAAAGCAGAAAACTCATAAACAAAATTTTTAGGGACTTCAAAGGCTTCTGGAGATGTTGTGCACTTGTGCTGAAGACACATGTCCATCGTGCCTGGACGCATTCCTGTGCAATCCACCCTAAATGAACCTACTTTAGCAGGTGGGTTGGACTAGATGATCTCCAGAGGTCTTTTCCAACCCCAACCGTTCTGTGAATCTGTGATTCTGTTATATGTGAGGAAGGAGAGAGATATACTGAGATGCAACCAGTGCAAATAGCAAAGATAGTGTTATTATAGATTTGTAAAAGCTGTTTAACATAACTAATAAACTTTGTAAAAGCTGTTTAACATAACTAATAAAAAAATGGTAGCTGTAGTAATATGAGAATTCACTTAAGTTTTGCTGAAACTATACCCTTTTATCCTGCTTTCTGAATCTATTTTTCAAATGTGCTGTTACTGAGAAAAAATATTAATATTCAATGACGATATAGCCATATAAATTATCTAGTTTCTCAAACAGACTAAAAAAGAGGATGATTCACCAGTGTTTGATCAAAAGCTAAAAAACTGCTTAAATTAAGTGCAGATTGTAGCAGCCATGAGCAGCATTAATCCCTTTCTGACGTTGCAATGAACATCGGGAAGCAGAATAAAGCCTCACCCTCCATGTGGGAGAAGGTCTGGAAGGCAGGGCAGGAGCAAAGCTACCCAGCCTCAAACCTGGGAACAGAGGCTGCTGTTGTGCATGTCACAGGGCTTGAAAAAGGAGAAAAAAGAGTAAGCGGAACAGCCACGTGTCCATCACTTTCCCACATAACCAAGAAGTGCTTATGCGTATTCCCACTGCATGGGCCCAGATTGTTCCTCCTTGTGGGCACTCACTCCAGCATGACCGTCCTCCCCCACCACTGTCTGCGGCAGGAGCCAGCTGGCATGTGTTGCAAGGATGACAGGTTCTGGTAGCAGATGCTCAGGTTTTGAAAACAGCCCTTTGCCTGGCTTTGATGATCCATCTCCAAAATTTAACAAGACCAAGGCCAGTCTTTGAGGGGTCTCTGAAAAAATGTTGTCCTTCCTACAGAAAAGCTTTACAGAAGGTGTGCTAGGGCTAGATTAAAAGTCAGCTTTTTGCTCTTACCTGTTGATGAAGTAAGTTTAAACCCTCTCTTTATCCTCACAGGTCACTGTGAGGTAGCTTTCAAATAATCTTGGACAACTGAAGCAAAAAGCCTTAGAGAGAGAGCTCCAGACTCAGAAGGTTCAGTCTGAATCAAATAAACCAATTTATAAGTATATTTGTAATCTAATAAGTATTCAGGAGACAAACAAGGTCTCTGTTTGCATCAGAACAAAGCGATGTCAGCAGTTTCCTTCCAAGAATGGTGAACTTGGTTAATCTGAAGCATCTGCTCCTTGGCTGCTCTGAGTCCTTGGCATTGCGAGGAGAATTCGCATTGCAGTTATTTCTGGTCAGACTCAGACCACTGATGCTCACGATCTGCCTCACCTTCTGGAAATACTTTCTGCCACATATTTTGGTTGCCCCTGGCCATTCTGTTGGTGATGGCAAATGTGGAAAAAAATGGGTTCTTGGTTAAAAGAGACAGACATTGTCTCTGTGAGGCAAATAACATTCTGTATTTGCTATTAAAATGTGTTGTTAGAATGTCATTCACTGTCAGTATTTTTCAACAAAAGCAATCAAATATTGCATTTTCCATGTTTCTTGTGAAAAATGTTAGGAGAGTTATTATAAGGTATCTCTAAGTAGCTGCAAGTGCAGATCTTCTCTCTTTTTTTTCAAAATGAATGCAGATCTAGAAATGCCACAGAGGCTTTGGCAGATGCTCAGCCCCAGTGGTCAGAAGAGCAGTCAGACAGGCACCCTTCCTCCTTCTCACCAGCTTCCCCACAGTTTTTGCAGATATAGAAGTGGTTCTGCACACCTTTGTTTCCCTCTCGCTGAGACCTCCAACTGGTTGAGAGGAAATGCTTTTTCTCCTCCAAGGACAAGCTCTTTTGGGTAACTCAAGGACCCTGACAGGACGGCATTTATTCCTCTTGCAGCTGATTGCCTGTAGAGCCACGAGGTTGGGAAGATAGCCTTGGCTGCAGTATTTACACTACATATTTAAATTCGATATCTTAATACACTGTCATTTATTCTCAGTTCACTTGTTCCCACATCCCACTTGTATGCCTAACTTAGTGTGGATAAAAATGGAACTCAAATCAGGGTCAAACAAGCTCACTCCAGGTGTGATGCAAATGATACTGGTGGATTGGTGGGATGGAGAACAGTGATGGGAGTGTAAAAGATGTTGGGGATCAGAAGGGTGTGGAAACCCATTAACTTTTCAACATGAGAACGAAAGACCCATATTGCATTTCGAGCTCTTAGCAGGTGATAGTGACACCAGCCTTGCTTCTGCCTGTACCTGCCCAGGAAAGGCCGTTCCTGTGACATGCAGATCTCACTGCTCCCCTTCTGCCTGCCTCTGAGCACAATGTAACTGAACCTACAATGTCTAGTTTCACAAGCAGAAGAATAGTCTCTCACTCTTTATGGATGGATGGGAAGGGGAAGAGAGGTATGGATAATTATCACATATGCTTCACATGCATTAATATGTACATGCATATGCTCCGAAAATGTAAATCTTCATTAAAGCAAAAAATAAAGATGACAAACTTGTAACGTAAAATTTAAAATACAGGTGAAAGAGTAATTCACTAACCTGGCAATACTTAATTAGAAAGTCAAGACACTGCTGTCAGTTCCCCTACTTTTTCCAAGACCACTGGGATGCTTTGCCAATAAATAATTTTACAGTGTCAAAATCAATCACTGTGTTACAGAGACTACTCATCTGTGAGAAAAATCATTCTATTTCCCCCAGAGAAGCATACCTATGAAAAATTTAAGAGGTCATCAGTCATGGACTCTTTTTTCAATGTTTGTAACATCGTATTTTGGATAAGAACACTTCCAGTATTCTTGTTAAGACAGGAATCAGAGCTGAGGTCTGGTACATTAACAGACAGGATCACTGTGCTTAGGTAGACTGCATCTCATCCCTAATGTTTTCGAGTTATATAAAATAACTGTTCTGGGGCTGTCTCTGTTATTTGTAGATCCCTGGTAAAGGGACGAGATCTCAATACATACGAGAATTAGGCTCCAGGTTTAAGCATATAGCATATAATTTTATAGCATAAGGCCATTTAAAAACAATGCCAGATGCATTCATTTCACGTCAACTGTTCTGAAATGGTGTATGTTTGAACAATTCAGATTTGCATTCTGCATAAAATCTTACATGGTCACATATAACTTGTTATATTCCAATAGCGTATTAGCTGTTTGTTAACGGTGAAAGATTCACTTGGTGAGCACGTAGCAGACAATGTATCTTGTCATGAAACTGTTACTGGAAACGAAAACATCATCATAGAATTCAAATAAACATTTCATAAGGATTATCAGACAGGATGTATCCCATTAAACCCATTGAAAAAACAGTTCTCTGAGGTATGTTTCATAGGAAATTGCTTCCCAAATAATTTTCCATTGATGTTGAGATTCTAGCCACAACATGTGCCTTTAATCCAGTTCCTAAACTCAATTAGGGAAATGTATGGATAAGAACTTCAAAAATATCTTTCTCTGTTGCTTCCACAGGAAAAATTTACCCCTATTTGAGTTACCTTAGGTCTAGTGATCATTGGATTCATAAACAAAAATTGTCACACTAGTTGTTATGGACTACATGGTCTAACTGTAACAGGAGGATGGGATCTGTGCCTTGAGCACGGATAGAGCAGGGATACTCAATACATGAACCTTGTACCCACTTTCCCTCTCACATACTTACTTGCAAGGTAGCTCATAGATATAAAGTCAACAATATATTTCAAAGACATGTTCTTTTATATCTGAAGCACAGGCAGGTTTTGGAAAAATTGAAGGGGTTTTTTGTTTGTGTACAAAGGCCATTTTACCACTCTCTAATACATCTCTGAGGCAGAGACTGGGCAGCACAGTGGCAGGAGCTTCAGCTGCTTCCAGGTCAAGATGTAGCTTTTGGTCCCTTATTTGAGCCTCCTGCCTCCTCTCCACATGAAAAAAAATGAACTCAGAAAGTGTTCTGAGGAATCAGTTTTGTTCATTAGCCATGAAATCTGCTCACTTCCTGAAAAGTCCATAGTATAATGTCCAGGTATTGTGGGTCAAAGAAAGATTAAGCAATTTATTTTAGAAACTGGGAAAGAGAAAAGTCAGCTTGACCTATTAGTCATTTTTTCACTCCCACCCAAATTATTAGATAAGTCTGAGATAAAGCACCTGAATTCATTAAAATTTCTGAAGACTAGAAAGGACTGCTCATTTTCCTTCTTTTGCTCTCTCAAAAATGAAAATCCCTGTAATTTCATAGGTCAAGGTATGATTACATCCATTTTGATAGAATGATGAATTACAGTACAGAAAAGACCTTTCAGTTCAAATTTATCATGCTTATCATACTTATCATCACCTTCAGAGGAAGCTGGGTGTTCTCAGGATTTCTGTAAAACATGAGCTTTATTATCACTCATAGGATTGGCAAGCCTGGTTTGATATATCTGACCTTCTGCTCCACTGTTGCCACAGTAAACAGAAACAGCATAATGAAAAAAAAAAAACAAACAAACTACAAGAAAACAATTTTCCTTCAAGGGTCCTCAAGGTTCACACATCAAAAGGAATGCTGCAAAGCTGCAGCACAAAAATCAGATGGTTTGGGTTCCCAGAGTTCCTAAACAATGTCATTTCTGCCAGCTCGTTGATAGGCAGAATGAGGAGTATTCACACTGCCCACTCTCCAGGTCTCAACAGAGATGCCCACAGCAGGTGCTTGGGCTGTGTGAAGTCACTAGACATGCTCCTCTAAACCACTGTTTTCCTCACTGTTTTCCTTAAGTCAAAACAAACTGCTTGAGAGGGATCCTCAGATCACTGAGCCACAATCTTTCTTATTTATGTTTAGAGTCTTGCAGACAAAGTGTAGACATCCCCAAGAGTCAGGAAGAGGCTCATGTCTGGCTGTGCTTTGGGGATACTTTGAGGCCTGAGGAGCATGTTTGGCCTGGTATTAATTATGCCTTTATTTAACAAACAAGGTGTCAGGTCCCCTTGGATCCACAGTTACAGGGCAATAAATGGTCCTTGGAGAACAGGTTTGCCACCATCAGCAAGGACACCTTAATGGCAGCATCCTTGGAACAAGCAGAGCTATGGTACCCAGGAGATGATTCCAGATCCTGAGCAATGTCTTCTTTCTCAAAAGAAATACTACTAGCTCCTGCTAATCTCTGCACAGAGTGCCTGATTTAGGCTGTGGTACCATGCTCTGTGACAGCACAGGTGCTGGGGGACCACTGAGGTTAACCGAGAAGTCTCATGCACAACTGACTTTAGAGAAGCAGGATGGAACAACTGTGAAATGGAAGATAACCTAAATGGTCACCTGAGCCTAATGCCAGCAGCAATGCAAAGCTGGCACAGAGGAAGGATGAAGGCAGATATGTGCTGCCGGAGAGCCTGGCTCATTTCCAGTAAAGGCATCCGCCCCATCAGTGTGGCAAGCTCCATCGTATCTGCTTTCTGCCCTGCCCTGGCAGTCCCTCTGCAAGCACACACACCAGCCCCGGGGTACCCAGCTCCCCAAACGCGGCACCCACTAGGCGAAGCCCTCCTCGGCCTTGTGGGTCTCTCACTTCTCGTCCCAACACACAACCCCGGCGGGCTGGGGCTGCCTCGGCAGCGGGGCGGGCAGAGCTGGAGAGGGAAGGAGCTCGCCTCGGCAAGGGAGGTGGCCCCGCTGCCGTGCCCTCCAGCGCTCTCTCTCTCAGCTTTACGCTGTCTCTCTGTCCCCCGTCCCCTGCCCGCTGCTCGCCGTCCCGGAGGTGCGGAAAGCAGCTGCCCCTTCGGTGCGGGAGCCGTGGGGAAAGCGGCATCTGCACCCTTACATCCGCATCCCACACCTGCAACCCGCATCCCCACCCGCGCCCCTCACACCGCAACCACTACCGGGGCTCGCCTTGGCCCCGGCCGGGACGGGGCGGCCCCGGGGGCTCGCAGCAGCAGAGGAGGGCGGGGGGAGCCCCCCGGCCGCCCCTCGCTCCCCGGCCCCGGGCACCTCCGGGCTGCGCCGCGGGAGCGGGGGGCGGGGGCTGCTCACCGGGGCGGGAGCTGTCACGGGGTTGGGACGATAAAACCGGGGGTAATTGCGTTTAGGCAAATGAGGCTGCCTCGGCCCTCCCCGTCGCCAGGTATATAAAGTGGGGAGCGCTTCCGCGGACGGCCAATGCGCACGGCGAGCAGCGCCCGCCCTCCCCGGTGCAGACGGTGCGTGTGCCTCAGGGAGCGTGTCTGTCCGTCCGTCCGTTCGTGTGTGTCCGTCGGTCCGTTTGTACCTATATGAGTGAGGATGCGCTTGTCTATATGTTTGTGAGGGTATGTACGTGCGTGCGTACTTCTCTGTGTCTGTCTGTATGTGTGTGCAGGGGGCTCCATATGTGTGTGTGTCTATGGGGGGTGCCTGTACATGCTTGTACGTCCACGAGTGTATGTCTCTGTATGCACAAGCATGGTTTTGTGCCAGTCCCGATGTGTATACATGGATGGGCAAAGAAATGTGTGTGTACCTCTAGAAAAGTGTATCGTTGTGCGTGTGGAAAGCTGTGTATTTACACAGGCGTGTGCATCTAAAGTGTATAGCTGTTTGTGTGAGGGGCTGTGAGCTTATAACTAGATGTATGTGTACCTGGATATGTGCATGTATGAGTATCTGGGATGGGTGTGTATACGTGGGAAGGTGTGACTATCTAGATGTATATGTATACATAAGGGTGTGTGTACATGTAACTGTATGTATGTATGTGGAGGGGCGCCTCTGGATGGGCATGTCTATCTGTGCGCTGCTATGTACCTCTAGCTGTATACGAGTCTATATGTGTGAGGTGTGTGTACATCCAGAGGTGTATGTATGTAGCAGTTGCTGAGGGGGTTGTGGGTGTGTAACTAGGTGCGTGTACCTTGGGTGTGCGAGGGAGTGTGTACCCGGGTGTGCACTGGTGTGTGTGTGTGCAGGGCTGTGTGCGCACACACCCCTGGGCGCGGGTGCCCGCGGCCGCTCGCCCCGCCGGGGCTCGGGGTGCCGGTGCTTCACCCTCTGCCCCGCAGGACGTCGAGGCGGCGATGAGGCTCCCGCTGGCTTTCACCGTGCTGCTCCTGGCCTCGGCGCAGGCGCTGGCCGAGGAGATGGGCGCCACCGACGACCTCAGCTACTGGTCCGACTGGTCCGACGGCGACCAGGGGAAGGTGAGCCCCGGCGGCCGCTGCTCAGCCCGCCGGCCCCGCGGGGGTAGGGCCAGGGGGGCAGTGTAGGGCGCTGCCCCCCGGGGCTCGGAGCCCGCGGCGGGGTGGGGGTCCGCGCTGAGCGCCGGCGCTGTCGTCCCGCAGGAGGAGCTGCCGCTGCCCCTGGAGCACTTTCTGCAGAGGATGGCCCGGAGACCCCGGCCCCAGCAGTTCTTCGGCCTCATGGGCAAGCGGGATGCCGGTGAGTGGGGGCCGGCTCCCTCTCACGCCTCTCTGCATGACTCTTCTTCCGCCGTCGCTCCGAGCTGCATGGCGTTGTCACTCGGTTTTAATGAGTTAAACCTTTCTCAAGAGTTCGTATGTGGGTTTTTTGGTTTTATTTTTTTCTGGTTGTTGTAGGAATTTTTTTCGCAAGTTTAATATCAGATAAACTCACTTATCGGAAGCGATTGGGCTTTGCATTAAAGTGCTGAGTGCACACCAAGTACAGCACGTATATACCAGTAAGGAGTATCACGACAATTCACGTGTCGGCATGTGTGCCATTGAATTGTTTGAGTGTGGAAATTGGTTGCATGTACAATTATTGTCGTGTTTTCTACATGTTTACTAATCCAAGAACTAATCTAAGAAACTGCAGCTAAACAGATCTAAACTGTGTGTGTTTATCTAAAACAAGTTTTTGTAGTCTGTTCAAAGAGAAGTGCAGTTGTAAATGATCAGTCTGATTTCCCTTAATTAGAATAAGTGTAGGGTAGTTTCTGTATTTGATTCTTCAAAGCACTGCAGTAGCATCATATGTATATGACAATTATTTTTCAACAACTCCTTTTTTTTTTTTTTTCTCTTTCCTTTCCTCTCCTCTTCCAATCAGGATATGGCCAGATCTCTCACAAAAGTAAGTTTAAATACTGCAAATATGTTAGGCAATTATTAGAAGATATTCAAATGGGGAATAGCATATTTAAGGGGATTAGTTAGAAGGTGTTTGGGTTCAGCTAAGGACTGATCACCAGTGACGAGGAAATGTTCTGTTAAAGGACTGAAATCCCCCACCCCATGCAGCCGTGAGGCTGGACCTCATCCGAGCCGCCACAAGCTTTGAGATTTCGATCCACATTAATGTGTGGATGTTGCAGCTCTCTCTTATTTCCCACGGGAGGGATTCTGTAAGCGTTTCTCACAAGCAAGGCAGGCTCACTGCCAGACTCAGAGAGGAGCAATTAAGATGGCAAAATCTGGAAAATTAGAGTAGTGAATTCCCAAATCCCTGAGAATTATTCCACAAGAGAGCCCATGCCATTGCCTGTGAGATACTGTATCTGTGCTCTCACTGCTGTCTGGGTGGGAATCAGACCCTTGCTCACAACAGGGGCCAACTGATAATCTGTCACTATATAAATAAGCATATCTTGCCCCATTAATAAGTGTGTCTTGCTTTGCTTCTGTGTAACACCAAGTGGGAGATGGTATCAGCAGTGTGGTGTTGCTTTGTTCTGCACAGTGATAGTTTTATTCTCTGAATTTATCTGAAGATGCTTAGACGGGAGCCGGAAGATCTTGTATTCTGTGTGACCTCCTCTGTTCACAGAGGTCAATGATTGTCCCAGTGTTCTGTTAGCCACAAGATTTTACCACTAGGATTATGTATTGGAAGACCAGTTAAAGAACCTAATATGAAGCTCATGCCAAATAGCCTGCTGACTAAAGTAAAAAATTATACTTTTCTGAAACAGCTTTGGCTTGAATCAATACCGGTGGGGTCTGAGGATCATTCTTCTTGCTTTGTAGATTAATTAACCAGGCAAAATTCTTTCCAAATAGAAATTGCTATGTTTGCCTCAAAAATTAACTTTGAGAAAGAAGAATGGCTCCTTTTCATTCCTTATCTGAAACTATAGCTACCACTGTATCTAGTATGTGTGTAGGCCAAAACTTGGGATAATTTATCCTTTACACATCCAGTACCTTGAGGAGTACTAATGGGACAGGAAGGTAATATTTGAACTCATAAATATTCCAAAAATAGAGTCAGACTGTCTAGCTCAGTTGTGTCCAGACATATAGAGTCCAACTGGCTCCCTATCCAGTAAGGGCTCTACCTGACCTGCAAGGAAGATTATACTTCCACATTAGAGAAAAAAAACCCAACAGGTAGAAGAGATGCATTACACAGATGCAGGCTATATCAAGACACTGGTTTCTTGTGCATCTTCTCAAATCAATAGAAATTGTACTGGGAGAGGAATAAGAATCAGTTATTTGCCATTTTTTTTCCATTATACTTAAAAACAAACAAACCAACAAAACGAAACAAAAGTGTATCTGAGTTAATGAGAAGATGTCCACTAACTGGCCTGTGCCTTGGTCTGAGCTGTGTAGTCTAATTAGTCAGACTGATGTTCATTCTCCATTGTCTGAGAGCGGTGTGAACAACTAGTCTGTGAGATGAACAGGTTTGGAGCCTGTATATTCCTTCCTCACAAGACCACATTATCTTAAAAGCCTGCCTGTTTAAAACGTACTAAAACACCCCCAAATATATTTTTTTTCAGGGCATAAAACAGACTCCTTTGTTGGACTTATGGGCAAAAGATCTTTAAATTCTGGTATGTATATGTCTAAATCTGGTACTCGGTAATATACAGCTTCTTCATTTCGTTGCCTCTTTGTTCTCTCCCAGTGGACAGAAGCAGTCTTTCTGTAGTGTAGACCCAGAATTCTCTGAAAAAGGGTCAGGATTGTCTTTGTTAACCAAGAAATTTCAGAATCTGCTTCACTCCGATGCTTGAGATGATCAGGCTGGTGTGAGCTGCAGGCAAGGTCAGGTAGAAGTTCCCAGGGCACTTTCCTTACTGCCCTGTCCTTGCCAGCAGCATGTTCTGCTGGTCCCCATAGTGCTAATACAAGAAAAAATAAATTTTACCAACACATCAAGAAAAATTCGAGGCTGAAAATGTAAAGCTCATTTAAACTTGTGATCCAAATCTGGATCTCCCCAGGTAAAGGGATATCCTCATCACCTCTGGAGATCATATTATTCTGCAAACTTGGAGCAGAAGGTGGAAGAACACCTCGTTCTGCAGGTCAAGGTGTTAAACATTCCCAGCCTCTTGTAGCTTTTCATTTTACTTAAGGAAAAAAAAAATAGCAACACGCATTTAAAGCTTTGAACAAGTACTGTGAATTTGTGTTTGGTTTGTTGTGGGGTTTGGTGGTTTTTTTTGGCCATTTTTGTTTGTTTGTTTTGTTGTTGTTGTGGGGGGGGGGGGTGTTCTTTGTTTTTTTTCTCCATAGCATCCATATAGGGCAAAATCCTCCTCCCTCACATGCACAGCCCCTGTGGGTAACTGCAGACTGCCTATAACTCCAGCTTCCTGGTGCTATAGGGCTGTGCTGAGGAAATCCCTCACTGTGAACCATAAAGCGTCAGTTAATTCCTCAGAATAGGAATTAAAAAATAAAAAAACCTAATACATATTTCATGTCTCTGAAATACCTCTCACTGTTTTCTTAAATGGATTATAAAAGTTAAATTACTAGCTGACACCTTTATATTTTGTGGATACGCGCTGTGATCTATATTCGGCAATTACGGTTGTCAGTAACTTTTATTTTCAATTAAAGCCTGTTCAGACGAGTAATATTGCTCTCTGCATCATTTTGCAAATTGCTATGTATCACGAATAATTTTGCACAATTTTATCTGTGGTGACAATAGCTATTAAATGCATAATACCTGTAAATACATCTGCTATCACAAAAGCAAATAGCCTGGAAGTAACAAATTTGGTTTAGTTTCCATTGGGATTACATTTACATTAACGTGAGAATATAAAATACAGCGAATGTTTAAAAAAGGCAAAGATTTTGCTGCCCTAATTTCAAATTGCTGCTATAGGCAAGATATTGTTATGTGGTATTTGTAACAAAGGGGAATGGTGAAGTTTTACCCTGTCAGGCTATATTATACCCGTCTGACAGGTAAAACTAGATTTCAATGCTTTTCTGCCTGATTCCCTGAGAGGAAAATGCTAAGAAGTTGCTTCTGCTTCTCTAGAGGAGAAGATCAGTCCTAAGGACTGTGCAATCAACGCAAGATCAGAAGTATATGCTAGGACTGTCCTTATGTCTCCCTACAGAAAGAAATTTAACTGGGCAGGAGTTTTGGTGCTGTGCCTCGGTGCCATGGTTTTCTTCTCCTGCAGAAAGTTCCTGAGTCCCCTGGCCACGTGCAGGGGTTCAGGCCGCCCTGTGCTGGGTGTGAGTGTGGAGCTGATTTAGAGCCTGGCGTGATAAAGCAGAGCAGAGGGATGCTGGTAGCTCAGCTCCTGGTTTGGTGCAGTGGGTTCTGACACTGCCTGTGTCTCCAGCTGTGCAGTCTGTTAGATGAACACTCCAGGTAGAAAACAATCACACCTGTGGTAAAAATACTCTAACAACCCCTATTGAGAAAGCAAGCTCAACTCATTTTGCACTCAGCCTGGTGAAAAATGAAGTCAGCTGGTGAATTTAAAAGTGTCACTGGTACAAAATGCCAGCTCCCTGCAGGATACGGTGCTGAATCCCCCCAGACTAGCTGTGCATTGCATGCACTAGGCAGGCACGCATACGCTCCGCAAAAGCAATCTTCCCTTTGGGGTCAAAGCGAATGTGACTCTGGTGACCAGCTGTGTCACCCGATGGTCAGGCTCTGCCCAAGAAGGGCCCTCTGGGTTTCCCTCTTATTTTAAAAGAGCAAAAGGAGAGATCTACTGCTACTAAATGTGAATATGTTACTGGAGATTATTTTAGGCTGTGGTTGGTCCACAGGGTAGTCTGAGGTTTGCTTAGTTCTTGCTGCAGCTTTTAGTATAAGGTATCTCTGTGTGCAGGGATTGAGGGGCAGGGAAGAGATGTTCATCTGATGAAGAGCTGACTCTGCAGGATGGAAGGTGGACATGTCGATGTAGAAAGCCTCTGTTCACAAATTGATCTGAGTGCACAGGTCCCGCTAGTTAGATGGATTGTTGGGAGGTAAAGAGGCTCTGAGTTAATGTTGCTTCGAGCAGCTCGATAGACGAGAGGTAGAAAATGCAGCTCAGACCTTCAGCCTCCTGAAGGACAGTGTACTCCGAGAGGTAAAACCAAAGCAAAGCAGCTCGCGGTTGGGCAGGGAGCCCTCATCTCAGTTCCAAACACACCGGTGGGGTCCAGCTGGTGGCCCAGGAGGCTGCAGGTCTCTGAAGTTTCCTTGTGCTTGCTGGGGTTTACACAAGGCTGTGCCATGTGCTTGATTCTGCTTTGTTTTTTACAGGGTCCTCTGAAAGAAGCATAGCACAGAGTTATGAACAGAGGCGTAAATGAGACATTCCTGTGCATTATTTATTAAACTTAATTTGTTCAAATGGCCAATGCAGTGTAATATAAACTAACCACTGTATGGAATAATTATTTATTTAATAATAACCGATGGGTTTGTTTCTTTTTTTGAGTTGTACATTCAATAAAATTATTATTTTTCATATTGTGGCAGTGATACGTGTTGTATAGGTGCGTTGTGGTTCTGAAAGGACCAGCAACCCTGGTGACATCTCACAACAAAGCACATCATTTGATATGACCCTTAAAGTTATGTTCACTAAACAATAAAAACAAATTTGTTCATTGAAAGCGAGGCTATCGGCTTCACAGCCAGTGTGGAACAGAGCTGATGTACAGTCTAGTGCCTCAGTTTGTTTTCATGGTTTATAATGTACTGTAATTTCCGTATGAAAAAATATATTTGTATCATTGCAGCATGTTTTATGTTTTGTGACTATGTATCTATATATTTTAAAAAAAGGGGATGGGTAAAGTTTGAATGGGAATCCAAGATCTTCATTTCACAGTCTGGAATTTTATGATAGCAACATTTTAAATAAAAACTACTCTGGGGATTTTGCAACATAACTTTCTTTGCTGATAGTGATGGAGTTATTTCCCACATTGGTCCAGAATGAGACTTAGATCCAAGTGACAGTGGTCTGAGACTGGAAAGAAACACCAAATTAATTACTTACTTTTGCAGGGAAGCTGTGAACCTTCTCGTGTGGGTTTGATGAAATTTTGAGGGATTTGCTACTGGAGACAGGTGTTCCTAGGGTTGCTCCCAGTCACACAAGGTGCCGTCCATCCTAAACTCGATGGAAGTCAAGATGTGTGGTGACTGAATGAAAAAGGCCTGATGTATCCTCCAGCTTCAAGTGGAATAATTTGCTGTGGAGTTCATCCACTATAGCAGGTTTATTATTTGAAAGTCAAGCTTTTAATAAATTCTAGCCCTCAGATTCACAATAAAAGCACCCATTGGCTTGAATCCACGAATATAAGAGAAAAAGAGTGTAATTATACTTTTAATTAAAGTGTCTGGCTACTATATTTTCAGGACAGCTCCAAAATGATACATACATCTCACCACATGCCAAGGCATCTGGACATCTATATTCTTTCCACCTGCTAAAAGCTTTACTTCTCTGTTTGATGCTGTCATATGAGCTTTCGTCGCAGTTGAAACAGCAGTGAAAATGGCTTGCGTATACTAATCAAATTTCAAAACAAGTAATACAAAGTGATTAACTGGTTGTTGTTTTCTATTTTGAAAGTGAACTCAGCAACCTCCATTTTCAGGTTTACTGGAAGCATCACCACAGCTGCACCCATTAGGAGCAGCGGCATAGAACCTCACTCCTGCCAGGTTAGGAGCAGCACCTAAGCTTGCTGTGCTTAAACCAGACCCCACTTCCAGCTAACTAGGACCTGGCTCTAGTGAAGTGGGAGGCTACACAGTGGGAAAACTGAGGCAGACTTGCTCTGTGGACCATGTTCGTGTGACACACAGTGGAGGCACTGGTGCTCTTCCAGCTCTTTGTCTTGCCAGGGCTAATTTTCAGACTAATAAACTGCTGTATGAGCTCCCACTGAGCTCAATGAGGGGAGAAGCTGATTGCTGAGCTAACAGCATGGGCAAAGAACTGTGGAAATGCATGCTGACTAACGCTCAGTGAAGGGTAAAAAGAAAGAAAAACCTTTAAAATGCTCTTCTTCAAGCCTGGAGGCCCACGGTGCTCCTGGAGCTCACAGTCCATGTGTGCTGAATTGTGAGATGCAGAGAGGAGAAGAAAAGCCCCACTGCTCACTCCCTGCAGCCTGAGCATCTCACAAACTGCCCCACGGAAGAAACCACTGCAAGCGTATTTGCATCCAGAGAACACCACGCAAAACTGAGTGGGCTTTACATGTTTGGAGAACAGCACAGGAATTAGTTAACAGCATCCAGCAAAGGGCTGGGACTGAATTTTTCAGCAAAAGCAGAGGATCATAGAATAGTTTGGGTTGGAAAGTGTCACAGAGGCATCCCGAGGTTAGTTTAAGGGACAACAGGGTCCAAAACAACTTTTATTAAACTGGTGAGAAACAGGGTTTTAGCACTCCAAAAGTGACTTAAATACAGGTTCGGATACCAGTTGAGGAAAATTATGAAGGGGCAGCAACTAATACAACAGGCGGTCCACAGTGTGCATGCATGTGGCTTCACCCAAAACAATGCCAGAGCTGTCTCTGAGTCTGGGAGGAGTACACACTTGCCTGTACACGGTGTGGGATTATTTTAAAGAGATACACGTACTCGTAGCAAGTACGGAAAGTGCACACTCGTGATTCTGCGAGGGTGAATTTATAATACACTTGCAATCCTGTGAGGGTTAATACACGTGCAAATGTGCATGGAATATTACATGTGCTTATGTGGAAGCACGGGAGGAAAATACACCCGCGATTATGCGAGGATTAATTTTACACGTGCTCATATTGAGCCCAGAAAGTTACATGTGCATATGTGCACGGAAAGTATAAATACACTCGCAATCCTGTGAGAAGAAGTTTTACTCACACCCGTGGCAGCAAGGCAAGCGCAGTCTCCACCCCGGGGACGGGGGCTCTTGGCAGCAGCATCTTGCTCGTGCTCCAAGAGACCCGCGACAATGGGCCAAGTCTCGACGAGAGTCCCGTTTTTTATATTGGCTGATCAGATATGACTGTAGGCATTCCAGAAGCTTCTCTGCACCCCACACTGACTGTGGGGTGCCCCTGAAGCTTCCAAACATCCCCCACACTGGCCGCGGGCACCCAGCGGCTCCCTGGTGCCTCGGCACTCCCTTCTGCTAATGGCCCTGGCCAGGGTGCTCTGGGGCCAAACGAAAGAAGCCGTTAGCCTACTGAAGGAGGGAGGGGGAGAGAAGGGGGTTTGCATTCTGCCACAGAAGGCACCTTTAAAGATCGTCAAGTCCAACCCCTGCCATGGCCAGGAACATCTTTCACTATATTAGGTGTTTCAAAGCCCCATCCAACCTGGCCTTGAACACTTCCAGGGATGGGACATCCACAGCTTCTCTGGGCAACCCGTTCCATGTGCTCAGCACCCTCATTGTAAAGAATTCCTTCCTTATATCAAATCTAAACCCTTTTACAGTTCAAAACCGATGTTCCTTGTCCTGTCTCCACAGGTCCTGATAAAAAGTCGCTCTCAGTCTGTTTTATATGCCCCCTATAAGTACTGAAAGGGTGCAACAAGGTCTCCCCAGAGCCTTCTCTTCTCCAGGCTGAATCACCCCAGCTCTCTCAGCCTTTCCTCATAGGAGAGGTGTTCCAGCCTTCCAATCATCTTGGTGGCCTCCTCTGGCTCCTCTCCAACAGGTCCATGTCTTTCCTGTACTGAGGGCTCCAGAGATGGTTGCAGGACTCCAGGTGGGGTATCACCAGAGCTGAGCAGAGGAACAGAATCACCTCCCTCAGCCTGCTGGTCACGTTCATTTTGATGCAGCCCAAGATACAATTGACTTTCTGGGCTGCACATGCACATTGCAGCTTATGTCTAACCTTTCATCCACCAGTACCCCCAAGGCCTTCTCCACAGGGCTCCTCTCAAACCCTTCATCCACCAGCCTGTATTGGTACTGGGGGTTGCTCTGGCCCAGGTGCAGGCCTTGTGGAGCTTCATGAGGTTCACATGGTGCCACCTCTCAAGTCTGTCAAGGTCTCTGGATGGCATCCCTTACTTCCACTGTATCAACTGCACTGTGACCATTTTCCATAGAAAGGAAGGCTGACCCTCCAGCTTCAAAATATTTTCTTGTTACTTGATTGTATAATGAATGGGTTTAATTCAGCATTTGAAACAGTTCATTTTAATTTCTGGTAGTAAAATAATGTCAGATTTGTGCTAATTTAGGTTTTGAACAGTGAGATTAAAATTGGCATTGATTTATGTTTGTACAGACATATATTCCAAACTAGAAATAAACACGACACACAACAAAAGGCACAGCCTGAAATGCTCCAACTAGCTCCACCAACGATACACAAAGAAGAAAAGCCCTTATTATATTTCCACACCAGGGGCCATTTGGCCGAGCTGTGCCACGGTGGGGCTGCAGGGCCATGACTGCCCAGTGGGTCCAGGGCAGATGTGGAAGCATATACACCATGCACATCTGCAGACATCCAGCCCCATCCGCACCGCCAGCTGACTCCTGCCACTCTCGTGCCCCAAACATTTGTCCTCACAGGCAGCCTGTGATCCTGGAGACTCAAACAGGAATTCTTAGTCATATTTTTTTTCAGCCTTTAGAAGTAGAGAATGGAATCTGTACATTATCAACCAGTTCAAAGGGACTTTTTAATTGTTTATGTGGTCTTTAATTTCCCTTTTGAGGCTCCTCCAGCTTTTAAACGCTTTTATGTGTTGGACAGCATTGCTTGCAGCCCCAGGCCACTTGTGCCTTGGATCTCTGGGTGGTGCCATCCCTTCAGCTCCACTGCAGTCTTTGAGAGGCTTTCACTAAATCCCCTGAAGTCTCTGCAATAGCCAGACACCACCGTGACATAGACTTAGCTCTTTTTTGGTGGCAGCAGCCTGACATCCCTCAGACTGTGCAAACTAACTGATAAAGCCGCAGCAAGGACATCTGTCAGTGAAATGCAAGCGAGCTTTAAGTAAAGTTAATAAATATCTTTCTAGGAAATCAGTACAGAGAGTAAACCTGGGATGATGCTGGTGGTTGTCCCCACTGGGGAACCAGTACAGGCAGTCTGACATCACAGCCTGCCTCCAACATACTCCACCCCCTTTTTCCTTCTCTTTTTCCCCAGAAATACATCAATCACCTGCAACATGACAAGTGGCTGTTCTTCTGGTAGGCACTGTCTCCCTCACACATAGGCACTCCCTTTCCCCCGGATGAAGGATGCTGAAGCTGGTCTCACAGCAGCCTGCCGTGCCCAAGGAGGACCACTGGCTCCATCCATCATCTCCATCTCTCTGTCACTGCATGGAGACCATTCTTCCATGGCACAGATGCAGCCAAGCTTGCCCTGGGGTGCCAGAGCCATGGTGCATGCAGCCTCCGCATGAACTGGGGAGCTGGAGAGGGGTCTGGACCCTGTGTGCACCCCACCAGGGGAGCTCAGGCTCTACGGCACTTGCCCACTTGGCTGCCACGAGCAAGTCCTTTGCTGCATTCACATCAGGAGGCTGATATTTTTCAGCATGGTCCTAATCAAAAGTAAAAGAAGAATCTGGAAATATCTGGGTATAGAGATCTTTCCGGGGAAACTAGTCCCCAGCCATTGTTATCTAGAGCAGAATAACATCAAGTGGTTTTTTTAATTATTAAAGCAATTCTTTAAAATTATTTTATTCAGAGTGCACCAGTAGCAGCTCCTTCAGAGCTACCAAGAATCATTATTTAAATGCAGACTTTATCCCTGTACCTTCTTAAACTAAGGCTTAGATAACTGCTTTAGCATAAAGAGATACCAAGCAAGTCCCAGTGCAAACTTTGGTAATGACCAAAATTTTTCCTGATGAGCCTGAACAGTTCCCTTAGCCATAATATCGCAAACTGCGTTAACGAACGTCTCCCAGAGCACTGGGATGAGAGCACACAGCGGCTCCTTCCCTGGAGTTGGACTGTGTCAGGATGCAGCTGTCTGCAATTCCGGGTACAGCTCCGTGTCCTCACGCTACCTCCAAAATGGCTTGCTTCGCTTCGCAGAAAACAGTCATTACTGGAAGAGGAGGAAATCTTTTTGTTTGTTTTGTTAGCAAATGTACAAATGTCCTCAAACCTATCTGCAACTTTCAAGGAAGACAGACAGTCTCTCTTCACAGTATTTTCTTAATGTTTCTGAAGGAGCATAGTCTGAAACATTTGTCAACAGGAGGAGCATCTGGGCTGTATGAAATTCATTATGATGTTCATTAAGAATTATCACTGCTCCATCCCTGATAGATACCTGTTTTCTATCAGAATAAAACAGCAACTCATCAGCTTCAAAACTCCTTTTTAAAGAGAGCTTTGCACAGTGCATGCAACAAACTTCACCTCTTGTTTTCTGCATCCATCTCCAAATGAAATAACATCACCATTTACTGCATATAGAAGAAATGAAATGTGAACAGACTGTTAAAAAATCAAAGTTGTCTTCAGTCACAGCACAGTTACTGGAAGAGTCAAAGGGCATGACCTGTCCACACAGAGGGGATGTAGCTGAGCAGCACCCACGGCTGACAGGAATGGGCACTTTCCAGCTCCTTCTCCATCCATCGTGGAAACTCTTCCCCAGCTGCAGCCTTCGATTGCCAAGGAGAAGGAAGAGGAGCTGAATTTCTAGCAGGGAAGCAGATCATCCTTCTGTCCCACATACCTGGCTATGTCAGCAGAAGTTATACACTCCTTTTCTTTCCTTGGAGTCAGTCACCACTATAACTGCACTGGATACGTCAACAGCTTAGTTTTAAAGCACCTGCCTCTATTCAGAGCTCTGAGTTTATCCACTTATCTTCTCAAGTATTTTCTAGGGGAATTTTGTTTTACCATCACTGTTGGTAGTGCTGCATCTAATGTATACAGCTACATGTGTTGCAGAAGAGATAATTTATTGCACTGAATAGCAAAAGTAAATCTCATCCAACATTTACCATTACAATAGAAGAATGAATTTGGGCTGGAGCACTTTCCACCTCAGACAGCTTATATCTATTAAGAAAAAAAAAAAAAAGCTTTGCAGCAGAACATAAAAAGAAAACTTCCAAACAAAACAATACCAGATGCTGAAATGATGAAGATACTTTGCCCCTCATTGGGAAGTGTTTGTGCTCAGCACAAACCGATCAGCCCATTACATATTATGAGTCAGTGCAAGTGTTATGACTTTGTTATTGATCTGATATTATTGATACATTCCAAAGATATTTATTTAATATTGTTAGATTTTATATGTGAACTACACAACCATGATAGAACATCTTATTATTTATTATTTTGCAAACAAAACAAATGTCTTATAATTCTTAATGCTGGTTCTTCCAGAAACTTGTTGAAGACACTCCTTGAGGAAGATGGCCAGGGTGGCACTGCCACATCTCCCTTCTTCTGCTGTTTTCCACAGGTGCTGTGGCTTGGAGTCATGCAACTATATGAGAGTCTCACATTTTATGCTGAAAAATAAAGTTTCCAGGCAATAGATTAAGAGGAAAACTTTGAAATTATTCTGAAAAGAGAAGGAAAGGAGAAATTCCAGGTACAATTTTTATAAAGATTTATGGCCTTAATATACGTCTTAAAAATTTTTTAAAAAATCGAGTGCTTGGCACTGTCAGCATTCCATATGTTTGTACACTAGAACTCTATCACATATTCTCAAAACCATCAAAATGCTGTTCCCAGAGGGAAAAATGTCACCTTGTCTTAGTCACTCCCTTTCTCTGCAATTTTACAGAGCATTGAAGCTTTACTCTATGGAAGCATTTCCGCATTGCAGAAGATACTCCTTATGGAAACCCAAGGGAGAGTTGGCACTGTGCTCTCCTCAGGATTTTCATCAGTGCCTTGTTATTTTGTCAATGGCTTCATCAGCACAGCCATAAGCCCAAAACCAGAAGGGATGCACGATATTGGTTTGGTCCAACAAGCCCAAGAGCATGATTGAAATATCGTTAAATATTTTCTTGAGAGTTACACAAGTTCTTTCTTAAAGGAAACATTTTAGCTGGGAACCACCACACTCTGGCAGGTGTAGCCCCCTCTCTCCCAGGCCAATGTCACTGACAAAACCACAGCTGGAAACAGAAGCTACTGTAGAGAGGAACAATATGCTTAGTGATTCACAGCAGCACTGTGGCTGTATTCCTCTCGTATCACTGCAGCTTTTAAACACATTTGAAAAGATATAATAATCGTGACGCCCCCAAACACGTGCTTTAAGCACTTGATCCAGCTGAGGCAGCTGTTGTAGCATTTAAGGGCGATTACAGCAAATTTCTAAAGCTCAATATTTCTTCAGAGCTCTACTCTACTAAAACACTCATGAATCTTTCTATTTTTGTCTCTTAAGAGCAAAGAAGATCAAAGTTGTAATGGAAACAAAAAAGGCCCCTGAGTGGTTGCAATGCTGTTTGAAGAGAATTCAATTGAAAACTATGTCTGATACTTCCTACACTTCATTTTTTTATATTGATTCCTTCAGAGTTATCTAAAATAGAAGCAATTAAACAAGTCAATAAAAAAAAATCCTGAAATTTAGAGTAAAGATAATCCTTGAGTAAAAAGACACACTATAAAGAGTATTCTGGATGGATCCATCCATTTCTGTCTGCTGAGCAATCTTACCACTTCAGATAAAATGATATTTGCTGTTTACCTATTACCTTTTTGTGTGTGTTTTTGAAACAACAAAAAAATCTTTTCTCTTGCTCCACTTTACTTCAGTGTTGCACACAAAGACGTCTCTTTATGTGCTGAAACAGCAGAATTTGTGATCATCGCAGGGGGGATGGACCAGATGACCTTTAAAGGTCCTTCCCAACCCCAACTGTTCTACAATTCTATGATTCTCTTGCCTGGCTCACGGGGTGGTTGAGGACAGAACTGCTCCATTTCCAGCCCCCTCGATGCAGCAGATGCCACCTCCACAGAGGCATCGTGACTCCCAGGATTTAGCAGACATCAGCCAGTACTTTAAAGGCAAAAATTAAATAATATTCTGTCATCAGCACCCTAACGATAAAAATATTTATCCTGAACTTGTGCTGGGTGCCACCCACCTGTTTCTTACCCAGTTCTTAAAAACTGCTGATGTCCCCATATAACACCAATCTTCTACAAAACCGTAACGCTCCCAGCTCCAGGCTCTTGTTGTCACAACATGTGTTTGTATTAGAGCAACACATCTGCCAACAGATGAAGCCTGAAAGTTTTGCACCATGCTGAGAGGAGGCTTTCTGCTGTGCAGGTCACCAGCTGCAGCAGCAGCACGTTCCATGAGACCCTGACAGAAAGTGTCACCTCCGGTCGGGTCATTTCACATCACACCTGGCCAGGCAGCGTGATGGCTCCTCTGCAAAACAACAAGGTTTTCCAGCCATCAGTCCTCAGCACACGTGTGTACACAGAAATAAAGCCAACATGTGATGAGCATAGGCAGTGATGGGAAGGTATTAATTCTGCATGACGTTTTTCATATTCCACACCCACTGCCAACTCAATCCGCGCATGACCTGTTCTTTGGCACTGCAAAATTAGCAGCAAGTCAGAGGGCCGCAAATATTGCTGTGCCAGGGCAAATTTTATTCACAGGAATAATGCAGGCATCTCCCATTCCCTCCTAGGAACTTTGATAGAGTCAGGTCATCACTGAAAAATACTTGCTTATTTAAATTGTTTCATTATCTCTTAAATGCCTCTAATCAGTCATTTGCATGCTAAGAGGAGAAGAATGGTAACAAATCTGAAGAGGCATAGGATGTGAATGCAAATACCTCTTCACAGTCTCATGAAGCAAAATATTTTCAACAAAAAGTGTATTTATGAAGAAAAAAAAATGAACAAAATTATAAGAAGTCTGTTTTGGCCATGATGATTAAAAAAATTACACCACAGCAATAGTTTCCATAATAGACTATTTCAACCAAACATTTCTGTAGAGGACACTTACATTTCTGCAGAGAGCTACTTACTGCGTTTATCTTTTCTATTTCAAGCTGGGGCAGAAAGCCATGCTTAATTTTAAACATGAGAGGAGGACTGTCTGACAGCTCCAGCTGTTTTAGCTGTGTTCTGCACCAGAGGAAAAATATCTGAACAAAATTTGAGATTAATCACCCTAAGCTATATTGAAACTAGTTAATTCTCTAACAGTGAAGGAGGTGTGATTTAAAAAGACGTAAATCACACTAAGAAGTCTGAACAAAATTCCTGTAGCTTAGCATCCTCCACAAGTACTATTTAGGAGATATGGGGAGACCAAAGAGACCTCTAGATCATCGGATATATTTTCTGTTGTTTCTATCTATATGGACCAATGTTCCATGCAATTCAGCTTGCTCAGGGAAGCTTACTGTCTTTACATAAAACCATAAAGCACTGAAAGACCGTGCTCCTACCCTAACCGTACTCCTCCACAGCTAAGCCTAAACAGAGAAAAACTTGTCCTGTGGACCTTGCCTAATGCATGACAAAAGCAATAGGAATCTTGCAGTGATTTCAGCTGGCTTTCAGCAAGAACTTTAAATCAAAACCAAATAAATAAAACATAAAACCTCACAAACAAACAAACCAACCACAATCTACCACAGTCAATAACAGTGATCAAACCTGGTGTTCACAAAGGCTGAAGACTGGAAGGTCTCAGAGCTACCTTGCTGTCCCCAGCTTGGTGGTCATGCCCTGGG
Organism: Columba livia; assembly: GCF_036013475.1. Classification (NCBI taxonomy): domain Eukaryota; kingdom Metazoa; phylum Chordata; class Aves; order Columbiformes; family Columbidae; genus Columba; species Columba livia. Next base: position 27,784,609 of record NC_088603.1, read on the forward strand.
AGGGAGCATCCCAGAGGATTCATAATCTTCTCTGTCTTCCCATGAGACAGAAGTTCCTCTGCTCCATTGTGTGTATTGCACTTATTTTCCTGGGGCTACAGAATAAGGAGGCATGAAAAATTCTTTCCAGTGATACAGAATGCCATGAAATAACTGCATAAGCTCCCACTGTCCTGCCACCCAAACACCAGTAATACGGAGATGCTGAGGAAGCGATTAGTAAAAAGGACAGTTACTTTCAGGCATTCCAGCCCTGTGCAAACTTGATCGTATTATAATTAAAAGTCTCTGTGAAATTAACAAAGCAATAGGAAAGTCAAATGGTGCAGCTGCAGGGTGAGGGCTCCAGCAGCTCCCAGTATGTTGCACTGGGAGTCTCATCTCCACCAGCTCACACTCTGCACCCAGAAGGGCTTTACAGAAGTGTTGGCAAGAAGGGGGAAAGGAGCAGGAAGGTCCCACGTGGAAGCTGTGTCTGCACTGCAGCTACTAGCTGAAGTACACATCCCACAGCTCACATAACAGCCAGTGCCAGCCACACTAAGCCCAGTTTAAGCACAAGCTGCAGACTTGATGGGCACTGCAGACTCAGGGTAGGCAAAGTGCCTCCTCTTCAGGGTTGCATGAGCAGATCAGTGTGGGACAGGTAGGCCAGATCCTATCACTGGTAAGAGTAAGACAACTTTTCTATGCTGTTTCCCAAGGCACTTTGGGCTTGCAGGCATTCATTTCCCACTGATGAGGAGACGAGTGGTACCGCCTTGTCTGCTAACGTGCATCTTTCTGCCTTGGCTCTGCTCAGCTCCCCAAGCAAAGATTTGCTTGACTCAGTGATGTGTTACAGGAGTAGCAAAGGCACACCAAGCGCAGGGTCCATTTGCATCCAGAACCCTCTGAAGCATTGTTTTTCTCCTAGACATGTCACCAGCTTGGCAGAGACAAGACTTCAATCCCCTAAAGAGCCTCCATGGCATTTCTCAGTCCTCCACTCTACTGCTTGTTTTTAAAAGATGCCTCGCTTAAAGGGATATGGCCTCATACAGGCAGATATTGCAAAACACTTTTCTACTATTCAAACAGTCCGTAGTACAGCTAATTTTGGTTTGCATTTGTATAGGTCAGAGAAACAGGCCAGTCTGTCTCCAAACATCCTCTGAGATACAGATGTGTATTTTAATAAAAGCTGGGGGCAGGGGAGATGGGCAGGGAGCAAGTTTAACAAGTTATCCTGGACCTTAAGTTTTGGAAAGGCCCCATTCATGTGATGATGATATATCCTGACAGAGGGGGTCCCAAATTAATTTGCTGGAATACCACCAGGAGCAGAAGCATGCCTGTGCGAGGCTGTAGGTTCCCAGGAGCACAGGTTTGGCTCCATCCCCTCCCTCACCTCACTTCTACCCAAACAGGATCCAGACTTGCACCCTCATGATATCTGCCTCATAACTGCGCACTCCCAACTTATACTCAAACCAGCCTTCATTTTCCTCCCAAACCAGGACCTACAAGCCCTCGCTCATCTGAATAACACTACAGCAGTGATTTTTCCCTTGACTCCCAGGCAAATCCTGAGCTGGAAGCCCTGGCTGGGCTTCCACAGACACTGGCACAGCACCATGTTGCTCTTTGCCAGATGAGTTTGGTGACACCTAAACACCCCCAGGCATCAAACATCTTTCAACAGGGACATGGATACTGATCAGCACCTTCTGATGTGCATCACCGAAGTGTGAGCTCACACATTCCAAGTAGTCAGCTGCAGAGTCGCAGTCAAGAGGCAGGCAGGCCACCTCATTTTCCCTAAACACCGTGTTTAAGCTCCAGATCCTAATGCCTTTTTCCTGCAGGGAAGAAAAAAGCCCACATTCCCACTCAAAGCTCCAAGTTGGGATTATGCCATCAGTAGCTGGGAAGTCCACTGTAAAAACTGGCCAGGACAAAAGCGGCCAAGCAGGAAGCCTTGCTAGAAGTGTGACAGACACAACCCTCTGCGACTGCAGCCTCGGGGGAGGGTGAAGGAGAGCACATGCAGCCAGGAATGAAAGAAGTCTGAATCCCTCCTGGTCACTGTACCTTCACAGCAGCCTTTTGAGAGTGGGAAACGGCTGCACTGGAGAGGGCAGAGAGGATTAAGTGCTTTCATACTGCTCATGAAGGAAGTTTTTGTTGGAGTGAGAGGTCAGACCCAAGTTTTCTATTGTCTTAGAACCCTAAAGGTGGTTCAAGAGCTGTGCTGGGAGAGGGATTTCCCTGTGCCTCACAGTATGACGTAAAGTGTGTTATTTCAGAAAATAGAGCTGGTATCATAGTACATGTACACATATCCCCTTTCCTAATGACCTTTGAGTTGCTAATACATCTTCTCCACCAGCAATTTACCACCTGCACAGATCAGGCTGTCACGCCAGGTTTCTTCCTGTACCACAGTGGAGCACGGTGGCAGCAGTGGGGAAAAGGCTGCAGGAAATGGTGACAGACACAGCTGAGAATTATGTGAGTGCACACGGAGAGTCTGAGGGTGCACATGGATGCCCCACACTGTATCCTTGACCGCAGTATGATTCCTACCACTGGTGTTACTGCCACTTTTTCTGTGGAAGAGGAAGCAGGAAGGATTTTCCAGGGTGGAGAACAACAGGCAGCAAAAGCAGCCGGCTGCTAAGAAAATAAGAAGCTCAGTAAGAGAGTAACTAAGAGATGTAACAGCCTGTCGTCCCGGAGAGCATCGCAGGGTGTCACAACAGACGTCTCACCTTAACCCAGGAGGCTGTCGCTCATGTTTCAAAAGTAACCGATGACATCCAACATGCAGACATCTCTGCCACACAATGCAAATGCTGCCAAGGGACAGCAGTCCTTCCCCTGAGGGGTGCCCCTGCCATCACCTGCACCAGCTCCTGCACCAAAAACTTGTACTTAGAGCCCATAAAGCTCAAATTCCCAGACACCTGCTCTGCATAGAGTCACCCCGCAGTGCAGATTTTTCAGTTGCCGGCAGTGAAAATTTTTATAATTCAGTGAATTTTAAGGCAGTGAATTTTTATAATGCAGGAGACATGGTGGGTCTTCACAAGAGCTGAGCATTTGCAGCTGGGATTCCCACGGCACCCACTCAGCCCGGGCTGAGCCCACGAGCAGGATCAGCCCAGGGAACCAGCAAACCTCACCAAAATCATACATGGGCAGAAGACGGCACTTATGACCATATTCTTGAAATATAACATGAATTCTGATGTCTGCGGATGGCAATGGCCTGTTTATCCACAGCACATCCTTCCCTTGCTTCCTTACCAACCCAAGTTCAGCTGGAGGAAACAATCAAACCTTCCTGCCCTGCCCTCCCAGGCTGCCAAAGGAGTTCCAATTAGTGTCAATTGGGATAATAGCTCCATTTGCATTTTTAAGCTATTATTAGCAAGTTGTCAGTCAGCCAGTAATTTGTATCACTTTGATATAATGAGTATTTAAATATTTAAAAAGAGAACGTTCCTTTCTACCACCCCCTTCCTTTTTGTGCTAAAATAATAATAGTTTTAATCAAAAGTAATTTGTACTAATATACATTTTGCCCCAGGTGTTAAGAGCAGTCTTCAAGAGCAGTGGTGAAAGATGTTAAGTAATACAGTTTATTAATATAGACAACTACATCTGTTCTTAATAGTAGAAGAAATGGAAGCTGCTTTTACAACCAGATCATTCTGGCTCTCCTCTTGGCTTCTGCAAGATGATGATGATGATGCAGGAACTGAGGTCAGTTCTGACAATTTTACGTGCCTGGGATTATAATTGTCTAAGGGACTATTTTGGACCCAATTACTCCATCTTCTCCTCAGTGAAAATTCCTAATTGAAGTACCTTGTGTCACTGAAAACAGAAAAAAAGCAAGTGGTGGGGGAAGTGCAGCAGACCCCTCTCCAGGGTGAGCCTTGAGCAGGGGAAAGGGTGCATTTGTCAAATCAGCCAGCCAGCTGTACATTGGCATTATACTATCAATGGTCACTGGGGGATGCTTCCTGGCACAGTTGGAGTGTCGGTTCTCAGGTACATGCAGTATGGCACTGTTCATCATCACATAGAGCTCATAAAGCGACTGGATGCGAAATCTTTCTAAATTCACATGACGTACTGCATTTTATAATTTATCTCTATACATATATATGTGTATATTTGAAATAATTCTTTTGAGAAAAAAAGCAGAGGTATGGCCCTAAGCCTTTCTGATGTGCATCTGTAAAACCTCCTAGAAGGAGTTATAGAGCTCTGTCTGTATGACTGTCTGAAATCCTACGATCCACATGTTAACCACAACGAAAATAGGAAAAAAAAAAACCCTAACAAGTTTAGAGGTAAAATTAACATTTTTCATTCTGCAGTCTAGTATTACATTCCATGTTCCCTAGAACTGGCATCTTATACCGATACAACTCTCATTTCTAATTTTTAATTTCATAACTTATTTTTAACTACTTTCAAATTGAACATCGAATGCCTAACGCATTCAACCCACACCTGCAGCGCCAGCATGAGAAGCTCTGCACAATGTCTTGTGAGCAACAGCAATCAAACAACCTTTTTCTTTTCTGCTTGGCTTTACCCCTATTCTAATCTAGAGTTTCCCATGAAACTCTCACACAAATCCCACTCACAAGTGGGTGTGAAGGAAGAGGCTAAAGACACAAGGAGAGAGAGATGGAAAGCAGTCTGGCTTTGGGATGAAGAGCTCGTTTGCATGGACATGCTAACAGCGGCTGCCATCTGCTGGCTAGGAAAAAGAAATAATAATTAAAAAAAATCATCCCGAGAAGAAACCTCCTGACCCAAATTCAAACTTTGGGATGCTCTTTTTGGCCTGCTGGAGCAAGCCTGTCTGCTCTCGGCGCCCTGGGACACGGGCTGTGAGGAGGAGCACACAGCGCAAGTGGCAGAGCTGCAGGGCTGCAGAGCTGAGCCAGCCACAGCCTCGCCTGGAGAAACACCAGTGCTGGGTGGACCCCAGTGTACCATCCGCATCTGCTGCTGTGGCCCATGGGATGCTTGAGAGATCCAAACTTAAACATACAGGGCAAGAAAAACTAGCTGCCCAGCTAGATTTCCCTTTTTGGAAGATTTTCCAGGCAACTCTAAGATGGAAAATGGCATTATGGAAAAGGGTAGGTGAGATACCACAAACAAATCTTAAAAAAGTCCCATGGACAAACCCTGTTTATATGTAACACCTCCCATAGCAACTAGCTTTGTAAATAAAAATGTAGTTGCTAAATTTAAATGAAAATAAAAATCATAAAACTGTGCATTACCTGCACCCAGAGTCAGGCTCATTCAAAGCCTTTTAAGACTTTCCTAATTGCAGTCCTTATAGTTGACTACAATGTATTAATTCATCTGTAAATGAAAACCAATAGGTCCTGAAATTCCAGCAGAATGGCTACAGCATAACAGCCATCCTACAGGTGATGTTTGTGCTTGGCTACCCCCAGGAAAGTCACTGATGAACACACAGCTTACCTCATGATAGGGAAAGGCAGGTTCTGCGCTTCAGCCCCGCTCTCCTCTGGGTTGACTGTTCAACAGCCAGCTCAAACACAGGTTTACCTTGATTAAATATCCTTGCACATTTCATCTCTCATTTACTGATGTCATACATTAAGTCTGTCCAACACAAGACTAAGTCCAGCCACCCGAAGTCTCAGTATAATTTTTTGGTATTTTATTTTTAACCACAATTTACCATATTTTACCTCAGTTCTGAGTGGAGAAACCTGACAACCTTGATTGATGTTAACTGCGAATCTGAATAAAATTATAAAACTCATTGAGTAATTAGCTTCCAGAGCAAATCAAACATGGGTTCCTGCAACCTAGCTTTCCAGCTTTCTTTTTTAAAATTTTGGTGAAGACAATTAAATTAGCATTACCTTGTAGATCATGCACATCTTTACTGCTTCAAAGAAATGCAAAAAGACAAGCACATGGCCCTTAAGTAAAGAAGGCTCCAGGAACATATTACCTTATTCATCATATACGAATAAATAACTAGTATGTGCAAGTTATGTCAAAATCTGGCCAGTATTGGCCATACCTGGACATTTTCTGGGCTCCCTGGTACCACAGAGAGGTTCAGTAAGGTTTCTGGAATACAGATTCAAAGGCAGGATTAGAAAGGAGTAATAAATAGACAATCAGCCATTTTATGAAGGTTTTAAATCAGAATTGCTTATATTTTATCTTTTAAATAACAATTTGCTTTGTTTTCCTAGTCAAGAATGACAAGAAACTAGAATTCTGTCTTTCAAAAAGCGCATTATGCTAATCAAGCCAACCCGCAGCACACATATATTTTTGATCACCTTTATGTTTAAGTTACCTTCAAAAAAGCAACCTCATGCCTAAATAGTTACTAAAAAGTTGTTCTGGGTAAAAAGTAATTTTTCAGAAGGGTATTAGAACTTCTTGTGGATTCTGAAGAAGCCTTTTTTTCCGTTTTTCCAAGCAAGCTGCCTGATCCCATTGTCTTCAACAATGCTTTTTCTGACTAAAATCACCACACAGCTGGCCACACGCAGTTGAACAGCAACACTGTCTGCTTTTTCATCATACAGATGGAAAAACTCCAGCAATAAGTGAAAAATTTCTTAAAACATGTAGCCATGCAACTTCCATCAGACTGATACAACTCACCTGGTTAACACCCTATTTTCAAGAATAACAATTATGCTTAAAAATTGAAGCTCCTGAGTTAGAAACAAAGACATAACTCAGCTTCTCTTGTCTGTTCCGCTCTTTGATAACAGTCACAATATCTTTTGACTGCTGGTATATTTACAAGATTCAAACCAGCCAACTGGTCGCTTTGCAGTAGCAAATAAGACTTCCATACATTTAAGTAACACCCATCACCATCACTATTATAAACGCTAGTAAGCATCTCCACGTAACTATTAATATCTACATACCTTTTGAAAACCAGACCAAGGTTCTCAGGAATGCTTAGAAAGACATTCAGAACAGAACAATACAGACAGACTATCCAAATCCCACAGCCAGGAACACCAATCATCACATAGTGAGGGTCAAATTCCCCTTTGCTTGTAAGGCCTGCAGCAGTCTGCATCACCTAACCCAATTCAAGTCCTCAAAACAGAGCTCACATTAAAACATATGAAATGATTGCGAGGCAAATGAATACAATCAAGGTCACATAAGGAACAGAGCTGACAAATCAGGCAGATCCTTGTCCATAAAGTATTTTTCCATGAATTACAAAGTTTTGGTACAGCAGAACGAATGTTTAATAGTACACTAACCACAGAAAGCTCTTATTTCCAATAGTGTTGTCAAAATGCATCTTAAAGACCACTCAAGCTTCCGGTTTGTATAATTTGTTTTTTCTTAAAGCAGAGTGCATGCAAATTGCTTGCAGCACTTCTATTTGGGGGATCGTTTCAACAGCCTATTCTTGGGTAGCCGACTTGTAATGTTTCAACGTGCGAGCAGAAGGATCAGTAGCTTTAACCCATCTTGGCATCCAGTAGTGGGGCAGCCAGCTGCTTCTCCCTGGGTAGTGCTTTTCAAAGATCTGGCGGTAGTAATAACTTTCTTTTGTTTTAGGAGGATTGAAAGGATACTTCTCTGCTGCCTTTTCCAGCAAAAGGTCATCAACCTACAGACATAAGCACAACTCAAGTTAAGCTGCAAATACATTTAACTTTCACAAGTCAATTTGCCGAAGTTAAAGACATACAAGGATTCACCAGCCACTGAATGGCCATATGTTTAAAAAAAGTCTCTTCTAGAGGAAGAGGTTTCTCACAGGTGAATTTTTGTCACAGGCTTCCTTGACCTTTATGAATACGTAACTATATTTCCAGTGCTGTTAATATTTCCCTCTGCATTATATGTGAAGTCCACTTCTCTTTGGGTTACAATCACCTTTGCTAGTAATCTCACAAAAACTTCTTTCCTATCCTTCTCTTTGCTATGAATCAACTGGAACAACTTAAAGCAGTGTTTCTGCCATGGCAGCGGCTTCCTTTTGTTTTTTGTCTTCCCAACCCCCAGAGACCTGTTGACCCTGTATAGCCAAGCTCTTAGCAACAAAAGACCTGGGATGCAGAGGCAAAAACACCTGCAGTTGCTACTTGGCTAAGAAAGGAAGGATGAACAGTTGCACCAGCTGAGACAACTTGCGAAGCAGCTCACTTCCCCTGCCAACCTGCTGTCTACCTCCCCACAGCCACAAAATAAATCTGCCCTAACTAAACCAACACAGGCTCAGTACATGCATCACAACACTGTTGCCTGACCCAACTACTTTCTTTTCTTGCCTGTGGATATAGAGAAAGAAAATGCAAAACAAGCAGTTGGTGGTAGGACGGATAAGCACTCATCCACAGGCCAGAATACACATCTTTCTGTAAAACAGAGCTCTGGTGTAAACTAGGTGTTAGTTCAGTCATCAAGAGGAAGCAATATCTGTGTACACCAGAGATTATTATACTTTGTCCAAAGCCAGAATGCTGTAAGTCTTCATTGGCTAGCAATGCAAGTAGAGGTTTTAAAAAGCAAAGAGGGTTAGCTAGGCACGGCTGGGAAAAAAAAAAAATGACATAGACAAGAAAGGACATTATAAAGTCATTATGGTGTTACTCAGCTGCAGAGTAAGTTCATGCAAGTGCCTTCAGCTGAAGCAGCTGCTTTACGTGTAACCTTGAAATTGTGTTTGCTGACACACAATTTAATTTGCAATCCAGATACTTAAATTATGTTCATTTCCTTACACAGTAATTTCTGTCAGGCTCTAGCATTTCTTTATATCTAGGATTTCAAATGTGTTTTACCAACTCAGACAGCTAGAAGATCGTTGACTGAAGTTTATCTTGCTCCTCCACCTTGAAGCTCAAGTTACTGTCATACCCAGATTTATTCTCCCAGCTAAGCATGTGAGCTGACTCCCACTGGCAGCCATATCTAAGACACCTTAACATGAAAGACGAAAAAAAAAAGTGATAATTCTACCTGTTGATCAATATAGTCCTGAAGAATAGAAAACCAGGATTTCTTTACTGATGCTATACCATCACTGAAAGCTTCTTTGGGTCTCCAGAGGATTTCTTTGGGAAGCAAGTTAGAATCTTCAAAGGACTGTCTTAAAAGGTATTTTTCAATTCCATTCTGTTTGCAGAACAAGAAACAATGTTGTGAGTCTCAGGAAATGCAGTACAAAGATCTGGCTTTAAAACGTAAGAAATTATTCCCTTTCAGAAGGTCTAGTCAGAAAATGGTTCCCAGTAGTCCAACAATCCAGCAAGACATTTAAGAGCATGCTTGACTTTGGGTAGAAGACTTAATCATTGAATTCAGGCGATTTGGTCATGCTTAGAACATGGATCAGTTAATTTGTAAGCTTACACTTGGGTACAGCCCTAGTTTTACATACCTTTGGGATTCGCAGTTCTGCTGGTAGAGATAAATAATAAGAAGTGAACCTATGATCCAAAAATGGGACTCTCAGTTCAAGACTAAACAGGGGAAATAAACAGAAGAGATACTGAATTAATCCAACAAGTCATCTATTTACAAGTTCGATAACAATCAAGCTTTCCCTGTCTTTCACGCAAACACAAGGTTTTCTGCTTTTACTTAGAAGTTTCACTTGCATATTCATGACTATTGCCATTCAGTTCATCAGTTCGGAAGGTTAAGTGTATGGTAAGCACAGATCAAATAACGATGATTTATAATGCCATCTGCTGGATGTCTTCTAATACAATGAATTTAAAGACTACAGTCCTGCAGGACTTGCAACAACCAATGTCCCATATAGACAAAAACTCATTGAAAAAAAAATCCTGTTGCCCCCAGAGAACTACAAAGTTGCTCACTGAGATTTGCATCAGTGTTTGTAAAGATGTCACAGAACCAAGTAACAATTTCTGCTGTAATTTCTGAAATTCACATTTAAGACACCATTAAGTTATTGATTAGTGATCCTGCAGCTTTTGCTCTTCACTCTCTTAGGGGACAGGAGGCCTTGCAGAGGGATCTAGATTGGGCTTTGGACTGGAGCATCAGGCTATGATTAATGGGATGAAATTTAACAAGGCAAAATAGGATTCTGCACCTTGGATGGAGCAATGTCGAGCACAAGTATAAATTGGGAGAAGAGCAACTGGAGAGCAGCCCTGCAGAGGAGCATCAGAGGTGCTGGGTTGCAGCAGCTCAATATGAGGCAGCAGCGAGCCCTGGCAGCGGAGGGGGCAAACCGCACCCTGGGGGGCATCAAACCCAGCATCACCAGACGGTCAGAGAGGTGATTATCTATCTGTATTCAGTGCTGGGACAGCCTCACCTCGATTACTGTGTGCAGTTTTGGGCCACACAACTTTTTTTAAGTCCTTGAATGTGTCAAGAGGAGGGCAACAAATCTGTTGAAAGGGCTGGAAGGAATGTCCTATAAGGAGCAGCTGAGGGCTTTGGGCTTGTCTAGCTTGGAGAAAAGGAGACCCCATGGCTCTCTACAGCTTCCGGAAGAAGCGACATGGAGATTGAAGTGCTGAATGCTTCTCCTGGTATCCAGTGACAGGACACATGGGAATGGTTCAAAGCTGCACCAGGGGAGGTTTCCACTGGTAATTAGGAAGCATTTATTTACCAACAGGGTGGTCAAACACTGGAACAGGCTTCCCAAAGAGGTGGTCAATGCCCCTAGCCTGTCAGTGTTTAAGAAGCATTTGGACAATGCCCTTCATAACATGCTTTAGCTTTTGGTCAGCCCTGAATTGGTCACGCAGTTGGACTAGATAATCATTGTAGGTCCCTTCTAACTGAAATAGTCTATTCTATTCCTGATACAAGCCAGGAAGGATGCTGTTGGCCTTTTTGGCCACCTGGGCACACTGCTGGCTCATGTTCAGCTGCTGTCAATCAGCACGCCCGGATCCCTCTCTGCGAGGCAACTTTCCAGCCCCGAGCCTGTAGCGCTGCCTGGGGTTGTTGTGGCCCAAGTGCAGGACCCAGGACTTGGCCTTGTTAAACCTCACACAACTGGTCTCAGCCCAACAATCCAGATCCCTCTGTGTGGCCCTCCTACCCTCCAGGAGATCAACACTCCCACCCAACTTGGTGTTGTCTGCAAGCTTACTGAGGGTGCACTCAATCCCCTTGTCCAGATCATTGATAAAGAGATTAAACAGAACTGACCCCAGTACTGAGCCCCAGGGAAACACTGCTTGAACATCTTTTAAACCACACGAGTCCTCAGCATCCAAGAGACCATGTTTTACCCGTGTGCTGCAGTAGTTCTGTCCGCACGGAGTACATCGAACAGGTAGAGCTCCTTCAGAAGCCTCTCGCTCTCTTCCGCAGCTTCTTCGGGAGACGGTGCCTGTAACCAGACATATGCATGTAGCACACAGATATAACACGGCTGCACCAAGGGAACTGTTACTTGCTGTCTGGTGGTTGAGCTGTAACGATCACTGAGTAATCTCAGAACTAGAAAAGACCACATACAAAAAATAATAGTCTCAGGAATTTTGAAGTTTAAAAAAAAAGTTCTTTTCCAAGTGATTAAATTGAATCCCTTGGATCTTACGCCATCTCAGGAGAAATTCTCACCAAATATACAGCTACAACAACCCTCAAACTTCATGCCTTGAAATCTCAGTAGAGATTTTCTGTTGAAGGGGAGAACAAGCAGCTCAAGGACTTTCTGTATAGTGAATATATTTACCTTATGGAAATATATATATCCTTGTGTCAGCTCATCCGATCCTTCTCCTGAAAAAATGACCACACTGTCTGTTTTCTTCCGTATATATTTGGAGACAAGATACATACCTTAAAAAAAAAAAAAAAAGTTATTAAAATCCAGCAACATGTATGATGCTCTATACAGCTAGTCTTAAATTAAGCACATGATTAATCACAGCACAGTCCTGAACAAACCTTCTAGCTTTGAAGAACAAAAGTACCAGCAAAAGTTACTGCTTAACTCTCTGGCATTGTGGGTTGAACTGCATGAAGACCTTTTTTCAGGTGTATGGGGTTTTTGTTTTGTTTTGTATTTGTGTGTGTGTGTGTGGTTTTGTTTGTTTGGGGGTTTTTGCGTGTTTTTTTTTGTTTGGTTTTTTGTTTGTGTGTATGTGGGTGGATTAAATAATTATTTATTAATCAGAATTATGCCTTCCCCTCATTACATCTTTTCAAAAGATATGCTTTTATAACAAGAGATCTAACGAAAAGGATCTAGTCCACTACTTTTCATACTAAGCCGCAATCACAAAGAAAAATTACAGATGAAAAACTGGTTTTATTTTTTAAAGAAACCCTTTCGACATTTCACATTCCGAAGTCCTACCTTCATGTACCAAATTACACGCAGGGACCTGGATTTTCAAAACTGTGTTGCCTATTTGGCTTGTAAACTTTTCTACAATGTTTTAGGCTGACATAAGATTGAGTAAAATGTCATAAGTTGCATTACACAAGTCATCACATTGGATTAGGGCATTTTCATTCTATCAGGTCGACAACCTTTTGTAAGGAGCTGCTGGAGACTTCCTTCATTTCTCAGAATCAAACATATATTATAAGAAGTCAAACTAGATTGAGTGCACGTATTACTTGAGAGTGACGAAAAATACCCCATTTTAGTATTAAAAACATACAAGGAATAGAGTAATCATAATTGGTTTGCTATCATATCATATCATATCATACCATATCTCAGATAACCTTTATATTTTCCCCCTTCTTCTAAGGTTCATATTTATGAGAGTAGAAAACCTGGACCTGTAGATCTAATGTTTCTTCTTCATATAAATTTTGCTTCTCCTCCCAAAGCTTCAGAAACAGCTCTTGACAATTGCTTTGTGCAGTTGGTGACTTTGAAACTAGTAACTGGTTTTGCCTCAGTGTGGAATCACAGACAAGACCAGGGAGCAGAACTTGGGAGTCCCAGTTCCCAGGTTCTGTGGCAGCTAAAAGATCTAGCAGATGACTACGTGATTTTCCATAAAATTCTATTCTGGTGATATAAAGCAAAGATGGCTATTAACAAAAAACCTTACCAATTGAAGCTCTTACTGTTGTTATATCATATGTTTCCAAGGAGAAGATAACATCCTCTATTGCCTGAATTCCCTCTTCGGAATTAAATATTACTTCATGATGTTCACTGCCTATATGTGCTGCCACCTGTTTGTAAAAGGTCACAATAACGTAAATTAAAACATATTTTAAACATACATTGCGTTTATAACACACACAACGAGTGAAAGCACCAGCTCCCTTCTGCCACAGTGAAAATCATATGACATTAGGCCAAGACAAGACAGTACTGTAGCAGCCCCTCTGACTTGCACGGTGTGACATTCACCAGAGGGAACGTACTCTCCCTAATTACCGTGTTCAATCGTGACTACAAGAGACCATCTAGTTGCTTGCCCAAAGCCAAACAGAATCTATAGAGGCTCTACATACTCTGGATACTTGCCCCAAAGAGAAAAAACAGCTCTAAAGACATGACAGCCTGGCTATCTAAGGGGTACCCTATACGCCATTTTGCACAAGGCTCTGAATTCTGTAAACTGGCAATTAACTTACAATATTTAACATGAATACAAATGCCATAGCATAGGAACCATAGCATGGAGATTTACCCTAAAACCCAGAGGCAGAATTGAGACAACTGCAAAGTACCATCCTTTTGGTAACAATGTAATGGTAGCCTGTCATGAAAGTCTTTCAAATATAAGAGAAAACAGGTAAGACTCAATTATCTCTTTTGTAAGATCTGCTGCTAAGCAGCAGATGTTGTACTAAACAGTCTCCGGCAAACTGATTTACACCACAGCAATACATTAATATTCAGTATTACTATTAATACCATAGTATGGAGGTAGCACCATTAATACATACTGTTTAACAATCAGCAGCTCAGAACAAACTAAAAGTAAGGCTTACTGTACCTTCCTGGCAGCCAGTAAGTCGGGGCTGTTTTCCATTCCAATTGCAAAGGTTTGTAATGGATAATTAATGTTGATTTCTTTCATCAGTTTCAGAAGAACAGCTGCGACCAAGCTGGAATCTAAGCCCCCTGCCAACAAAACAAATCAGTTGGTTAGGTGTCTGATTTTTTTTTTGGTTGCCCCTTAAGGACACTGAATCTAGATAACAGAATCTCATGAGTGGGCTTCATTTTTAAGCCACGTGAATCCAAGATACTTCCTGTACAAGTGCAAGTTTACCTCTGCTTAACCAGAGAATCAGGCAACTTCAGTGGAACACCTTCAGTAACAGATACTCTGGGTATCAGAAGCACCAGTGGAAATCCTTCTTTACGATACACACACAGTGTTCTGAAAACAGCGCACCACTACAGAACACACCCCTTCTTGATTCTGCTATAACAGGATTTATTGTCCCTTTCAAAGCTGCTCTCTACCCCCTTCTTACCTACACATTTGATACTCTACTGACAGAACTATGTACATTTTTTTTGTTTGCTGGTTGAATAAAAAAGAATTAAGTAAAAGAACAGAATGTTTACTCTAAGGATTGCACTCTTCTCCAACCATTTTTTAAGTGTGTTTTCCACATTTTGAATGAATTAATTTTTAAATGTCACTTTAAAGTGAAAAGGTTCACTAGTGACATTCTTATTTTTTCTCTTAATTCTCAGAGGAGGAGAGTGGAAGGATTTGAAGAATCTGGAAAACAAACAAACAAGAAATCAACAGAAGCACAAGGTGCCCAGATGTACTCTAAGGCTCCACCTTCTCACTCTCAAGAGCTAATTATGCTAATCCTTGACTAGTCCTACTTGCTGCTCCCTTCTGAAGAACTGAGCAAAACACAGTACCTGTTCTCTCACACCTGCCTGCAGTTCTGACAAACAACAAGCAAAATCCTCTTTGTTTCCTACAGTCTGCATGTGGTTTTTCAGCTGAGTTCATTAGCATCCATTCCCATCCTAATCTTTTTGGGCATGCTACCTTGTAACCTTCTGTACAAATTGCACATAAAGTCTGAGAAAAAGAGGGTACAGAAATCAAACTGAGTGCTTACAATGTGGCTATTGGGAAAATCAAATCCTGAGTTTCCACTGTGAATTTGCAGAACTCCCCCTGTGACTGGAAACAAAAGCACTTCTCCAACAAACACATGCAAAATTGTGAACCGCTGAGATACTCCAGTATTATACCAGCAAGGGCACTTAGTTTTGCTACTAAAACATTCTACATGTACATCTGTGGAGCTGCTGACTGCCTTCTAATTTGATTTGAAATTTCAGTTTAGAACAGGCTTTTTGGGATCTTCCAACTCTGCGTATCTCCCCGTTTCATTTATCTCCATCCTGCTTTTTATGATGCCACAGCAAAGAAATGGTCCAATGGTATCTCACAGTCACTTCTGTCTCATTGAAATTCACATTTAATAGGGTTCATGATAAATGAGTGTAACTACGGATGTACAAAGCCAACCATATCTTGGCCTGCATCAAAAGGAACATGACCAGCAGCTCGAGGGAGGTAATTCTGTCCACCTACTCTGCTCTGGTGAGACCCCACCTGGAGTCCTGCATCCAGTTCCAGAGCCCTCAGTACAGGAAAGACATGGAGCTGTTGGAGAGGGGCCAGAGGAGGGGCACAAAAATGATCAGAGGGCTGGAGCAACTCTCCTACAAGGACAGGCTGAGAGAGTTGAGGTTGTTCAGCCTGGAGAAGGCTCCAAGGAGACCTTATAGCAGCCTTTCAGTACTTAAAAGGGGCCTATACAAAAGACGAGGACAGATTTTTTAGCAGGGCCTGTTGCGACAGGACAAGGGGTAATGGTTTTAAACTAAAGGAGGGAGATTCACACTAGACATGAGGAAGAAATTTTTTACAGTGAGTGGTAAAACCCTGGCCCAGGTTGCCCAGAGAGGTGGTAGATGCCCCATCCCTGGAGACATTCAAGGCCAGGCTGGGTGGGGCTCTGAGCAACCTGATCTGGTTGAAGATGTCCCTGCTCAGTGCAGGGGGGTGGACTAGATGAGTTCTGAAGGTCCCTTCCCACCCAAACTATTCTGTGACTCTGTGATATCAGAACTGTAACCACAAGTACAAAGTGCTACAAAAACACAGTAAGTAAGATGCCAGTGCCATGGGTACAAGGCCTTTCTTCCGTCAAGCACCTCTGTAACACTGATCTGGTAACAGCCAATTCACTGAACAACTTCCTGTACCACAAGCTGCTACATCACCTGAAAAAAGAGTGTAGAAAACAATTTTGGTCCAGGTGCTCCCCTGTAATTTGGTGAATCAATGGCATTCTAGGACAGAGGCTAAAGCAAAGAAGGTGACAAGTAAGAACTTCAGTTCCCCCTGCTAGCTGAACATGCCAAGGCCTTTTTCTATGCTCACTCTGTGCACAGTGAATGTAATAATTACATTTTATTTTCATACGCCAACCTAAGCATAAATCTTACACGTTTAAGATCATATTGGGTGATTTTTCAGTTAACAGTATTATATATTTTTCTTGGTCAAAAGCAGTCAGTGTCTCAACAAGACATCCCATCCCAGAGTAAACCTGAAAAACCTGAGACTTGCAAGGTACCTGCAGACTGGAAAACCTGATCACAAAAAAAATGAAGATTCAGATCACTTCAAGTACATCACAGCAGAGCAGTCAGCATACTTTCCTCTAACTGGTAGATAATGGGCGAAAGAGAGAGAAGACACAAGCATTGTGATTCTTGCTACTTGCCTGACAAAAGGCAACCAATCCTTCTGTGAGTCATCAAACGTTTTCTAACAGCATTTTCAAACAGAATACGGATGTTGCTTTTCACTGTTTCAAGATCAAAACCTGTCCAGAAAAGAAGAGGAAACAAAAATCAAACAAAACACACACACACCAAGAAGTGCTACTTAGACTTTGGTGGATTATCCAATTATAAAAACAAAGATATTTGTCTGAATTTCCTTTGATAATGAGGGCACGCAAATTCAAGTATCTTTGTACACAACAGCCAACAAAAACAATTCTCAAGTTCCTACCTTGTAGAGGTTCTTCCATTTTTGCTGTTTTTTTTTTAAATGGCAATTTAAAACCAATTAATACAAGTTTTACAATCAAAGACTATAATATTTTCACTTCTTAATGAGAATAAGTACCAAATACTTCGCTGTAGTACCTGAAGGCAGATTTTCCACTGTATCAAATGCAGTATGGAGTGGTTCATCTTTATAGCTATGAAATTTTACTAATTCCACTGATGCAACCTTGCCAGAAGGTTTTAAATCCAACACTTCATAATGACCTGGGAGAAACGGTTCTACTTTAGGACATAAAGATGTTGAATGCTTCAAGTTGATAAGTCCTACAAATAAAATGGGGAAGAAAAAAGAGTTTTTCACTTAGGGTGGTTAAATCATACTACACTCAAACAGCCTCTATACTAAAACTATAGACACAAATATCTTCTCCGGATCCTAAATTTGATTTTTAAAAGTATCATTTTGAGCCTGAGTCTGCCCTGGCTGAAGTGTGATTCCTTTTCTGGTAGGTTGCACACATAAATCTCAGCCGTCTCAAGCTGAGGCAGACAGCAGAGAAAGGAAGCCAGTAAGTTTTACTAAACGTCAAGCTGTAATTGATTCCTGTGAGCATTAAGAAAAGCACTTTCCTAACTGACTACATGATGTCCAGGTTAAGGTGTAATATGCTTATGAGAATTCCAAAGACATTTAATAACTGATTTTGTGTTTAAAATTAAGTGTAGTCAAGCTAACAAGGGGTTTGTAATAAAACTACATCACTTAAGAGATTGCTTAATTAGCACTGATTTAGTGATTTCATAACTCACTGGTTTCAGACTGACCTAGAGTGCTGCTAATGAACGCTAAGAATCAAACCTGGGGCCAAAGCTCATTTCCATTCCTCTTGTGAAAGAGGATGTTTTACACCTGCTGGTCAGCTGGATGCCCCTTGAGGAACACCCCAAAAGAGATACTGAATTACTGTTAGACAGGGACCAGTAATTCACCGGGATGGTTAGAGGACACAGTCCCTAAAATATTCACTCTCCTTCCCAAGAAGCAGAGAAGGTGCAGGTCTTAGTACTGGTACTTAGTACTACTGTTAGAGGAGTCAGCCTACATTGGTGTCTGATAATAAAATTGACGCACAGTAAATGAGAGAGACACAAGCAATTGTGAAAGTCAATTTTAGCCAAGTGTATTTTAGGCAATAAACTCCCTTTTGGCACTGCTTGGATTTGTTTATGCAAGTTTGAAGGCTACAGATGATTACTTGAAAAAAAAAAACAAAAGGGAGAAAAAAGAGACAGTAGTGGATGTGCCATCTCAATGGAAGAAAAAGTCATAAGTGTCAGTAAAAAACTACCCAGTGCTGCAGGAAATTTCAGTGGGGTTTTAAAATTCTTGGCTTTTACAGATTTACTAGTTCTTGTGGCATTATTTCCCAGTTCACCATAGAACACCAGGAACAAATTCTAATGTAATTTATGATAGCATAAATCTAGACTAACTCTACAGACTACATTTAACTTTGGGACAACATAAAATATCTTAGGCTCAATAGTGCTATGATTCCAGAACATAAAGTTATAAAATTATATAAGCAAGTTATTTTAGGTATATTAAAGACAACCAAATATCTTAAAGCTTTATTGTCTGTGGCTTTTGTTTTAATGATGTGTAGTTCTTGCACTACTAAATATAGTTCACTTATTACTGAACTTACAACTCACTTTCTCTTCACACTTAGAAGAAACGCCTAACAAAGAAGTTTGTCTGTGACAACAACCCCTAAGATAATTTAGGCACTAAACACAATGGGTTTTACCTTTTGCCTCGGAACAGACACCCAAAAATCCATCATCAGTCAGCACCTTAAACAGTGGTCTGACTCCATAGGTATCTCTTGCCAGAAACACTTTTCTGTTGGTGGTGTCCAGAAGGATGAAAGCAAATACACCATCTAGCATGGATGCTGTTTGTTCTATTCCTCCTCTGTTGTAAAGATGAAGGATAACCTCACCATCCACTAATGTTTGATATTCAAATCCGAACTGCTTCTGCAACTGAGAAAAAAATATAGAGAAAAACACGAATATGCATTTGCAAACATCAACTGCTTATTAGTTGAAAAAACACCGCCATTCATGTAATTGTTTAATAATAAAACTAAAAGGTTTTTTTTGTGCAATCACAGTTCAAGCATTATAGAAACATTTCCACCAGAGAAGGAAATTAAACTTTTGTGCTCAAAATATGATCCAGGATCATCGCTCAGACAATGTAGATTGACTCTGCAGTCTTAAGCAATTCAAATTGTGGCAGGTTTTCAGAGGTACATTTCTATTTGAGGATGTCAGACTGCAAATCCATGACCCTGGTTTTCAGAAGCCCTGGCCTCCCCATCTCCCACAGACAAATGGCTGAAGCAGGCACCCACTGCTTCAAAAAATCCAACTCAAAATAGAACCAGAACCACAGGCAACATTTTTTGTAGTCCCAAACCACTCCGGGCCACATCCTTATCTGATAATAATGACATTTACATAAGTCACACCCTTCCCAAAACACATTCAAGCTGGTAATATCTCTGCAAAGTAAAGTACCTCAGGAATAAACGCTGGTTTACTTATGCAGTCACTGCAATTCCTCAGCATTGGGGGGGTTTGTGTGTTTTTTGTTTGTTTAGTGTTTTTTGGATTTTTTTTTTTATGCACAGAGAATTTTCTTCTGCCTAATCTTCCTCCACTCCTCAAACTAACCTTTTCACTCTGCCTGTGCAGATGAAATGGGGGAAGAATAAATTAGCTGTCAGACTTAACTCAGACCAAATATTCTTCATGTTCTTGTGGGGCTACTCTAAACGTCCTTTCAATATCTCCCAGACAGGAAGAAAAAGGGTTTCAATAAAACACTAAAAAGCCATGCAATCCCATAAAACCAATGTTTTAGCATTTTAATTTAAAATCTTTGGTTTTAATTGTTATTTACAGGGCAAAGTCTTAGGGCAAAGTTTTGGATCAAAACTGAGTCAATATCAGAAT
Source organism: Columba livia (assembly GCF_036013475.1). Lineage (NCBI taxonomy): Eukaryota > Metazoa > Chordata > Aves > Columbiformes > Columbidae > Columba > Columba livia. The sequence continues at coordinate 27,804,680 of NC_088603.1, forward strand.
AACTAAGTAATTGCCCTAAACGTAACATCTGTTTCATGAATGATTCTTTCCCAGGTAGGTTTCAGTCCCAAGCTTGAAAGAAAAATCTCTTTATAATGAAAGAAGGTACATAACGTAGTGAGAATAACTGAACAAACTCCTGCTGATGACAATGCAAACTCTGCATAATTGAATTCCCCTTAGGACTGTGTGTGTAGTGTAATTGACAGTAATTTCAACTGCTTTCAACAGCAGAAAAACCACAATGCAAAATACAAGTATTACAGACTACCGGTACAATATATTTCACGTGGACTGCAGGGCCAAGTGTATCTCACATTTCAAACAGCTACATACTTAAAAGATTGGGAAAAAAAATGTCCTGCCTATTCGGTCAAATTCCCAATGACATTACTGATGTCACTGACATCACTCACAGCAGCCTCTCTCTGACTTGAAACATGTGATGTTAGAAGTACCAAGACAGCTCAGATTATTTATACGTTTCTGATACTACCATGCTCAGTTTATGATTCATTTTAAGCATTCAGTTTCAGCACAATTCAGAAACAGTCACAATTGTAAGATGCTTTATACGCCAAATTTGGATGATCTGAATCACTTCCATTTACAAGTAACACAGGCAGTAGGGACATCTCAGCACAGGGACTGAGGAACACAGACCATGTTCAGCAGCAGTATGACACACATCAGGGACAGTCAGACACTTTAGGAAGCAAGTACAGAGTTGTTACTTGTTTTGTGCCAAAGAGACTTGCTCAGGTGGCTCTCAAAAGACCCACAAAGCACCTGCCTTAAGCTGCAGACACCTAAGGACTTTGGTGGCATACTGGAAATAATCTCCAGAGTGCTCGTTGCTTTAACGTAAATACATAAGCATGCATGCTACACATTAATATAAGTGACATATCCCAACTAGATTAAATGCAATAACTGACAACTTGGAGAACAACCCAAAATAACTGAAGAGCAAGACAGTCTAGAAGCATTTGCATTATAAAGAGAGAAGGGGAGAAAGAGGCCTGGAATTCCCTTCTCAAGAGATAAAGAAGAATGCATCTTGATTTTAAACTGATTAGACCTAAAAATACAAGTATTTATTGCCCTCCTTGTCAATTAAAAACTGATTTTTCATTACTAAAGACTAAGTATGTTAACTATCTAAGCCACCACAGATACACAGCTCATCAAGATAATTTACTTTTTTAAAATACTAATAATTTAATAACTTTTAACAAGTTTCCTGACATTCTAGTCCACCATGCTTTGAACATTTTCCAACTATCCACCAGTTTTTAAATAAAATAACAAAAGCCACATGACATGTATAACACCTACCTGTTTGAAATTGTAGATTTCTCCATTGTAACACAGCCACAGATATGGGAATTTCTTCACCCGGATAGGCTGCATGCCATACAACTGATCAACAACCGCAAGGCGGTGGAAGCCAAAACAACAGTTGGTGAATCCATTGACATTCTCGAAACGAAAGGCATCAGGACCTCTGTGTGCTATCTTCATGGCACTCAGACACTGGACAGAAAGGCACTCATCACTCCCAAACAGCGCCCAGATACCGCACATGATGAGGCTGCTGATCTACCGGAAAGTGGAGAACCTGTTCAACAAAGACATGACCATTATAAGCAAGAGCTGACACCTAGAAAGCACAGTTAACAAATGCAGACTGTTAATTGCTTAACTATCAAAAGGACTGATCAAGAGAACAGCATCTTACTATCACAGGTAAAATGCTGTTTGCCCAACATATAATAAGCCACCTTCGGACAGCAAGAAATTAGGCCTAAGTTTAGCTTCAGGTACACCAAGGTTGTCTATTATTTTTCCCACAGAGCACAATTACAATAGATCATTACTGGGCATCGGGTATGATCTCTTTAAGTAACATCATCTCAGCAGAAACGTTAACAGTCCTTCCAGTTTGTGGCCTTTTGGTATAAAATGGGGGCTTATAAGAAAGAAACAGGCTTTTTACTGGGGCCTGTGGTGACAGGACAAGGAGCAATGGTTTCAAACTGAAAGGCAGTAGGTTTAGGTGGGACTTCTCCAGTGCCACGCGTGGCCCTGGTAAGAAAGGTGTGGAGCGCGGTGTTGGCACAATACTGTGCTCCTTGGTCGTGCCTTTTGCAGCCCTGCTGTCCCCGGAGCTGTAGCCTTGGTGATTCTTGGAACCTGAACCCTAATCTTAACCCTAACTACAGCTTGGGGCTGAAGTCCTCAGTGCCCATCGCTTGACCTGGAGGTCACCAGACTCGACTCACCTCTACCATTAGTTAGGGTGAGGGTTCTGAGAACCACCAAGCCTACAGCTCCAGGGACATCGGGGCTGCAAAAGGCAGGCCAAGGAGCACAGCGCTGCACCATTGCCCCCTCCACGCCTCTCTCCCCGGGAGAGGCGATGGCGCTGGGGAGCTCCGCCCCAGCATATGGTGCCGTGCTCTCCCACCGGCTGGGGCGGCTTCTGCCAGCCCCGCGGGCCCGTTTTCACAGGCGGCGCCGGCATCCACCGCCGCTCCCCTCCGCGCACGCCCGCTTTCCCGGGCCTCTTCCTCCGGCAGCCGCAGCGCGCCCTGGGCCCGCCGCGCCCTCGCCCACAAGCCGGGGCAGTGCGTACCGGCGGGGCGAGGCGAGGGCGCCGGGACGGGCGGCGGAAGGCCGGGGCTCGCCCACGCTGCCGCGTCCTCAGCCAGCCCTGCTCAGCTCAGCCCAGCCCAGCCCAGCCCTGCCCTGCCAGGCACAGCCCCGCAGGCCTAGGAGCCGCCGCCCGCCCCGGTGCCTTACCCGGTCCCGACCGCTAGCGCAGAGAGAGCTGCCTCCCCCGCCGCGCCGGCTGATGAAGGGGAAGGCGGCTCCCGCCGCGCCGGCTGATGAAGGGGAAGGCGGCTCCCGCCGACGCCGGCTCCTCCCCCGCCGCCTGCTGCTGTTGAAACCCGCCGCGAAGTTTCATCATGCGCTTCTCCATCCCGTGCCGGCAGGGCCCACGGCGCTCGGGCCAGGGGCCGGGGCCTGTTCTCGGAAGCCGGGCTCGGGGAGCCCTGCGGCAGGAGGCTGAGAAACCCGGGCCTTGTCACCTCCCCTGGGCCGCCGTGGAGAAAAGCACCTGCTGGGCACATCAGGCTTATGAGCGCAACTTGCAGCCATCAGAAATCCTGTCCCTGCAAATCTGCCGAGTTGTACCTCGTATTGTGCAAAGTGAAAAGAGCTCGGACACCTGCATGTGGCTGCCTACAAGCTGCTTTATTTGGTTTGGCAGAGAGAGTGCTTGCAAAGCTCACACCTTTGGAAGCATTTACAGAGGACTTATGATTTTGCTGGGCAAAACGTGGTTAATAGGTGCGATGGGTAGAAAAGAATTTTGATGCTTACCTGCACTTCATTATTGCACAGTTTTACCTTTTTGCCTTTGAGAGTGCTAAAGTAAATGGAATTCAATAGTGAAGACTAGGATGTGAAATGCTAAATAGAAACCTTAATTCTCTACCTATACTTCAAGAGAGCCGTTAGTAATTTGCATGCAGTGCACTTTCATAGCTAACTTTAGTGGACTCAGTTAAAACTGCAGTGCTGTGCGTGAAGTGCTTCAGGTTATGCAGGCTGTCAGCAATAAATGTGGTCTGTGTACAATTTTAAAAGGACCTTTAAGAAGCCATTAAAAGGACATGTTTAGGTTTTAGAAAGAAAACTGTTTTGAAGTGCCCTGTGCAAGAGAAGCAGGCTCCAGCACTGATCAGGAAGAGATGTAGGAGGTTTCAGTTCAGCAGAGCTACACCTGGACACAGGACTGGCCTTGGCAGAGTCAATGCGTTGGGCAGCCTGCGGACACCATGTGTACAGTCCTGGGAGCAGAATGGAGGTGCGTGCACTGGCACTGAGTCACTGCTCACCGAAGAGCAGCGGTAGTGCTGCGGAATGCCTTGTTTTGGTTTTTGTTTGTTTTTGGTTTTGTCTCTCTCCCCTCCCTCGATATGTAAATGTCACAGCCTCTGCATTTTGGAATACTACAAGAAATAACACAAAAATGTTGCATTAACCTGGGTTGTTTTGTGGTTTTTTTTGGTTTTGTGTTGTGGGTTATTGTGTGTGGTTTTTGTTTTGTTTGTTTGTTTGTTTTCCAGATACTTTTGTAAACAGCTTTTCTTTACATCTTTATTTATTTTCTCTGCACAAAGATTTTTGGATGAGCCTGCTTAGGCCTGTAAGGAACATTTAAGGAAGAACTATTGTTTTTACATAACTGAGGACCTGGCACCTGACCCCAGCAGGGGAGAAGGACCAAGAGACATCGGAGTATGAATTCTTAATGTAAAACCCAGTCTCTTCCCGGAATATATACTGACGCCTGTATACATACTGATACCTGTATTTACAAGTTAATTTAGGGGAAGTGTAGCCAAAGTACCAGGAATCTATATCTTAAATAGATTGATGAGGGGAAGGGTATTGTATATGTTGGAGTAGTCTGTAAACCCTGAAGTACCCAACCAATGGGGAACAGGGGACGGAAATTGCAGCTGGGATTTTGGGGGCATATAAGCAGGGGCTTTTTGCCCTCTTAGGTGTGCCTGCCTTTAGGTAGAACACCCTGGTCTTGCAAAATCATTATTAAAATATGCTTTGCTGAGAGATCCTGCCTGAGCCTATTATATTTGCAAAAGAATTGTTTCCTACAAATTTGGGGGCTCATTCGGGAAAGATGTCGTCATCTCAGGGGTCCCTATCGCTGAAGGACGGGAAGGTGTGCCCCACTGATTTCAGTGGTCCTGTGGATCATTGATAGGGACTCCAGGACAGACCGACAGAAATCCTGAGACTGTATTGAAAAAGGTGGATCTCTGCAAACCATAGGGGAAAGGGTAAAGGAAAAAGTGGTAGGCACAATACAAGCGACCAGGCAACTCTGTGCACGGACCAAGGTAAGAAAACAGACTGTTAAGTACTACCTTGGTGGTCGGGGGCATTCTGAGAGGAGGGATGAGGCAGAAGGAGAAGCCTCGGGACTCAGAATGGGGAATGTAAAGGAAAAATGATAACATTCCTCCATACAGTCCTTTAGGGAGGATGTTAAGGTATTGGGGAAATGTGTGATGTACAAAAAGGAAGGATAAATAGAAAATGATAAAGTATTGTGGTTTTGTCTGGACAAAAGAGCCCATAATAGAGCGGAAGGTATTCTGGCCAAAATACAGATCTGATGACGATTGGCTATGCCAAGATCTAAATTGGTACATTAAAAAAACCCAAAAAACTGTAGGGTGTTTAAATCTTCCTCCATACCGGGGTGGGTTTGAGTCCCTCTCTTGCTGCAGCATGTTTATGAGCGCAAAGTGTGTGGCCTGATCAGTGTAAAGTGCACATAAAAGGGGCTTCAAATCTCTCTTGAGAATGGGAAATATCCTTTAGACATAAACCATTGACCATGTCTAAGAATAGGATTGGATCCAGCCACACCTAAACTCCTCTCTGAAGCAGTTTAGAAAGCAAGGGGGTCCTTTCTGAACCTTGTGACTTAATGGGATAGTCTCCCTGAATTTTTTTAGTGATGGGAAATAAAACTCAGCATAGAAAAGGAGACGCCCTTGGCCGAGGTATTGCAAAATTGGGAAAATATTTATGGTACAGCAAGTTTGTCAAGAAAAGCATGCAATGACCTTATATTGAGAAGACTGGCAAATTTTAACTAAAAATCACCTAGAAAACAGATGTCCTGGACAAATGAATTACTGGTATGTATAGGATGATTTGGCATATGACTACCATAAAGAAGATGGTTGAAAACGAGTATAAAAACCTAGAGAAAGAATTTTAGCTACAGTTGGGAGTAATTTAACAAAGGTGCTTGCAGAGATGGTCTCTGCTCTCTGTATCACCTCTTGATTCCCTCCCCAACTGTCTTTGTTGTCCTTACTGATTTGCTGGGCTTCACCCTGGGATTGCTAAAGTTATTTTGCAGTGCAGCCAGCAGCAGGTGTGTGTGTTTAGGGGAAGAAGTGTGAAAGGGGGGGGCATGTACATGTGAATGACCTCTAGTGTTACATGGAGGCACCCATCACCCCTGGCACCCTGGGGATTTGATTATGTGAGGAAATCAAACTCTTAAGGGAAGATGGGGATCGATGTGCATCATTATTTTCTATTTTTTTTTCGGGATATAATCCATCCTGAGCCGATGTTAACCTGTTATTGAGAGAGCTGGTCTGTCCAGAAAGATCATTTAAAAGAATGTGGAACTAACCCTACAGACAGGGGAAACTGGACTGCTGGGCCCCAAGGTGATTCTAATTGAGATTATAATAATCAAACAAATGGAGATAATTGCCAAACAGTGGTTAAAAATCTGATAAAAGCTTTCTAGCTTTAGAGGAGATAAGAGTAAATCGAACTGAAGTGCAGGAATGTAGACAGAAGCCAGAGGAACACCCCAGCACCGACTGGGGAAGATTTTTGGAAGCCTTTGTAATGAACTGGTAGCAATTGTGTTTGTGGATCTACGGAAGTATTTCAGAGAGCATGTGCCAGGTTGGCAGGAAGAATTGCAAAAATTCTGAGTGTGGTCATGCTTGTGTATGATGGTCGGGAAGAGAAGTGAAAAGTTGAAGGAGATTGATTTGTTAGCAGCTTTAGCTAGGAATTTGCAAGTGAAAGATAAAGATTGGGAGGGGAAAAAAACTGCAGAAGATTTAGACTGAAGTGGGTGATAAAAGTGAGAGAATGAGAGAAAATGGAATGCTATTATTGTGGAAATCTGGGATATTTACCCCTAGGGCAGCAACTGTTAGAAATGACTAAAGGAAAAAAACTCAATACACTTTGGAAAATCAGAGGGGCTGAAAATGTTGTTGGTGGTGGTGTTTGGTTGGGGTTTTTTTGTGGGTTTTTTTTGTTGTTTTTTTTTTTTTTTTTTTTTTTGTGGGGAAAATTGTTTAAATCACAAAAGGGCATATAATTGTTAAAGTAGGAGGTAATGAGGTCTAGTTTTTAGTAGAAATGGAAGCTACCCTATCCCTTCTAAATTCTACCCTAAAAAGATCTAAAACTGAAGACAGAGTTGTAATAAATGGGGTAGCAGGGAGGAAGGAGAGACAATTATGAATAAATTCCTATTTGGGATAATAAGAATTAAAAGTGTATGGGGAAGGAATATATTAGTGGAAGATTCCCCAGCTTATTTATTATAGAGAAATCTTTTACAGGCTCTGGGTGTGGAAACACAGTTATTGCCTGGGAGAGCCATGACAAGGAGAAAATTTGAAAGTTATTATATTCCCTGAAAGCTTGTGTTGTTTTTGGCTGGGGTAGAGTTAATTTTCTTTATGGTAGCTAATGTGGGACTATGTTTTGGATTTATACTAAAACCAGTGTTGATAATAGATGTTTTTGTTATTTTTGAACAATGCTTGCACAGAGTGGAGGCCTGTTCTGCCTCTCACAGTGCTCCATCAGCAAGTGGGCTGGGGGGAAAGCGACAACCAGTGGCACACTTACCTAAGCTCTTAGACCTGGTGTCTCAAGGTTGACCAGAGTGTGTACAAACTGCAGCAGCAACCGCTCTTCTGGTGGAAGAAAGCGGGAAATTAAACCCTGCTGCTTTCCTATGGAGAGGTGACAATGGGCTGCACCTCTTAAGAGATGGATCTTCAAGGGTAATTTAGGGGAAAGGACACAATGGGTGTGCCATCATTGAAGGTGTGAGTGGTGAAATAAGAGAAACGGGAAGGTTGCCTAATAACTGGTCAACTCAAACATGCCAGCTATAAGTTGTCAATCGGGCACTGCAAACGTTAGAAGCAAAAGAAGGTATCATCTGTAATGATTCTGGATATGCATTTGGAGTAGTGCACACCTTTGCGAAAAACTGGGAAGAATGAGGTCTAATTAATGGCAAAGGGAATGAATTGGTTCATGACAAACTAGTTGGACAAGTGTTACGTAATCTGATTTCACCAATAGAAGTGGCTGTAGTACATGTTAATGGACATCAGAAAGGAAACTCCTTTTGTGCCAGGGGAAATCAGTTAGCAGATGAGATGGCCTGAGAAGCAGCCTTAAAACCTGAAGTAATTACTATAAGTTATCTCACGCTTGAAGTCCTGGCCCTGCAGGAAATTCCAGTTTTCAATGAAAAATAAAAAGAAGTCCTCCAAGAATTAGGAGCCAGGGAACAGAGAGGTAAATGGGTACTCCCAGATGGTGGAGAAATGCTAAATAAGCAAATCATGAGGGAGGTATTAGCAATTTTACATCAGGAGAGTTATTGGGGAACACAAGCAATGTGTGACATAGTGTTAGGAAAATATGGGTGTACTAGAATTTATATTATAGCCAAGCAAATTGTGAAAGATGGGTGGTTTGTAAAAAGAATAAATAAAAAGGCACTTAGAAAGCAGCCTGCAGGAGGGCAGAGTCCAAGTTCACAACTCTTTCAAAATATTCAAGTTGATTTACCTGTAGCTGGTCGAATTAAATACATACTAGTGTTGGTTGATCACCTTACTGGGTGGGGAAAAGCTTTCCCCCTGAGCACTGCCATGGTGGCAGTGGTAGCAAAAGTGAAATAACTAATGGGTCCCCACACTTTGAAACTAAGGATTTGTTTCTCAAAAGCTGTATATTCGGCTTGTCTTCTTTTCTATCTTCTCTCAGGCACCAAGGGCTTCAAGCACAAACTCTGCCTTTAGAGTTTGCAGCTCACAAGTTTCAGCCTGGAAACTGGGTCCTGGTCAAATCCTGGAAAGAAACCAAGCTTCAGCCAGATTGGGAAGGAGCATTTCGAGTTCTGCTGATCACTGAGACAGTGGTACAACCAGCTGAGAAAGGCTGGACTCATTACACATGGATTAAAGAGTCAATTGAACCTCCAAAGGACAATGACGAGTGGCAAGTACTGACAACTGACGACCCCCTTCGACTAAAGATACAGAGATGAAAAATGAAATGGAACTTTTAGGGGTTATTAATCCTGTATTATGTAGAATTTACAAATGGGTTACTTAACATTAACATCACTGAAACTGAAGGTTCCCTAACAATTTGAGTAGACACTTGCCAGATCCTTAAATGTGGGGATGTACAGAGCTAAAGAGAATTGAGTTATGAAAACAAACACGTGTCCAAGGGGACTGAGTCAAAGGATGATTTAAATAAGTGCGTAGTTGTTGTTGCTGTCTCTCATTGCCCTTCCTGGTACAGTGTTATCTGGACCACAGAGTTTAGGGGATGGACAATGAGCAATGAAGAGTTATAGAGCTGAAAAGAAAAATTACTCTGTCTAAAGGGCAATCTCTCCTGGGATGTGAGTCCCTGCAGTTCAACCCTTTGCTAATTACAATACAGGGAGTAGATGATTCAGTAAGTGGGGTTTATGGATCACGAACAGACATTAGTAGAAAAGATGTCCTGGGAACATTCAAAATATATGGAGATACAAATGCCTGGGTAGAATGGATCATATATATGGTGCAAAGCCTAAACAAGAGCAATTGTTTACCAACAACAACTGTGCACCAGGAAGGCCTCTGGCCCAAGTGGTACTGTTCCCTCCAGGATGGAGCGAAGATTGACAGGGGATGGAGTGCATCTTAGCCTTATACCAAGACTCTACAGCATGGGGCAATAAGTCGTGTCATACTCTCTCCCTACTATTTCCAGCCTTGCAGGGAAAAATATCAAAATTCCTCTGGCATTTTCAGGAATAATTGGAAATCATATTGCCTGTCTCTCACGACAGGGCAAGAATGATACCAAGTTCCTAGGAACATGAGTAGGTGTGTAGAGACACAGGAAGTTGGTCCATATACATTCTCAAATGCTTCTTGAGTGGATCTTTGGTGGTACTGTGGGAAGATGACACTTCATTCCATTTTATCCCCCACTGGGAAGGTACATGTGACATTGTTCAATTGGCAATTCCTTTTACCCTGGCATTTGAACACTGTGATTCATCAGGGCAACAGAAAAAGGAGTTTAGGGTTTTCCTTCGATGAGAGAGTTTATCTTGATTCGATTGGGGTCCCCAGAGGGGTCTGCAGTGTACACAAAGCAAGAAATCAAGTAGCTGCAGGTTTTGAGTCCTCTTTATTTTGACAGATAACTATAAACAAGAATGTAGACTGAATACCAATGATTTATAAGTTCTACTAGCCAAGCAGTTAAAGGAATCATCAAACAATTAGATACTGCTAGTAGAATGGCATGGGAAAATAACATGGTCCTAGATATGACATTGGCAGAAAAGGGTGATGTATGTGTAACCAGAGCTTTGCAAGGACTCACGACTTTAGCAGAAGAATTGGCTGAAAATTCAGGTATAGATAGTCCACTCATGGGATTGTTAGAATCTTGGTATGGAAAATTGAAAGAAATTATAGTATCTGGTTTTACTTCTTTAATTGTAGTAGCAGGAATACTAATTTCTATAGCATGCTGCATAATTCCTTGTGTCCAAGAACTTGTTCAATGCCTTATTGAGACAGCTCTATCAAAGCAAATGACTTTAGGGCCACTGCCATACTCAAATAAAATGATGCTGCTAAAAGAACAAGAAGAAAGAAGGAACAGTGAATGCATAACTCCAGAAGAAAAATGTGAAATCATGTTGTCTAGGCTTGAAGCCACCTATAGAACTGTATCATAAGAAAAACAAAAACAACAAAAGTATAAAATAAGGAGAGGAGGAAATTGTAAGGAACATTTAGCGAAGAACTGTTGTTTTTACGTAACGGAGGACCTGGCACCTGACCCCAGTAGGGGGGAAGGACCAAGAGACATCAGACTATGAATCCTTAATGTAAAACAGAGTCTTTTCCCAGAATATATACTGATTCCTGTATACATACTGATACCTGTATTTACAAGTTAATTTAGGGGAAGTGTAGCCAAAGTACCAGGAATCCATATCTTAAATAGATATGGCCTATTATATTTGCAAAATTATTGTTTCCTGCATTTGGTATCTAAATGTCACAGCCTCTGCATTTTGGAATACTACAAGAAATAACACAAAAATGTTGCATTAACCTGGGTTGGTTTATGTTTGTTTGGTTTTGTGTTGTGGGTTGTTGTGTGTGCTTTTTGTTTTGTTTTCCAGATACTTTTGTAAACAGCTTTTCTTTACATCTTTATTTATTTTCTCTGCACAAAGATTTTTGGATGAGCCTGCTTAGGCCTAAGTTGTAGTCTGGACATTTTCATTTTATGAGCAATTTCTGGCTCATAGACAGATCTCATACAGTGCTTTACAACAGTAAGTCACAAGCCATTTCATGAAATAAGAATCTTTTCATGGAGAAACTGAGGTAGGGAGGATGAGAAGCAACTTGCAGAAAGCAGCCCAGTAAGGCTGGGCGAGCACACCCAGAGAGGAACCAAACCTCCCAACTCCTCATTAATGTCTGCACTCTTAGGGCACACTGGGTAACAACTACATATTAATCCCACAGTTTACTACCCACTTTTAAAAACTGGGGATAACTGCTGCATTTTACTATGTCTTGCATGTTTAATCCTCTATTTTAACTGAGTTTATGATGTTAGATATTATATGAGACTAATGACAGAAATACCATACACAATCTATTTTTAAACATTAGCAATGTTACTGTTTGGTAGTTACAACACTGCAGCTGCTAACTGGTATGGCCCTGTCCTTTTCTAGCCTTTTCTCTGCTATTGCCAAGCCTGTTACAGTCCCTTTACATTGTGTTGCTCTTCAATGCCCAAACCTTTCTTTCAGTGTATCTGCAGAGAGCACTAGATGTAATTACACCCCAGTTTCACAGCTCTGTTCTTTTCAGTCACTTTTCCTCTCAGTTCTCTCCTTCCTGAAGACATTATCACGTGTAAGTTTCTCCAAAGCAATTTCTTCTCCACTACACTCCTCTAAAGCTGATTTTTACTTCAGTTTTTGTTGAGAGGAATTTAAGTTGATGCTAGCTGGGTGGAGAGAGCAGGTTTGAACAGAAAAATTGTGTGCCCTGAGTAGCTAAGAGACTTTCTACTTAATTGTATAACCTGTTTAGTACCTGAGAGTAACCATCTGGCCACCGGCTAAAACCATTTAAGAATGTCTGAAAAACACTGTAAGACGGTTCCCGATTAATTAATTAAGAAGTACTTGGATTAGTTTTATTTCTAATAACCTGAAATGAAAGGCTAAGAGGATTCTCTGAAAGCAACAGGTAAAGGAGTAAATGAAAGGTCAAAGTGATTAGGTAAATTAGTACAATGTATTACAAAAGAACCTGTTGCAGCTGTGTGACTTACACTGAGCTGGTCACTGTCAACTCAGCTGTCAGTGGAACACTGCTCGTAGCTGAGGTCTGCGCTCTTCATTTTTTCTCACTAAAGATGAATACCTTTGGCACATCCTTGGGATGTGGTGGCACCAGCATACCTGGAAGACTGGAAATGTGTAAGTTCTGGGAGATCCATGAAATCTGTTTGGAGAGGAGACAGAACTGAGGGAAAAGTGGAGAAGTCAGAGGCTGTGATTAAGATGCAAGTCTTTTTCTTTCACAGCAATGACTGACAAGTTAACAACCAATAGTACCCAGGGCTTTTACAGGGAGTAGCCTCCTGAAGGTATCCCTCATAACTTCTGGCTTTTTGCATGAGGGAACATGTTTCAGCTGTTTTTGTGGTGGTGGCTTTCACAGCTCTCTGTTCCCATCCTTTGCTCTCTTGCCTCGCTGTGCAAGAAGACAAGATCTGAAGTAGAAAACAGTGGCCAGACTCAAATATTAGAGAAAGACTTTCCTTTTCCTGTCAGCATCAAATACACATACTCTGCAGTTTCTCAGACAGGAAATGAATACCCTTTGTTGATACTGAAGGTATTTTTCCTTGATATATTTGCTACACAACACTTCGCCACACATCATCACTGAATAGGATATCCTACTATTGATTTGTTTGTGTTTGCCAGCATCTACCAATTACTTTTGTGTTGAAGTCTGTGTACTACATCTGTGTACATCTTCTGTCCCCGAATGTGCACTAACAAGAATCTAATACCATTCTTGGGGCAGGGAGTTAGTGTACAGCTTCATTTCCACCAGCAAGAGTGACTTTACTCAGACATTGCTCCATGATCCAGCACTGGCACAATAACAGAAAATCAAGTGGCAAATGCTCCTTCTGGAAGTGTATTTTCTAGGATGGGGACTGAGTTTGAAAGCAGAAGATTGTTTCTCCTAATGGATCCACACAGAAACATCCATGGTGGCATCAGGAGCCCATTATACACTGAGAGAGATCAGTGGTGGGCAGAACTCAGGGGAAGGTGGAGATCAGCCCCTCCTCCCCAATCACATGCATTGACATAAATAATGTAACTCATACCCTGGCTGTCTTTACAGATATAAAGGTGTGTTGGGAGCATGGACCAGACAATAGCTGTAGTGCCAGGTGTTCTGGTAACTCATTTGACATCTGAAACCTATGGTTATATGTCAGAGATACGCATATGTGGAAAGCAAAGGCCTCTTCCTACTTTGTTTTTCCTTCCCCAGGAGAATCATAACATGATGAGCTCCTGAAGATGAAGCGCTTGCACTCAAGATCTCAGGCAAAACCATACTTTAATCTCCGTATCTGAATGGGGGCAAAAAAGTGAAAAGAGAAACTGTCAAATTCAGATGCTGTTTGGGGATCTGTGATTTGAAGCAAGGCAGGCTCACGTTTGTATCGCTTGGTCTGCCTTGTACCCAGTGGGACTGCACCACATGCCAGTGAGCTTTGAGCTTGCAGCTTTTAAAGAACTTATCAACTTAACAGAGCTGTTTGTTCAGAGCTGTTTGTTCCTATTTCTTTGAAAAAATATATGTATTTTTTTTCCTCTCTGTTATTTTCCTTTGGAAGACATTTAGAGGACAGGCAGACTGCTTGTCTGTCCTCCAGACAAAATCCTCTCTCATGGCGTAAAAAGTAGTTGTCGCTCCCACTGGGAGTTCCTGTTGCTATAGTCTCTCGTATTTAATCCTCTTTTTTTTTTTTTCCTTTCTGCTTAATTATGTTAAGCTCCAAAACAAATAAGACTTGCTCTGACCTCAGAGTTAGAGGTCACAGCACTGAAGTGTTAAAATCTTTTCTAGAGCCCAGGCATTCAGAACTTCAGTAAAGTACTAGGAAGGCACATCTAGTGCTGCAGCGAGAGAGAACACAAAGCAAGGTGATTTGTTATTGCTTGCACAAAGGATGAAGCATTTTGCATTACTGCTCCATCTTTTTCTTTAACATCCCAGCCCTTCTATTATCCCCCATGTTTCTCAGCACAGACAAGAAGGGGCTGTTGAAAGAGCTGTTGGCCATACAGCACACATGGCAGCACGGCATATGGCATACCAATGGCTCTATTGTCGGTAGGCCCAAGGCCACAGAGGAATGAACCATTGCTGACTTGAACTGAATAGTGCTCTTGCCTAATGAGAAGGAATCCAGTGTAATTTATTCTCTCCTCCTGGGGGGTGGGAAACAAACCACAAACCCAAAGAACTATTACATATGCTTTTTTTAACCAGTTGCAGAATAAGAAAGAAAAATGACTTGTCTGATATTGATTGTATAATGTAAAGCTGAATAATTCTCTAGAGTTTTTAGAGCCATAATGGTAGAACTAATTTACATTCTGGTTCTTTTTCATACAGTCAGACAGATTAGGTGTCAGCTGCATTAGCATTTAAACTAACCGTTGTAGTCAATATAGCAGGATTAACTGCAAATTACAATCTTCAGATCACTTTTTCATTGTAATTTGTCCATTGTGAGATTTTGGCCAGTTCAATAGATGTTTTGTTTAATACAAAAAAGTTCCTTTTCATCTAGAATACAGCTAAATTCCACTGTAAGAGACATGGTTAGCTGGTATAAAGCTGTATCAGCTAAATCCATGCTTAAATATACCTAACAGAGACTTAACTGAAATGTATTTTTCAGCTGGAATAACTGAACATAATTCTAATAAAGTTTTTTTTGACACACATCAGTTTTGCGGCCTTTTAAAGCACTGTATTTGATTTTGTGATTTGTGTCTGGAAGAAATCAAAAGTGTCCAGTGAAATGTGCTTAAATGCACATATATGCTCTCTTAAACACAGTTAAGAACAACAGAGGAAGAAGAATAACAATTATTGAACACTGCATGAGGATCTTTTTTAAAAAAAATGTTACATAGAGTTTGGTTAATAAAAGGCTGATAAACTATTCTAAAACATACGACTGCAGCTGCTCTTTCCTGTCACTAGGTCGAGCTATTACCTCAAAATGAGAAATCATCACCTTGCTGGTGTTACCAGAAATAGAGGCGTAGAACAAATACAACAAAGGTCTGCAATGAAATAACTAGACTGGCAAATGTAACACTTTGCAGTGTGGAAAATAAACAACTGCACTACCACGTACACTAAGCCAATTATTTTATGTAGAAGAAAAAAAATTAAGAGTGAAAGTAATTTCTCACAGAAGTACACACTAAAATACAGCTCACTTCGCAGTATGTATTGGCTTCTTACTAATTCTGTCAAATCAAGTAGTACTGAACCCTTCAAATGATCACCTTGTTTCTTCATTATAGCTACTTTGTTTTTTTCCTAGGAATTAAGTCTGAATTTTGTACAGAGGTAAACTTTTGTTAATTATTGCCATCATGTAAATAGTAAAAGGAAATGTCTCTTCTCCCTGTTCTTTCCTAGCTAGAAACTCTAACAACAGACTTTGTAAGAACTATCTTTGTCTCTTATACATAAAAAGAGAAGAAAAAGAATCGTAATTAGAAAAACAGAAGAAAACCTGACGAGAAGAAATCCAATTCTAAAGGAACACAAAATGCAGTCAATGCAATCAAATGCAATCAATTAAAGATTAAAAGAAATAAACAATTAATGATTGCAAAGTAGAAGAGTTCTGCATTGTAATTCTTACGGAAAAATACTTCATCTCTTACAACAGATGCCAGATAATGTGGGTATTTCTACTAATTTAACATGATAGTTTCCAATATTCCCACATTTTTATTAAGCTTTGTTGTTGTGTGTGTGTTTGGGTTTTTTTTGTTTGTTTTTTTGTTGGTTCATTGAGGCTTTTTTCAAAGAAAGGAGCACGAGCCAACTAAAATCTTCTATCAACTCTTATAGAAATACAAGAATGATACTTTATAGCAGCATTACTTTGAATCTCATTTTAACTGACAACGAACCCCTGAACCTCTTTGCTTTTGCCAAGAACAAGTATAAGACAGACAAAAGAATGTATCCACAAGTGTTGGCTACACCTCAAGCTGTTCTGAAATGCACCTCTTTTATTAGAGGTTTTATTATTTGAGAATTTATTATTTTCTTACCATTGTAGAATTTGACAGAGAAAATATTTGCACTTGACCTGGCTAACTTTTAAGGTGCACACATGTGTAAAACAAACTGAAATATACTTATATATACAGCAATATCTCAGTAACAAGAATAAGAGAACTATTTTTCTTAAGTGCTTAAGTAGGTTTTGGAAGGCCATTTCTCTAGATAAATCAGGTCCAGAAAGTACATTAAAGTATGGGAGGCTAATTATTAGCACACTCATCAGTGTGATAAATGTCCATGACAAGTAGCCTTCCTTGAGATAATCTCTAGGCATGGTTTACACAGTGACACTTGCCAAGAGCTATTTTTCAAGCACGATAAGGAGAAGACTGAGGTGTCACTCCACCCACAGCACAGTGCTCCATAGGGATCCCAGCAGACGTCCTGACCCGTCAGTGCCCTGGTGTGCCTTCCCACTGCGGCCCACAGCACTCAAAAGGAGCGTAATTTTCTTAGTTCAATGATAGGAAAACCTCTTTCTGGTGGGCTGCAACACAGCCCTCAACTTACTTTGAACTGGAAAGTTGTAAAATAATTATGTCAAAGAATGGTTCCTGGCACTGTTTCATCCATAGAAATACAGATTTAGTACAGAGCACTCTGAAGTAGGCTTAGGGGCAGCTCTGTAAACAGGATAGAAACACTGGGGGAAGTGCTCTTCTTGCAGAATTTCCAGAATGATAACTTCTTACATTTTGTCTGGTATTTACAATCAAAATCCAAAGACATTTAATATTCTTTGATTTCGGTAACAAACAAAACCCCTTTACTTCAAATTATTTTAAAGTGTTCTTTAAACGATAACATTTTTAGCAAGATCCAGTGATTGATTTCTTATACTGCCACTCCAAATGTATAACTCAAGTTTTTGGCATGCTCTGAATTCTAATCTGTAAGCTGACAATGGCTTGTTTTATGTCAAATATTTGTTGCAAGCACATCTGGCTGACACAAATAGCAGTGTAGAGATTGTACATTGTTTAAATGCAAACAGTACTTCTAACTTCACAGATCAGTAATGTGTATTATTACACAGCAATTCCACTATTGTTTGTGCAAGAAATATAGTGAGTAAAGTTCCGTATCGTAACAGGATATCAGACTTTGAGCCAGCTGGTGTTCTCATGGGTAAAAGGAAAGTGCAGTAATATGCTTCAGTTCAGAGAACCCTCTTTATTATACCTGACACAGTAATCAAACAGATTACAGTTCAAGCGAATTAGTTTTACAGCTCTGTAAATGGTTCTGATTGTTCCAGGACACCACAGCACCAAATTACTGTGTCCTGTCTCAAGTCAAGTAGACAAAGGTGTGGTGGTAAACTGAAAGCCCATTCCCTTTCTTGAAGGCGTTTGTTCTGCTCTGGGTATTAGGGTAGGTGTGGATAATACTTGTACTTGGTCTGGTCCAGTGTGCCTGCACCTACAATTTGTGCATTCACAAGCTGACACAGAATGGGTAATAGGTTCTTTAGAGAAGAATGGTGTCACTGAATCTGAACGGTCAAGTTAGTGGGGTTTTCTATAAATAATACTAAGCAAATAAGGCATTACATTTAAACTGGTTGTCTGACCAAACAGGAGTGACCAGAGAACACAAAAGTAGCTTTCAGTCAAAATATATGAAAACTACTTATTAATATATATTTCTGTGGTCTTGCTGATGATCCATAAAAGTAATGGCATAAACAGAGTCGAGATAAGACAATTTAAAACAGAACAAAATATTAAGAAAACAAAATAGTTATGAATGGAAATATGTAGAATTTGGGACAATAAAACTGGTTCCTTGTCAGCCATTAGCATGTAGAAAGGTGCTTACAGAAGGAAATCCAGTTTCACCACAGATATTTATTAGATATCCAGTTAAATCTTTAAATATTATGTGTATAGTCAATGACCTGCCAAATCACACAGCCTCACAACAGCTGTAGTATTTTACCTTCCACCTTAGGTTTGTGTCAGCTTGCTTCTTTAGAAACCTGGTTTCAGACTCCTGCACATGGAAATGAAGAGCTGAGAGCAGTAGCTAACCTGTGAGTAGGTTTTTATGGTCAGCACATACTCTGGAGGACTCTCTGGAGGGTTCAGGTGTGAAGATGCCCAGCCAGGTAGCTCACAAAGCCCTACCTAGTGATGAGTAAAGAGATCAGGGTCCTGTTACCCTGCTTTTGCCCTGCACATTGAAAACATGCAGGAAACACTCTTTCTGTTGACTAGGGCTACCTCTCCTAGGTAGTGAAAGATCTAATTCTTTTGTATATACCAATGTGAAGATGAAATTTACTTCTTTACTTTAAAATTAAATCACTAAAAATTTAATTTCCCCTCTCATTTGTTCCCAGCCACACATGCTGCAAGGTAAGCAATGTGAATCTCATTGCCATATTAGCATTATACCAGTGTGTCTCTCATCACTGCTGGGCTTTCTCAGTGGCAGAGGAGAGTCTCGGGTAGAAGTAGCACATTTATACAGGAAGGGATCGTGGTGAAGCAGATAGAATGGCTTTTCCCTCTGCATAGCCACCCAAAGGCAGTTTGTTACCCAAAGCAGTGCTGCACAGCAGAAGGTGTGCAAGTGTGTTTGCTACCACTGCACAGGCAGAGCAGCTCCTTGGAGGAAGTACAGCTCTCCACATTCCCTTACTCTGAACTGCCAGATTGCTCATCTGTCCACGAGTGAAATAAAAAAAAACCCTGCTTGCATGTGTGGTATGTAAATGTCTCCATAAAGCATTAAACAGCCATTACAATGTGGCCAAACCAGTCACATTTGTTAAAGCGAACACTGTGTACACGGATATGAACAGACAAGCCATGATTGACTTTTGTTAAATTGCAGGACCTTCCGCTTTCCCTCTCTTTGAAGTTTTCCTTCCGATATAGGCTAACAAAGGGAGTAGCAAACTGTGGAATGGGGCAGGAATGAGAAACTATGACCTGGAGCCATGTGGGACATGGGAGCTTCTCAAACCAGCACAAAAGCCAGCATCTCCTGAATGACGGAATCGCCCGGAGAAAAAGAACTAAAAACAGATGAGGAACAGGCATACCCCCCATTGTTTTGGAGAAGGCAGACAGCAGATGAACACATAGATCTATAACCATAAAGAGGCAAAGAGGTGCACTGAACCCGCAGACAGACTGGAGGAAGGACCAAAAACCATGGGGAGTGAGGAGATAAAGTGAGATGTCAAGAGCAGTGTGTGCAGTGACCTACATTTACAGAAACACGAGTGGCTCTCAGCATGGATCAGTTCTTTGCACATACCTGCACCTCAGTCCTTCTAAAATAAATAAAACCTCTACCTAGTACTGCAAACTCGATTAACTTCCCACTGTTTGCAAAATGCTACCCTTTGGTTACTTTGCAACGTGAAACACGTTTTAAAACTATAATACCTCTTCACATTTAATAGATTTTTTCCTAAGGAAAGATACGAAGAGAGAAACGTCACGGATGTTAAAAAGGTAGGCAGCATTAGCACACGGAGATAAGGAGCGATTTCAGAGGGTTCAGTTACCTAGCAACGTCCCTTGCAGTTGCCTAATGGTATTTTGGAAGTGCAGAGGCTCCAGACCTGCTGAAGTGCAGGGAATGAGCGGCTGGAAGGCAGCGGAGCTCCGCAGCCCGGCCTGAACACACGGCACGGCCGCTCCCAG
The DNA here is from genome assembly GCF_036013475.1 of Columba livia. Classification (NCBI taxonomy): domain Eukaryota; kingdom Metazoa; phylum Chordata; class Aves; order Columbiformes; family Columbidae; genus Columba; species Columba livia. Next base: position 27,824,709 of record NC_088603.1, read on the forward strand.
GCAAGCCCACGCACTCAAGAGCAAGGTAACGCGACAAAAGGGTGCAGGGATAGCCCTGCCCGGGCATTTCTTTCCTAAAGGTGTCTGAGGAGGCAGAGGAGGCACCGCCGCCAAAACATCTCACCGCTTACAAACCTTTAAGTGGTTAAGGGGAGGTGGCGCTTTTTGCTCTCCCGTGCCCTGGCATGCTCTCCACTTTCTGCCCTGTGCCGCTTTCCACCCACACTCTTCACCACCCTGACCAAGCGCCGCGGGCGAGCCGGTCCCCGCCCTCACGCTGCAGCTTTAGCCCGGGGCACTCGCCCTCACGGGTGGCGCGGGATCTACTCGTGACCCGACCCCGACGACGCGGCCGCGCTCCCAGTGGAGCGGCGGAGACAGGACGGATCCCGACCCCACGCGTGACTTGCGTCCCGGAGACCGCGATTCTCTCTCGCGCGCGCCCCCCAGCGGCAGCGCCGCCCACTGCGGCCATGCGCGCGCAGCGAACCCGAGTGAACAACCAAACTGCCACGCGGCGGACCGCGCGCGGCGGACAAGGGTTAAACGCGCGTGCCGGGGCAGGCCACGCCCCCCGGCGTCGGCCACCCAATGAGCGGGCGGCAGGGCGGGGCCGGTTCGGCCCCCCCAGCCCCGGGGCTGCGCAGCGCGGGGCAGCGCGATGGTGCCGCCGGCGGCCGCGCGGGGTGGCGGCCTACGCTGCGCGCAGCCAACGGCTGCCTGCGGACCGCGCCGCTGAGCGCGCGCCGGGCCCCGCCGGCCGGTGAGGTGAGGTGAGGTGAGGTGAGGTGAGGGGTGCGGGCGGCCGGGCCGCGGCGGCCTACGGCGCTGCGGGGGCGGCGGCGGCGGCGACAGCGGCGGCGGCGGCGGGATCCGGGCCGGGCCGTCATCGGGGGGAGGCCGGCGGGCAGGGCCGCGGGCAGGACCCTGCGGGCAGCGCACCGTCTGGGGAGGCGACGTGAAGGCAGGTGCGGAAGGTGCCTCCCTGCGGTGACGGGGCGAGAGGAGGCGGTCGGAGCGGTGCCCGCGGGAGCCGCGGTTGCGAGAACAGCAGGTGGCTGGCAGGTCGCCGGGGAAGACGAGGCTCTGAGGGAGACAGCGCCCCAAGGACGGAGCCAGGTGTCTTCTGGAGGGGGAATCCCTCGCTGCTCCCCAGCCATAGCGTTCTGCTTCTTTTAACGGGAACTTCCTGGATTGACGTCGCAGTTCACTAGCAACTGGGTTAGTAGAGGTCTAAGCTGTGCTTTGTACGTGCTAACTTGTTGCTGAATGAGGGTGTCAGCGTTTGGAACGAGGAAGGAGATTACCAAGATCTTACTTCCCTCTCACCTGTGCTGTGGATTGTTACACACCTTGTTTCAACGCTGTTACTGTCCACCTGTACCAAAATACCTGGCTTTTGTTGTCTGTATTTTTGGATAGAACAGCAAAGAGTTTTGGATGAAAAAAGCTCCTCTCTCAATGTTTATAACATTAGGGTTTTTTTTTAAATGAAAAATATAATCTGTGCTTAGTTGATAGGAAACTGCAGCAGTTCACAGTAATCCTTGATGCAGGCAATGTTAACAAACATACAAGTGTTTTGTATATAGCTTCATTTTAGAAGCATGTGAATATGTACACATGAAGCTTCTAGAAATCATGGGATTTGGTGAGTAGAAGACCTTTCTTGGGCATTGCACATCTAACTGTTTTCTACAGTTTGGCTTTAATTATTCTGATGTGTTCCTTGACTCTTAAGGACATGGTAGTAGTGATCAATTTCAATATTAATTACAAAGCCCTCAAGGCACATTTGCAGTCTGTTTCATGCTGGGTCCTCAGAGCTACCCCCTCACTTAGTAAGTAAAGGATATGTGGAAAATGCAGCTCTGTATGTGCTAGCCATATATCTAATTATTTATCGTTATTTTCATTATATCTCGTAATCTTAAAGTGATGAAACATGTACAAAAATATCTAGAGTTATGTCCCGCATTCTGTAAATTCAAAAATCTCAGATTTTTTTGTTGAACGTGTTTCCTCTTGAAACAAGTTCCAGAAGTTATATGGTCTGAGTTTACCTTTTTTTTTTTTTTTTTTTTTAAGAGGGAGAGGTGGTGAGGTGGTGCAAGCTCCAGTATCATATATTCCTGTTGCATGGATGGGGATTCCCGAAATTTGCTTTGGATTAGGAGGGTGACCTTAATCCTTGTTGGAACAGCAAGCAGAGGGAGAACTTTGTTTCTTGTTTTAGATCAATGTGTTAAAAGGCTTATCATTAGGACTGCACAGGCACGGGGAGGGGTGGGTTGCCCCTTTAATCTCATCAGAGGAAGCAGTCCTGGCTCTGTCACTGGACACCCACTGGCCCCATTGCATGGGTATGACACATGTCAAGATAAGTCACTAGAAGGGCTCTCAGGAACAGTTTACAAGATTGAGCGACGGTAACTACCTATGGAATATGAGGCATGTTGTGGGTTGCAGGAGAAGAGCATCTTGTGACTGTATAAAACTTATTATGGGATGCTTAGGGGAGGGACTAAAGGGAAGGAGCAAGGTGGTTTGAGGAGGAACAAGTGTAGGCAAATGGAAGATAAGGGGATAAAGGACCTGGTTACTTGTGAAACCATTGGCTGGTCAGTATGTTTGGCCATGTCCTGTGCCAGATTACCGTACCTGCCCTTTTTCCCCATTAAGCTCAATTTCTGACTGTTTTCCTGGATCAAGGGACTCTGTGCTATGTTCATGTATGTGTACTGAGGTCTAAGTACCAGGAACTGGAGTGATAGCATAAGTTGTAGGGACCTCTGTGGCTGGTATGCCAGCAGCTGGAGAGACTGGAGTAAGTGAGTCTCAACACCAGCAACCAGAGTGGAGACTATGAGTCATAGAGGCTTGTGCGTCTGGAGTACCAGTAACTGGAGAGATTGCAGGGCCTGTGTATTGTCTTCACAAGCATGCCAGTGTGCGATTGCTACTGAATATCATGCAGGGCTAGCCAGTGAGTTGGAGAAGAGGCCTGGGAGCCAGATTGTGAGGCAGCTCTAAGTGTGGGACAGGTACTAGTGACATCAAAGGGTCTTCAGTTTGGTATTATGAGAGTCCAGGAGGTCCAAGCCTGCTACTGGAGGGACTAAGATCTGGGAGTGGTTTTGGGGGCTCATTTGCATGTGTGTCTCTGGGCGAGGCAACTGGAGACAGAAGGATCCGAGGGCCAGTTCTGAGCAGGCTGAATGTCTAAGGCTGTTTACTGGTGGATACTGGTATGCCTGTGGGGACCTGTGTGTGTGAATTTCTGGATGAGGAGGTCTGTACCGGGATCCAGAGTGGCGCTGTGGGAAGGCTGAGGATTCAGGGTTGGTTTCTGGATAGACTGAGTGTCTGAGGCCAGTTACTGGATGGATCCCCATTGTCTGTATTCCCCACTAATAGAGTTTTGTCCTGGTCAGCATAAGGCCAGACCATATTTATGTTTGCATGAACACTGTTTTAGCTGTGTTGATCTGTGTGGTCAACCATGTGTATATGCACGTTTGCATGTGCAGCTGTGGGAATATGTCCTCAGCCTTGTCACTGACTGCACCTGGGGATGTAGAGTTGCAGCAGCCTTGTCTCCATTGGGCTGTGGAGTTCAGCAGGCCTTAGCACAGGAAAATTACTTTTCCTGTAGAGTTTAAAGATGCAGAAATCATTGACTCTCAAAACTTAGATTTGGAGCCGAATCTACAATGGCTGTTAATTTGTGAGAGATTTTTGAAACATTTGTTGGTCTGCTTGATGTGAATAAGGCTACCTACATGAATATCTAGATAGATACATTTGTTTAAGATGCCGTGATAGACCAGTGGAACATAAATTAAATTTAAACCTAGAGTTTTGTTCTAGGTGTTTTTTTCTAAGTAGTATCTGGTTTTGAACATGAGAAGTAAAAGTAGAAATAGGAATAAAAATGGGGATCATTTAGTGACCTGGTAGGTTTTACACTTACCTTTTCCCTCTCTGTATGTCATAGTCATAGCATCACAGACTGGTTTGGGTTGGAAGGGACCTTTAAAGATCATCTAGTCCAACTCACTGCCATGAGCAGGAACACCTTCCAGTAGATCAGGTTGCTCAAAGCCCTGTCCAACCTGACCTTGAACACTTAAATGTTCTGTATGTCTTGCCCCTGAATGAATCACAGTATACAAAAGAATGTCAACAAAGAGTTTGAGTGAGGATGCTTATCATAAGAACTGACCTTCCTGTTAGATATTTTCTAGTTCTAGTCTAATTCTGTAGCATTCAGTTATTTTTACTGGCAAGTTCAAGGGCTATACTTACATCAAATATCATGATAATATAAAAAATGAATATTTCTTTCCTGTTTACTGTTGGGGTTCATGAACATGTAGATACACTCACATGTATACAGTGGTCTAGTCTGTTGATATAAAATTGATAGAACAATGAGCAAATTATTTTAAATTGAAAACTGTAACTAGGGGCATTTCATTTCAGGTGTGAAGTACAACTTCAGCGTCTGTCCCTATCTGCTCCCAGAAATCCTCTTTGCTTGTGGAATACTGTTGAATCAACTTCTGATTTCCAAATGTGACGAATGTACTTTTTTCTCTTCTAACATTTCCAATACACTTAAAGTTTTGTTTTGTTTTGTTTTCTAATTTGACATAGCTCTATAGTTTAAAAAGCAGCAGTTATTTTTAAGTCATTTTTTTTTCTCTCCAAGCAAGAGTAATTTTAACAGCTGTTAGAGCAGATAACTGAAATTCTATGGCAAAGAGACACCAAATATTGAAAAGTGGAACAATGGGGACCTTTTATTCTAGAATGTGCTGTAGCTACACTGTGTGCATGCATGGATTTTTTTTCCCCTTGTAATATACTGAAGGAAGCCATTGTTTTCTTCTGACCCTCTCCCCTTGTGTATTGCAAATTTTGAGGGGACTTTGTGGTGATTGATGGGGAAAGTGAAAGCAAAAAAATTATAATTTTAGAACAGTGGATACTTTTCAGTGTCATAGGCTGCTTTGCATATAGGCTTTTCCTTAAGTGTGCGATGTTTTGGGGTTTTTGTTGTTACTGTATTTTTTTGGAAAGCACCTGATCTAAGTCCTCATATTTTCTTCCCAAGGTAGTGGCATGTAAGACAATAGAAGTAAAGCTGGAAACCAAGTCATTTTTTTCAAGGCCTGGGTCACAAATGGTAATGCAGTCCATTTTATACTTATGATGTCTAAAGGCAATTTTTAGTATCCATCAAAATGTAATACTGAATTGAGGAAAGTCAATGTATGATTAAAAAATTGTATCGTGCTTTTTCATATTAAAGCTTTTCAGCTCCTTATTAACCACAGTTATATGAATTTGAGGCAGCCTTTAAGTTTGTTTATTTTGTGCTTTAAGTTGTTTACAGTTTTCTTTTGTTTGTCTATCAGTGTGGAAAGAAAAGGATATCATGTTAGAGCTGCTTTGCTCTCAAATGATGTAGATCTACATGTGTGCAGTAAATATGATTTCTGAAGGTGCCAACCTAACAGTATGCACACCTGTTTTCTGTCCTCTCTGCTCTCCGCTCAGGAGAGCACTCAGACAAACAGAAAGCTGTTATTTGGAGTGCATGTTGCTGCAAAGTGATTCATGCAGCTTGCTTGGAAACACTCTTTTCCAATAGGCTCTGCACAGCCAGCGAGATAAGCGAGATAAGCGCTTGCAGGCTAAATGAGTTGTTCTGATAGCTGCAGCTCTTTTACGATCAATGGTTTTCATCGACGCTCTGTACATTCCATCATTTTCTTTTTTTGGCTCCCTGACTAACTAAATTGGGTTCTGCCCATTGACATTAAGAATGATCCTAATGGAAGAAACATCATCAACTTATTTGCAAGGCTCTGGCTTGAACCCAGCATATATTTAACAATCCATGTTTTTCTAGTTTAGTCATGAATTATTAGAAAATATCTCAGCCCTTTGCAAATATGAAAAGGTCTTAAGCCTCAACAACCTGAAATTGGTTTGCAAGTGTTTAATATGTAAAAATTCACCCTTGTTTTGGATGTATAAAGCTCACTTTATGCAGGCGTAGATGCTGGTTTTGTTTAATTTTATAAAAATGGTCAGCCAAGTCTTTTTACGGAGCAAAGATTTTTTTTTTCTTCTTCTTTTTTAACTACTGGAATACAAGGCTTTTGATGTGTAGAAGAGGCCTTGAGGCTGATGCATTTTCTTTTCCTCTTCCTCCCAATGCCTTTTAAAAATGGATGTTTCTGTATGAAAATTCAGTTGTTGTCTTACTCTTTATTCTGGAAATCTGTCCTCAGTACTTCCTAAAAGTGGAAGGAAAACTGCCCTGCTTTGGGAGTTGATTTGCTTTTATAACTCTTCAAACTCTGTGTTTGACAACTGTTAAAGAATTCCTGTAATATAGTTACTCCTGGAGTCTAAGTACATCGTATGACCATATTGTATCTTGACCTATAGGTTGCCTTTGATAATCTTTTAGCTTTATAAAAGTCTTAGGCATTACATTTTAAAGTGCAGATTTTTTGGGACGAAGAGAATAAAAAAGTGAACATATATTACAATTTTATAATTAAGGTATTGCACTTTATACATTCTTGTATAAATACAATGAATGGGGTTTGTATGTACAGTCACTATTGCGATTCATTACTGTCATTTATAATTTTAAGCTAAAGAGTATATGGTTGGCCTTTTGCACTAAATTTGTCGGTGGTTGTACAATTTCGTATGAATAACATTCTGTGATTCTGTGAGTATTTGCACTGCTCTGGTCCAGGGGACCTGAATCTGAGCTAGAACTGAGATCTCTACTTCCAGAGATTTAGTCCTTGGTTTCTTCCTATGGTTTTAGCTTTGATTTGTGCGTTAAGCAGTTTTAAGCTTAATGTATTTTTTCCTTTGTTTTCGACAGTGTATTACCTTCAGGAGATGGCCTCTTCTAAGTCTTTGATGAACCTTCTAACCTTCACTTTTGGATCAGCAATAGGATTTTTTGTATGCTATCTTCTGTTCAGCATTATACTAGAAGAACAGGTTAAGATCCAGCCTCATATCCTTCACAATGATCCGCATGGTCAACACTCAGCAGATATCGATAACAATCAGCTGCAAGGACAAATGAATTTCAATGCAGACTCTGGACAGCATAAAGGTATTTTGTTACACCTGACTAATTATATAATATGCCTCCTTTTCATGCATTACAAAGTGTTGCTTTCTTCATTGCCAAGAATGTGTATGAATAATTTTCCTTCACTTTCCCAATGTTCAAGTTGCATCTATAACTGGGCTCTCCTGAGGTCTACTGAATGGTGGTTTTCATTGTTTATGTTTTCATTACAGTAGTGATTTTTGTCCTTAGAGCCCAACTGTTTGTCCAGCTTTTGTATCCAGACTTGTTTGGAGCAGGAACTTATCAAATGAACTATTGATACCAAATAGTGGTTTTGCTAAGCAGATATATTTGCTAGCATTATAGATGTGGCTGAATTGCTTTTTAACTTTAAGAAGCTAATTTTTGACCACTTCTAATTTTTGATCTAGCCTCTCAAATAAAGCTAAAAAAAGAAAGAAATTAACTTTTTGATGTGATTAATAGAAGTTGGAATTGAGGTGGGAGGGCAAAGGGGTCACTGTGGGCATTGTTTGCCAAAGTGATCATGCAGCAGTCCAAACACAGATTTCTGTTCCCAGTCAAAACCAGGGAAATTCTGTTGTACTCTCTCTCTCTCTTTTTTTTTTTTTTTTTTTTTTTTAAGAAGGTAGACCCTTCTAATATTTCAGGCATACTTTTACATTTGACACATCTCATTAAATAATTTAATCCTAAATCCTAAATACAGATAGTGTCTGAGTTGGGACAGTTTGGATGAGAAAAAATGTACTCTAATGCATTTGCTGAAGAAGGTGTTAATTAGTAATTTGCTATTTAAAATGAAAACTTTGTAAGACAAGTTTTTGAGTGTTTCACATGTAATTGTAGAAAATTGTTACAAAGAAATCTGCTCTATCGTTGCATAAAGCGTAAGCAGGACTATTTTAGGATCAGTTATGCAGATATCACTCTCTGGCATCTTGGCAAACGTTACAATACACACATCAAATAACTGTCTATTCTGTTGGATTGTCTGTAAATAAAAATGTTTTAGCACAACAATAATACTAGTTTCATAGTATCCTAGCTTATTTAATCTGATTTTTTTTTTTATAAGTAAGATGTAACTTGATTTGGTGATAAGTTATTTCTTTCTGGCATACCATTTGCTTTCTTCTTCAAGAATATGTTTCTATTTTAGAGATATTTTTTAGATTTTGTTAGTTAACATGAACATATATAACGGAGCTTATTAGCTTTTTGACCTTTCTGTGTTGTAATCGTTGTGTTCATTGTGAATGGCAAGATATTTGGCTTTTTAATTCGCATTAGGCCTCTGACACCATAAAGAGGTTGTCTCTACGCAGTTTTTCTGTACAAAACAGGGTTTTCTAAAGCCATACTTCTCTGAACAGATACCCATTTAGATATGACTTTTATGCTCTTCTTTATCCTCTGAAGTTGAATTAACTTTAAGAATTTTAGTTTCCTGGATTTGGGAGTCTTGTTTGTTTTCTTCCTAAATCTAACACTAATTTCATTAAATGGCACATTTGGAAGCAAACTTCTCTTCTCTCTCTGCGTGTCTTTCCTGATCTAGAAACAGAATGTCTGGGGAGAGGTTGCTCTTATGTTTATTTTGCAGTCTAGTCTAATATTGTTTTGGAACTTTACTCTTTTTTTTTTTTTTTTCAGATGAGAATAAAAATATTGCAGAGGGACTGTATCAGAAGGTGAGAATACTCTGTTGGGTTATGACGGGACCTCAAAATCTAGAAAAGAAAGCCAAGCATGTTAAGGCCACTTGGGCCCAGCGTTGTAATAAAATACTTTTTATGAGCTCTGAGGAGAACAAAGACTTCCCAACTGTGGGCCTAGAAACCAAAGAAGGCAGGGACCAACTGTACTGGAAGACTATTAAAGCTTTTCAATATGTATATGACAATTATTTTGATGATGCTGATTGGTTTATGAAAGCAGATGATGACACATATGTTGTCTTGGACAATTTGAGATGGCTTCTTTCAAAATACAGTCCTGAACAACCAATATACTTTGGAAGAAGGTTTAAGCCTTATGTAAAACAGGGCTACATGAGCGGAGGAGCGGGATATGTTCTAAGCAAAGAAGCTCTGAAGAGATTTGTTAATGCATTTAAAACAAACAAATGCTCTCACAGTTCCTCTATTGAAGACCTAGCACTGGGAAAATGCATGGAGATCGTTAATGTGGAAGCAGGAGATTCTAGAGATACAAATGGTAGAGAAACCTTTCATCCATTTGTTCCAGAACATCACTTAGTCAGAGGATACCTACCAAAAACATTCTGGTACTGGAATTATAATTATTATCCTGCTGTAGAGGTAAGTCCTTAGGAACCTTGTACCCATTTTACGAAGTACATCTTATGATGTGTTTGGATATGTATGATGTGTGAGTTAGCAGATTAATAGCAGCTCAGTATATTTTAGAAAATAAGATTTTGTTGTGATATCCTGTGATACACCTGTGTGTAAATGTGTTAAATATACTAGTCATTAACTAAAAGTTCATGTGAAGAACTTAACATTCCAGAAGAGCTAGCAAATCTTGAATTATTATTGCTGGTTTGCTATGTTCTGTGGACAGCAAAAAATGATGAAACCTTTTTGACATGTTTGTCTAGTGTCACCACTACTACCATCCTTGCAAAGTTATTGTTCTGTTTTGTTCCCTCATATCTCACACACAGTGTCTGCAGCTTCTCTTCCAGCCACCCAACGCCCTGTGTGCAGTGAGAAGCAAGACCAATGTGGTTCATTCTGAGCTGTGTGTGCTGACTGCACAGACTGGCTCAAACAGTGTGGCTTAGTTACATTAAAGCCTACTGAAAGGAAAAATGGCACTGATACACCCTTATCTTCTGCCCCACTGCAAACTTTGCATAAAACCTCTAAAAAGAGATGTAATTGTGAGACTTGCTTATGATTATGGTTGGTTAAAATTGGCTCAGAGATTCCCAAGTTACTGGAGTGACCGATGGGTAATGGCATGTACGAGTGTACTGTCCACTAGTGTCCACTCCCTTCAAATGGAGATGTATTGCAATATTTTTGTCACTGATAACCGTGTGCAGGTTTGCCTAGTAGCTGCCCTGCCCTCACTTCTTTGTTGAGCATTGTTAAATTGTACATGTAAGTCAATCCCATTGAAAAGATTATGAAAGAATGAACGTTGTCTAGACATGAAATAAAAGCACGACCCATACAAGGAAGTATGATAGATTTCCTTAAGTAGCTTTATTGGACTCTTGTCTACCCTCTGTAGAAATGGAGGCAGCGTGAGAGCTCGCAAAGATTTCTTTTATTGTAGGAACAAAAATTACATTTACAAGATGAAACATTCTTACCGCAAGAACTTAAGACTGTCCTTTGTGTTTGGCATCTGAAATCTCCAGTTTCAAAAAAAAAAAAGGAAAAGGGGGGTTAGGGCACTACTGGAAGTTAAAACGATCTGAAGGTATTCTGCAATGTTAACTTTGATAATATAATCTGTAATATGGCTTCTTTTTTAAGATTATAATCTCACTTTTAAAGGTTTTATTTTTCGGCAAGCTTTGAGATGAGCATGAGTAGCCAAAATCAAGGATAAAATGTGGGATTTTTTACAGTGAAGCTGGAGAAAAGAAGCCTAGTTCTTCAGTAGGCTTTTTTCATTGTAAAACATCTATTTTTATACTTGTACTGAGCAGTTAGAGCATTTCTGTAGCTTAAAACTGTTATGATACTGTATTTAGTGTCTCAGGATGCAGCAGCTTTAGCTGTGGTTGCACTTCACGGTTGGCTGAGCTGTGGACAGTTACATCCGTGACTGACATAGTGATGGTGGGGATCCATAATGGAAACTGCATATTTGATCCTGTCCTGTCATATTTGTGTTTGGATAGAGACTGCTTCCTCTGGTATCGAAACCAATCAATACTGGTTAAACTTAGTATTGAAATAATAATAATAATAATAATAATAATAATAATAATAATGTAACAGTTGTTCTCTTCAATTCCTTTAAATGTTGACTCTTAGTTCAAATTAGAGATGGAATATTAGCAGCTCTGCAGTCAAGCTAGTTAAAAGAAAAACAACACAGAACTCTCTTCCAGAAAAGTGCTCTCAACACTAAATTTGAGCTAGTAAAAACAAGTTGTAACAAATGTGTTAACAAAATGTTTAATCATGTCAATGAAATTAATAAACTTAAAAAAAAAAAAAAAGTTCCAAAATTATTTGTTACAGCTTCCTGTATGTAGGGAGTCAGATACTGACAATTTTTACAAACTGTATAATGTGTGAACACAAACCCAGAGGTGCCTGCGCACACACTAATTTGGCTTATATACTCTGGATGGATGCTGTCATGAATAACAAGAATTTATTGCTTTGTATATACATTCAATGCATTTAAACCTTCTTGCTGCTGTTTGTTTGGTTTTTATTAAACACCAGCATAAAAAAAATAAGTATGGAAAAGCAAAAAACCTCTGACATGAGGGCAGCTAGCTTTTTTTGCCAACTTGATTGTAGAAACACAAGACTTTTTGCAACTTTACTTTAGAAATGTGCTTTGGCAGATACATGTGATACATTTTGCTTGCCTGTCGCTAAGTTTTGAAGTATATGTATGACTGATGATAGTGAATTTCTTACCATGAAGTCAAGTATATGTTTGAATTCTTCCTGGATCTTTCATCCAGGGCAAGCTTTGCAATTCTTGCTGACTATTTTTGACTTGTTTTGTATTTTAGGGTCCCGGATGCTGCTCTGATCTAGCAGTTTCATTCCACTATGTTGACTCCATTACTATGTATCATTTGGAATATTTGATTTATCATCTCCGTCCATATGGATATTTGTATCGATACAATCCTGATTTGGCAAAGAATCCAGAAGAGCAGAGCAAAAATGAAGCACTGGAGGATAATCAAAAGCTAGAGCAAAAAATATCTGAGAATTAACTGGACTTTGAAGAAAACAAAAAGAAGCCAGTACAATGAATAAGAGTCTCCTCAAACTCCTGCATGAAGCTTGTGGACTAAAATTACTCATGGTGATTCCTGTTTCAGAAATCAGGTTGGCAGTACTTCACTGTCCATATACAGCAGAGGCCAGTGCTGGCTCTGACTGTTTGGGATGGTGGGACCTTGCAGCCCTGCTCATGAAGGTTTAGGGCCCTAAAGCTGTGAAATAGGAGGTTGTTCTGTTACTCTAATATCTGAAAGAATTTGTATGAAAAACATAGTGGACAAGTTCAAAGATAATCAATCAAAGTTTACAATGCAAATAGCTTTCTAATATTAGAATATTAGAAATCAGAAATTGGATGCTGCACGGTTAAATACTTCGTGATGGCTTTCTCTAGTATTCGTGATATCTTGAAGTTACTTTCTGTACATTGCCCTGTAAGAAAGGGAGTGACATGAAAATAGAGTTTCAAGTCTGCTTTGCCTTAATGACAGACTGGTTATTATGGATAGTCAGAGATCCACCCAAAAGATTAATCTGAATTGTTTAAGAAATTGCATTCACTGCTATGAATTATTTTTAGAATTTTTAAGCCTCTGTTGAACAAACCAATATGAATTTGGATCACTACTATTTTAGGGAGAAACCCAGAAATAGTCACTGTTGTTTAAATTGCTGGGGTGATGCAAGCTGCTTATGTGTTTGCCTGTGGCTTTTTTTTTATTAACTTATCTGTTTGGTTGAATGGGTATAAAATTCATCTCAGAATTTCTCAGCATAAGATAAGGTAGATGCATTTTGAAATAGAAGGTGTGATGGAGAAGAAATTTCTATGTAAAACAGAAAGAACGGTATCGTAGCAGAGTTACAATGGCATTACACTTTTAGCCCATATTATGCTTGTTTCCATTTGCTTTTCCCATCACTATACTTTGAGATTGTGGAGTTACCTTATTCGTTAAAATTTTACAGATACAAACAAGTCCTGTTTTAAAGTTGCAGCAAAGCCAATTCGACTGCTTCCTTAAACATCTAGTTTATTTGGCTGAAGTACTTAATTTCTGAACATTTCGTTTTTTCTTGCACTTTTAAAAATTTCCTCTGTATCTGCTTCTTGTTACCTTTTTCAGAACAAAGTGTTGAATGATCCTTATTTGACTCTTTGAAGCTGCAGTATATAGTTATTCACCTAAGCCAGCCTGAATACAGGAATTTTTCAAAGTGCATTAATTTTCTCCACTACTTTGAGTATCTCTGCCTTTTAACTGGAAACACTTTCTTGGTGTGGGACAAAATAGGTATTCTAATTAATTAAATTCTAATTAAATTTTCAGAGGCCAAGCCTATGTTTTATATAGTTAACTTAAAACTTTCTGTTGTTTTCAAATTGAGTGAATAGCGATATGGGGCGTGGGATCAAGCTTGACATGCTGTGTATCTTTATTCCACACTTGAATAGAAATTTCTTCATCTTTTTATTACTTTTCACCTTCATCATATTGATGAATTTGGACATAACCTAATTACCTCCAGTCATTGTTTTGGAAAGGGCACATACTGGTAGCAGACAGCCTTATTTACTACTGCTGTCCTTCAGGATGTTCCTAGGAGAGGATATTACCATGTAGTACTGGAAGTTGGTTTTTTTTTCCAAAGATAATTCTTGTACAGATTGGAGTTCTATCTGTTGTCCAACAGTAGAGAGTCATGACTTCCTTTCTGACCATTGCTCTGCAGCATGATGGCAATTACTGAAATATCTTGTGGTGTTGAAATATTACATATATTTTGTCTGCCTCAGTATAGGCCAGGTTCGTATATCGGGTATTAGTTAAACACATGGTTCCTGCAGGGTTAAATCTGTTGGTCTTTTATGAGCAAGACTGCCCCTGAAGTACTGAAAGAGATATGAGCTTTATTTAATGTTAATTAACTTAAGCAGAAAATCATAGCTGCATTTGTTTACTAAAGGAAAAAGTCTCCAGTTTACTCCAGTCAGAGGGATGCTTGTCCAGAGGAGAACAGATGGTACCACACTGGGAGGTGCTTCCTTCCGTGAGCTAAATGTTTATGCCACGTGGAGCACAAACCAGTAAAAATGTGAAATCCTTATGGTTTTGTTAACTCCAGTGGCATTGTTCAAACATGCAATTAAAATTTTTTTGAATACTTAAAGAAGTTATAAAATGAAATCGAGATCCCAAATGAATCTCTTTCTAGATTCAGCCCATGTAGAAGATCTACCAAACTTGTACTGTTCCTTTATTACTGCTTTCTTCCTCAGTTCATCCGTGGGGATTTAAAGTTTTTCTGCCACTACAGGCAGAGCTAATCTTGCATAGTTTCTGCAGATTTGTGCCCTGTATTTGCCCTGTGAAGTAACATCTTTTCGTCTTCGTATTCCTTCCTATCCTGACTATACTGTCTTTGGGGTTTGGTTTCACCGCGTGTAAGTCTCAGGTGGACAAGAGGAGTGGCAGTGAGATGTTTGAGCTCCGCACAAGTTGGTTGCTGAGGTTGCAAGTTAAACCAGCCACCACTGAGCTCACGGTGAAGCCTTTTCTCAGCAGCAGTTTTGATCATGTCTGCTGCCCAACGGCGGGGGCTTGTGCATTTAGCAGTGTGGGGCAGGAACCTCCCTTTCCACTAAACATGCAGGACCTCAGAGCAAATGGAGAAGTAAAGGAACAAGTTCCATTTCTTGAGGGAATAAGGCTAAGAACATACTACCTTGTGATAAATAGGTGGCCTATCTGGAGAAATGAGAGTAGCGTTTTCTTCCAGCATCCATTCTTGCTTTGTTTTAAAGTGTCCTTGCACTTAGGCCTCTAAATCTATTTCTTTTGCCTCTCTAACAGCACTGCAAAGAATTTTTTTTCCTTCCAGACAAGCAAGAAAAGTATCATATTTTACATTCTGTGATTATAACCGGAGACTGTTGTTCTTTGTTAAATACTATTGCCATAACAATGAGCCAGTACCTCTGAAATAATTGCTTTGTATCTCACTGCCTTCAAAAGCTTCAGTAAACAGGTTGGAATGTGAACAGTTATAATTTTCATGTATAACATTACACTACAGCTAGTAGTTTGTTGTTTCACTCTCGGGTCTTTGTGCTTTGAGAAAGTGTTTACTGAACTTGAGTATTTCTGCAGCCCAAGGAGGCCACTGTATTCCAGGTGGGTAGGCCTTTCTGAAGCACAGCAACGCAGGCTCTCTATGCTGTACGGATTATTGCTCTATGGTTTGGTTTTGTTTCTAAAAGGTTTCTTAATTTTATAAAAACTAAAAGCTTCCATTAGGCATCATAGTGATTCAAATGACCTATCTAAAAATTTTGAACTAATTTTCTTAAAATTACTAGGCAGCAATTGTTTGCACTTGGATGTAGGAATGTCACTTACTGCAACAGAGTAACATTTTAACCTTGTATTAGGTGGTTTTTAGTTCAGAAAGAATAGGAATGCCGAGAAGTTACCCTCTAATCACTGTCTTTAATCAGATGATAGTAATTAATCTTTGCAGAAGCAGACCAATTTTAACATTCCTTCACTCCCAGTTCAGTTTTGTAGTCTATATTGTTCTTATTTAAAAGGTTAAAGGCAGGTGATGTTAGCACCATCTCTCATTTTGCAGAAGATCTTTTCCTAGTACCTCTTAGCTTTAAGGACACTTTGTTTTGCTTTACTGGCAGTATATGTTAAAAATGACTTTTTCCTCACATATTGCCATTTGTTCTGTTAGGCATCCAGAAGTGTAAGTTTTAGTGAGTAGCTGATAGACCTCTTATAAACAGTATGCTACCTGAGCAGGGTGTTTTGTATTAGTACAACAGAAAAGTGTGGGTTATTTCTCTGATGTACCTGCTACTGATGTAGATAGTGCACGCACAGGTGAAAATAGATCTCTCAATACAGGACCACTTGGAAAGGCGATTTTGTCCTTTTTCTGTCAAGAAAAGCTTCTGTGGAACTCCAAAAGTGTAATTTGCTTTCTTTTACCATATTGTATTTAAAATACTCCACAAATGTTAATGCTCCAAAAGAAATGAATATTGCTGCTGGACAGTATGCTCTACTTAAAACCTGT
Organism: Columba livia; assembly: GCF_036013475.1. Lineage (NCBI taxonomy): Eukaryota > Metazoa > Chordata > Aves > Columbiformes > Columbidae > Columba > Columba livia. Next base: position 27,840,897 of record NC_088603.1, read on the forward strand.
GAATGTTTCACTTTGCAATTATAGGTAGTTGTGTCTCTGATGGTAGATACAAGTTGGTGACTTGTCTGGAATGATCACCATAAGGATTTGTTTCATAAATACCTTATTTGAAGTGCCTTTGATCAACTTTTAGCATCAAACTTAAGTTGAGAATTGAATAAATAAAATAAGTTATCTCATACACAGTTCATGTCTGTCGTCATTTACCCCTCCTGTATGCTAGTAGTGTAGCATAGCAGCACGCTTTAGTCTAATAAAAACATTCTTAGTTTTTTCTTGGGTGGGTACAGTAAAGTCAAAAAGCTTCTCACACTTGCTATGTTTTCTGTTATTATAGTTATTATTTTTATTATAGTAGTTATAGTGACAAATAGTAAGCTACCTTGAAAGCAAAGATGGTATTTTTGAAAGTGTAACAAGAATCCTACGTGCCTGTACTAGATTCACGTAAGAAGGCTGCTGTTTCTGCGAAATGTTTATCAGTCATTCCTCCTTTTTGACAATGTTTCACTTTAATGGGACCCTTCTATGGGTTCCAGAAATTTGGTAGTGAGGGACTTATTTTGAGAACTATATGAGAAATAATTGAGCAAATCAGAGCCCTGCAATGGATGTTTTCATTGTTCTACATGTAAAGTAATAATAATTTAACACAGACCTGGGAAACAGCTGGATCATGGGATCTTACTTCCAGGTGTTAGGGTGGTACTTGGCATTTATAAAGGAAAAACCGTTATTCAATTCAGAAATGTAGCCTGAGCTCTCCATCTTCTTCAGCTTTCTAATACATATGCCTGTAAGACTGGTTGAAATGCCAATAAAAATTGTAGAGACGCTCTCAACACTGTTTAGTCAAAAAAAAAAAAAAACACGTCAGGGAGACTACAGGGTGTTTCAAAAAGATGAACCCAATTTGAAATCACTACTGTTTTGAAATTGGGTCCATCTTTTTGAAATACCCTGTACTTCTAAGTACACTCTTGTTAACACCAGAATTCAGCTCTGAGGTGGTTTTGAGCTGTAACCCACACACTTTCCTGTTCACTCTTCTTTCCAGGTTCCCTCAGCCCCTGTTCCATGGTGTGCAACACTCCACTTTGGTGGTGAAACTACAAGCCATGAAGTACGGTCCCTCCTTTCCTTTCTCCCCCTGACATGCTTTTCTCTAAGCTTTGTTTTATTTAGGGAGGTTGAAGCCTCTGGTGCTGGATTCCACACTGGTACTGACCAAAACTTCATTACTCTGGTGTCCCAGTTCTACCTGGGGCTTCTCTGATGTGTCAGACAGCTCTGGGGATGACAAAGTGCCAATTCTTTTGCATATTAAAGGTGTTACCTTCTTTGGAAGTATCATTTGTCTTTTAAATGGAATCCCATTCCTCCTCCCCCCCGCTTTTTTTCCTCTTTTCTTTTTCTGTCAATAGTTTCACCTTCGGCTCTGCGAAGTGCTTTTTGAGGAGGACATGATACCAGATGGATCGCTCTCATTTTCACACTCCCAAGTGGCTGTGGCTCACTTCAGGACTGTGTGTGAAATGGTACACTGCCTCCGGTAAAACTAATGTTTTAAAATCAGCCTAAATTAGTCACTACCAAAGCGAGAGTTGGAACCATGTTTTATCATCTGATACTTAAACCACACCTCAGTTTGGTAGGATAGACAGGTGGGCTGGCTCCAAACTCTAGCAGCCAGTTGTGCTAAAGAAGTATGAAAAATGTTTTCCTTAGAGAAGAGGGAATTCTTTGTAGCAATGTTCTAAAAGGAACGTGAATTTTCCAGCTATCCGCTAAGCATTGCTACAGTCATTGTTTTTTACTTTTGCACAAAGAGGTGAACAGTCTTTTGCAAAGCTGAGTGGAAATAGAGTTTCAAATTTAGATCTAAGTAGAGATGGGAGTTTCACAGGAATGTTCATTAAATAAAACGTTGAAGTGAGCAGCTTGCTTATTTAAACTCTAAACCTTTACTTGAGTAGGTACTTAAGTTTGCAGTACTGTTCTTCAGTTGTATAGAAGCTAACTTTTGCATATGTGAACCCATCACTTTGGCATCTTGAAGTCAAAAAGGCTGGCTTACTTCTTTGAGTTTCTAACCTGGCTTCCAGGAACTCCTTGCCCTCTTCTGATTTCTTTCCTCTCCTAGGACAAAATCCACCGCAAGGAAAGGAGCTCTGTCAGCAACCTCAGTCACCTGAAGAACCAGATCAGCCTCCTGCTGCTGCTCCTTCCTGGTTCCACCCTGAGTTTTCAGTGTTCCCCGGCAGACCTGGATCCTGTGTGGCCTCAGGCAGTCAAGGTCTTCACTCTTCCTCCTCTGTCTAAGAACCAATCAAAAAGACTTAGAAATTAATGTGCATGACTATCCTGGACTTTTACAACCTTGGACTGTGATTTTTTTTTCCCCCTTTCACTGTCTCACATGAATTCTTAACTAGGATCACCCTGATCTGCTCTTAAGTGTTGCCTTCCTGCCCCACACCCCTGGAGCTGGAGAGTGTGACATTTAAGACAAATGTTAACTTAGGGCCAAATCCCAAGTACTTGGTAGAAATCGAAACAAGTAGATATGTCTCTGTAATTACTTTTTTTTTAATGTGTATTGTCTTCAACCTCCTAGTTCTACTAAATTTGAGAGTGCAATGACACCGTTAAACGTCTGTTCTCTGGCTATTCTATCTCCAGCGGAGGATGTGGCTGTAAACTGTATCCTTCCCAGATTTGTAGCCCAGGTGAGCACTCTGCAGGGGTTAACCATGAATCATATTAAAATCATGCCTGAGGGTCTGAAATTTTCCCCAGCACAGAACAGTTACTTCACCAGCAGTTTGAACATTTACCATTGGAAACAGTAGGTTCCGCATGTTCTGCTGTGGATTCTGTTGAAATCGTAGCTGAAATATGATTAGTGTTTCAAAGACAAGTAGGGTAATCATGGCTAAAACCAATTTTAAAGCGCCATTTAGAAAAGCAAATTCTCCTGTTCAGGAGCTGGCAGTGCTTCAATGTGAACAATGAAGACTTTATTCCTATTTGTCAATGTTTCCCCATTTTTTAACAGATAATAGGCGGTGTTTGTTTACCCAGATTAGAACATAATTTGTCAGTCTAATCATCAACTTCCTGCTTTTAAAGTGTTTCCCTGTCGGCTAGCTTGGGCTTTATCTTTGACATCTTTCCAAACTGCATTTCATGCCTCTTGTTCAGACTCATTCAAGTAAATATTTCTCAAAATGCACTGGCCATGTTTTCATTTTAGGTAACCTTCATGATCTCTAAATGCAGGAATTGTCTTACCAAACATAGACCTGAGCATTCACAAATTCACACCAGTCCCAGAGGGAGAAGTCTCATGCATCAGCTCTATCTTCTTGCTTTAAAACCGTCATTAAAAATGTAGCATTTGGGTCTTTTTGGTCACTGTACAGCCAGGAATGTTTTGTCTAGGAGAAAGACTCTTCTGTTTCACCTTGATGCTAATGTGTACTATTCCCATCACATGGGGAAGGGACTGTTCTGCTGCATCACATAAGTGAATACAGGCTGTTTGCCCACCTTCCAGTGTTGCATCCTGGTTAATGCACAGTGGGTTTTATGGGTGTAAAGGTTCCCTTCTCTCCCTCTGTTCCTGTACAACAGTTGTGGCTATTGCTTGATGAACTCGGAGATCACGTTTCCTTGGTACGCAGAGCTAAAAGGTTAACCTTGTTATTGGCACAGTTCCTTTCTCTGTTACAAAAGCTTCTAATGTCTGATAGCAGGATGTCAAAGGGTTTTCCCCACGTGGAAGTAATAAAGAGGAGTTGCACTGCCTGCAGCTCCTGTGCCTAACCTTAAGCCCAGTGCTTAAGAATTACTTGTTGTAATTCTTAAAAAGCAAATACATAAAGAACAGGAAACAAATGCAACAAGGCAGGAAACACTTTCCCTTGATGTTCAGTTCAGCATTACGCTGATATTTAGCATTTCACTGCTGTTTCACAGATACATCTGTTCTGTGTTAGAGGAGGAAGCAAGCTGGTTAAAGAAAGTACGGTTAAAGAAACACAGCCAGCATCCAAAAACACAGGAAGAAATGCCCAAACAAGTGCTTGCCAGTCTATGATAACCAGCAGGCAAAGAGAGCACCTGAGAACAGGTGGAGAAGAAGCCCAAGGTGTGCTACTAACACATCCTGAGTGTGAAAGGTCAACATACACCTGAGAGTGAGAATGATCCTGATGCGACGGTTGGAATGAATTTTATATCACAAATAACTTCTAGATCAGGTGTTAATGCTGCCCCCTCCTATTGCGGCTGTTTGATTTAATAGATACTGCTCTTCCAAAAGCTGGAATGAGCTCTCGTTACAGAACAGGATGCTGCAGAAAACAGTGTAAGATACGGAAAAGTAAAAACATTTCCTTGTGCAATCTATATATATATATATATATCTATATATATATACTTAAAGCGATTTAGTGAAATGGTGTTCCCAGAATGAAGCCTTGTTCTCAGGGCTGTAATGTGAGAAAGCTTTACAGAGAACAGGTGGGTTGGGGCATTGCTAGTTTGAGCTGACTGGGGGACTAGGAGGGTGGTTCATCTGGTACCTCAGGTTGTACACAGGAGACGTCATGCGGGGTGCATTGGGGCACCATCCAAAAGCAGAGACCAAAATCTTTACTCCTGTCTGAGACCGCTTACACCTCCATGCACTCCGGCTCATGACCTCTGGAGCTCTTGGATCATCAGGATGAATAATCTGGCTCAGAGCAAAGGCTGCTGCTGTGTTATAGCTTAATTTCCAGCATGACACATTCTCCGCCTGGCCTCATAACGGAGATACAGGTTGAGACCAAGGACTCTCATTTATCATTGCTGCTGTTATACTGAACTCTGACTTCCCTGGTTGCTCGGGTTTCCAGAAAGCGCTTCCAGGCTTGACATTTATTACTAGCTGTAAATTTGTTAGATTCAGCAGTATTGCAATGGTTACAGATGAAGTGGGGTGCTGCAAGGGGATTCATGATGCGATTATGGGGATTATGGGGCTCTTTGGCTTTCCTACCATGGTATAGTGGATAAGAGCTCTTTTTATAGCTGCCTTCCTACTTCAGTGTAAATACCGTGTAAGACTTGTTCCTGCAATGCACAATATCTGTTTTGCTGAATACCCTGTTTACACAATGTCCAGTTTAAACATCAGTCATAAGACAACTTACAAATTTGTCAAAGAGAGTGAGGAACATGAAGTAGCTATGGTGGCCAGTAAAAAATGTAATTTTGTGAGACGAATTAAGAGGTGATTTAAAAGTCTTCAAACAGCAACTGCTGCTGAACTGACTTTTGGAAGTTGTTACTTCAATAAGATTTGTAAAAACCTATTGATGTCTTGCTGTGTTTGTTTTATAGAGGCATTTTGTTGTTTTCCTCCTGGTGGCACTGTAGGATAAAGCTGTGATCGCTTGGGCCCTGTACCACAGCTGCATCTTTTAAGATGCTGGGATTTCTTTTTGCTGACGTGACAGGTTCTGGAATGCTTGACTTGGGGACCAGGACAACACCCTTACTCCACGTTAACCTAAAATATTGACGTGGACTTCAGCTTATTTTAGGGAACTTTTGTTGGGTGATTTTCTCCTCTCAAAAAGAAAAGTTTCAGCCAGTGTATGAATTGTAAACAAAACCAACGCATCGCTGAGCGTGCCAAAAAATATCAAAAAAGCCTGACATATGACTACTAAACTCTCAAGGATCCTGGTCAAAGAATGGTTTTCACTCACACAAGTTCACCTGTATGCTCTAGAATATCCAGGGAGTACTGCAACTTTTGGTTTGCCATATTGTACGGTTCATCCAGAACAAAAATTGAAGATTTCTATTTGCAAACATGATATTCCCTTCAGGCAGAGCGCAGTTCTGCCTCTGGTACCACCCTCATCCGTACGTTTTCCACTTATTACAGCAACTTGTGTATTTTGGCAGCCTGTGCCTCAAGTGACTTATGATCTGGGCAGTTATACAAAGTGCAGTCCCAGTCGTAGTTCTCTGAGGGTCATTGCAATGAAAATATTAATTTTCAGACCCAGATTTTATATGTGAATCTCATTATGCTTGAATTAATTGGAAAATACAGCCTTTCTGGTCAGCAGAAATGTATTTTACCTATTAATTTACGATGTAGTTAACACTGATAGAAGCTACCCTTTGAGAAAACATGATGCACTAGGGAGTTGTCCTGAGTGAAATAAGTAGCTGAAATTGCCAATTGTGTCATGATGGTAATTCAGAAGAATTACTAGCTCTTGGCTTTCCGTGGAAAAATCGCTGCTGGCTGCCCCGCTCGCCACACGGGTGCTGCTGTGCTCAGCGAGCCTGGGGCCAGCGGGCAGCAACCAGGCCGCAAAATCCCGAAATCCTTCTCCAAATCGATGCTTTCCATGCGCCGACCGCCTCTCCCCTGCAGCCCCTCTTCCCCGGCACTGCCGCTGAAGGGCACGCACCCAGGCACAGCCTGCGCCTGGGCGCTTTTTGAATTGTTGCTCATTTATTTAGCGCTCTGTCAGTTTATTTTAAAGTGTACTGAAAGCTTCAAGCCGCTGAGAGAGAAGCACCAGCCCAAATGCTTCCAGCAGCGCCTGGGATTGGCTGAGTTTCTAACAATTTTAAAGCTAATCCAAAACTCGTTTGGGGGGGTTTACTCTCATGTTGAACCTTGTGGTTGCCAGATTTATACTTGTCAAAACTCTTATCTACCATTATTTTTGCAAAGAGAAACGGTTTACTTTGTGTTCCAGGTTCAACTGTACCAGATGTTGGAGAGATCCTACTGCCATACCAATAAAATGCACAAATCTCCCTTTTCCCTCCCTGCCTGGGAGGTTACAGCTGCTGAAAGCAGAGACTGACACAAGGAGGAGAGCCCATGTGTTCTTCTTGTCTTAGAAATTACTTTAAAATAGGTCTCACATACTGTTAGAAAGTCTTTATGGATCATGTTTTAGAGCCTTACCCATGTGGCTGAATTTCTATATGTTCCTGTTTAGTGGGGAGGAAGAAAAAGAAAAGTCAAACTAAAGTAGAATTTGTCTCAAGATCTGGGTTTCATTTATGCCTGAAGCTTAGGCCTGATTCTGTCCCTACTAAAAGATGTGATAATAGTAAAGACACATATTTAAGGCTGTCTCAAGTAAAAATCTACTAACTATATATCATTATACTTCATAATCTAGCTACCAAGTATGATAGCTGAGATGTCTGCTTATGTTTGCCTGTGCAATTTCAAAAACTGAAATGATTATAAAGGATGATTGATGAGAAGCTGTAGGAGGAAAAACAGTAGATAATGGGGATGTCAAATATCTCAGTGCTGGACCTACAGTACCTTGTGTGTTAGGAGAGCTTAGAAAAGCTGCTCTACCCACAGGTAAAGCTGGGCTGTCCCAGCCCACACACCTGCCCAGGAAGACGCTGGCCCTTTCACTTAGCGGTGGAGGAAGAGGAGTTATTTGTTTTGGTTTTAATAAAAGATATTTTAAAAAATTCATCAAGTTACCCATGAGACCTTGCTTTAAGCTATGTGCTATGGGCTGGTTGCCTTTGCAAGCTTTGTCAGGGTGCGCTGGGGATCTACAGATGGCACCAAAAGAGCTAAGCAAGAAAAGTGCAGGAATACTGCGATAAATCTATACTGTCCATAAAATCTGTCTTTTAAAAAAGTGGATTCTGGTCTCAGCCGTGCTATCAGGAAAGTCTTTGTCTTTTTTTTTGTTCCTCCAAGGAATGTCTTTGAGAGCAACTTGCAAATGAAACAACGTGGTAATCAGTTTTCTGAGGACGTTTGAAACTGCAGTGCAGGAAATGTTGCGTATCCTTGGTCAATTTAGGGTAAGAGAGAGGAAATTGGAAGACGTGGGAGAAAACGGAGGAGTGCAGACAGCAGGACGGTCAATGAACAGGCAGCATTATTAACCACTCTGAATGGGCCCCAGGGACAGGCAGCGACTGAGCGGGGTTACAGCAAACGATGAATTCAATTTAAAGTTGTTAGCAAGAGGCTGCTAGAGAAGTGAAGAGCTGCTGCTGTCCTGCAATGAGCAGATGTGGTACTATTTTCATGTTCATTTTCTTTTCCTTTCACTTCTGTTAGAAGCAAGGATGTAAGAAAAAGAATTCACCTTATAATGATCAGTTCTACAGAAAAATGCACCTCTCTTATTGTCAACCATTTTTAGCTTTTATGGTTTATAGCATTTGTCCTGGTCTAGCAGAAGATTTAAAAATTTCATAATTAAACCATTCTTGCTTTTAAAATTTGCCTGTAATGTAACTAAAGTGTTTGTTTGTTTGCCAATGGAAACAGTAATGCTTTCAGTTAGTAATGATGTTTTAGGATTTTATGTAACTCGAGAATAAAGCGGTGGGCATTTGGCAAGCAGTGCCCTCTCCTGGTTTCCTGACCCAAGACACCTTTGAGGATGCAGAACTGGGTGAAGAGACACAGGAGCCGATGCTGCCAGTCAGCGCTGATACAGATTTAGAGAAGAATTGCCCTTTTGGCAAGGACTTACATTTTTTTTCATGGTTTACTAAATATCAGAGCATACATTCAGAGTCTGTAGTCTGGGGATTCACAGAGAAACCTGAATAGAAAGGGATACTTATTTTGAAATGATCTGATTTAAACAGCACTCAAAACAAACAAACAAACAAACAACAAAAAAACCTCCACAACTTTATAGTCTACACTTTTGCTTCTTTGCTACAAAAGGTTTAGTCAACCCTACAGAAGTGGAAAAGCAAGCAGTGACCTTCTGTATCACACTGGTTTCATTGCATTAAGAAGATTCCTTGTACACATGTTTAAAAGTGCTCCTTTTTTAAAGCATTGTTACATAGCAAATGGTGTCACTATTTGTACTTATTACAGCTTGTCAACTATACTGGAAAGGTTTGCACTAAAGATTAGAGAAGATGTTATTGCAAACCTATAATTTACCTCTTCACAATTATTCCCACATTCATTATCCCTAGTATTTCTTAGACAAGACCTGTCTCTTTATCTGGAGATCTGGAGTCGAACACAAGAGCTAATCCCACCCCTGCAGCAACTGCCCAGGCACTGAAGATTAGCACAGATTTGAAAGACCCTGCAGAGGAGCTAAACCTACAATATTCCTGGCAGGCGCAAAATGAAGTGGGTCTTGGCACCTGTTACACTCAAGAGATTTTTTTTTTTACAGGTATCCGTAAAGTAATCCACAGTAGATTTATGAAATGCTCTTTTTTCAATATCCTCACCTGAATATGTACCTCTATTCCTGTATCTACCTGTATCTACCTACCTCTCCGTCACCCTAGTTATCTCTATCTGTATACGTCTCTCTCTGTATATTGCCTTTGTCACCTAACTGAAATGAATTCAAAATACTGGATTTGACACCTAGCCTAGGAAAAAAGTCTCTCAATACACTTTTGAAGTTTGACAGTATGTTAACATATTCTACTATGTGTTAAATTCTGAATTTACTTTTTCCAGCCAATTTGAAAGCATCATTGTCTCTATCCCTCTTGCTCTTCTTTTCCCCTAAGTTTTGCATTTATTCCTCTCTTGTTTTAGACATGAATTCACTATTAAAGTTCTCCAGCCATAGGTATTCTTGGTATGATGGCACTGGTTTTACTATTGAACAGTAGTTTGATTCTTTCCATGATCTTTTTGTGCCACCAGCAGGAAGTTTATCTGCTTGAAAACTTTTACTTGACCTTTTATTTTATTTGCTGCTTACATCCAGTTTTATATGTAGCTGATTTTGTTTACCACTAGAGTCTGTCTACAGCATTTGTGATATACTTTGAAACAACTTATTTTTCTGATGGAAAAAACCCTAACAGACTTCTAAAAGTTTTGTCAAATTTTGCTGAGTTCTTTTTTTTCGTGTGAATGAAACTAATTCTCAATTTCAACAGCTTGACTTTTGTTCTGTACCAAATCCCTTCATTTTCAGGATATCACAGGACACATAGCACAAAGTAGTGACCTTGAGTTTTACTGCTCCATGGCAAACAGAAATCAATCGTGCCCTCAGGGTTTTTTTGAGTGATCATCATATAAGTTCTGAGTATAATAAGAACAAGATTTTTCAGGGAGGGGGACGCTGTCAGTTTATTCTTTTCTCATTTGAAACTCACTAACAAGGCCAGATTTTTGGAAAAAAAAAATAAAACTTTGAAACTGTACTTCAGGTAAATCTTTCCACAGAATGAAGTTTGCATCCTATCTGCTGGGAACAAGTTCATTTTGCATTGTAGATGCTATCGTTTGCTTACAAGGGGGGGTGGTTCAACTGTCAAACTGTCTGTGTAGATACTAGTTATTTGTTTGCAAAGAAATAACAACGCAGGACTCTTTATCAGGTATTGCTTTCCATTTTAATCACATACTCGGCATTTTCAGTTTTAACGATACATTCACATAGGATTATGGCTAAAAGTAGAAAATATATATGTAAACATTTATATGCGTCTTTCAGTGCTTTTCCCTTTTAAAAATTAATAGCATATATTAGAGTGATTTTTTGTTTTGTTTTCTTTAACACAGAGGCCCTGAGAAATTGAAATGTATTGACTAGCCTGAAGGATGTGAAGAATCCTGTTTTTAATTCTGAATAAAAGTCCTACCTTTATAATTAGTTGAAAATATTATATTGATGTTAATCCATATGTGCTTTAAATGCAGGGCGGGACCCTCTAACCCTCTAATTACATATAGCTGTGGTATTTACACTCCAAAGAGGAACTCTAATTAATGGAACTCTTACTTTGTGTCTCTAAATGCTGTATTAAGAGTCCTAATTTCAGGAACCATTTACTCTTGTTTAGAGCACATGACCTCTGTCATTAAATGTTGAATGCAAGCACTTTTGATATTTTAATTGTAAAAATAGACTTTCATCATGTAGTAGTAACAAATTAATATAAATTTGGAGGGAAAAGGTATGTTTCCATGTGTATATGTGTGATTGTAAGTTATTGCTACGGTGTTGCAGATAACATAGGTTATACAACAATCTAGTTAATGTGAATACCATAGTGGGGAAAGCTGTAGAGCATGGCAGTAATATATTCATGTTAAGATATAATTTTGGATTCTTCTCGGTCATTTCTTCCTCAATACACGTGAACTTCCAGCTTTAAAAGCTGCCAACAGCAGTTGTTTCTAGAAGAAATAAGGGATTGATTAATTTTCATGAAATGTTTTAAAAAACAACACACTGCAGCTCAGTGGAATTTTCCTGTACTGAAAGATGAAATAAAGTACTTAATACTATTTCTTGGGATGAGCTCTGCGGCTTCTGTAAAGGAAGTTACGCACTGCTGATCAGCATGCTCTGAGGTCCATGTCTCACCGAGCATGTGGAACTAAGGCAGTTAGTACAGTCTGCTTGAATTTCAAAAACGTAAGGTCCCTCCCCAAAGGAAGGTTATACTGATTTGAGATGGATAGTCTTCTAATTTATAATGGTGAGAAGAGGAAAACAAAGGAAAGGGCATAAATGGTCAGGGGAAAGAAGTCACTGGAGGATGTACGCTATAGTCTGTCCTACTCAGTATAGTTGTAAGTGATCTAGGGAAGGGAGTAAAAAGTGAGGTGACAAAGTTTGTGATAACACTGTGTTACTCTGAAGAGTAAAGAAAAGCGGTGACTGCAAGAATTACAGAAGGACCTTGTGATATTGATGGCGTAGGCTGTGAGTGGCAAAGGAAAACTGAGTTTTGATATGTGTGAAATAATAAATGAGGGGAAAAAATATCCTAAATTTACATTAAATATGATGGGTTCTCAGCTTATCCTATAGATGAGTTCTTTGACTTACAATCTGTGAAGATACCATCTTCAACTTCAGTAATGGTAAAAAAAAAATCAAATACAATGTTAGAAACTATAAGGCAAGGAATAGAGAAGAAAGAATACCTCACTGTGCCTAAATATATGACCACCAAGTTCACTTCTGATCGCACCATCTCAAAAATTTTCAGAGAAACATATCCAGGTTGATCAAAGGTATAATATATGATGTGATAAGTATGCATTGTAGGGGAGCCATTTAAATAACCTCAATCTTTTTAGCCTGGAAAACAGGTGATTGAAGGACGACCTGATGGAGATAACTTACTTATTCATCAATCAACGCAGGTTTCTCGACATTCCTTTTCTGTTTCAAATCTATTGTTGGTACCGTTACAACCTCCGTACCAGAACTGGCCACAAGAATTGCCATTCTTGTCATAATACCATTTCACCACGTAGTCCCGACAATCCCCTGGTTGCATAGGTTCCAAGCACCTTGGATCTGAAAGTGTGTCAGTACAAGTTAGCTTGGGATCTGCAGATAAGTTACATTATCCTAGAAGTGCCTCATTCAGTAAGAACAGCACCCCTTTCTTTCCTTGTAGTACCTGGGAGTACATATGCTCCTCTCAAATTTGTACCCAAGTTCCATGTTTATTAATAAGTTACCTGAACAGGTCTAAACAAATACAAGAACAATTTGAAACAAAACTGCCTAAATCCTGATGTAAGAACCACACTGCTATTTAAATACCTAAGCACACAATTGGTACATAGAGGTTGTTTGTCATCTTGGTTTGAAACTTTGGCTCTCACCATGTCCACAGCCAGAGCATCCAGAAAAACAAAAGTGGTAAAATCTAGTAACTGTTTTTGGGGAGAGAGTGAGGTTTGCTGGTTGGTTGGTTTTGGTGCAGACTGGCTAACCAGGATCTGAGGACAGTACTCACCTTTTTGGGTTGTTGCTACCTGTGTTTGCAACACCGTCAGGTGGCGATCTTCAGCAGCAGTGACACTGAACAAAGGATTGACAGCGGGATTCTGAGGTCTGATTTCAGATATGTCATAAAGCGAGGGAAATCTTGATTCTCTGGGAGCAGAGGTGGTTGTGGTGTGATCCTGAGCAGATGGCAGCAGCTTAGTATATCTGGTCCGTGGTGGACTAAGCTGCAAAAGGAGTCAAAAATCTTATAACTTAAAATTCTGTCTGGGCTCAGATGCTAAGAGAAAAAAAATCGAGACAATTATGTAGGAAACTATTGCTAATTAATGTGTGAAAAAATACCATTAACAGCAGGTGGGTTCAGACCTCCTTCTAGTGATTACTCAGGATGTGACGATAATTTTAACAAATGCATTTTCTGATGCTGAGACCTCAATGAAAAGGCAAAGTAATACCTTCCATTTAGTCACTAGGCAAAATTAATTCAGCTGAAGCAAAATTTCAGTTGCTACTTAGTCTGTAATATAAATAAAACAAAAAATTGAAGAAACCCTGGGGTAAGTCAGTGCTTCTTAACATCTAGTACACCCACTGTGAATGATCTGACATCTTCAGTATGTCAAGAAATTACAGGCAGGAGGAACAGGGAATTTGTTATTGATAGATAAACACATGTACATTATGCTTCTCCAAAGATCTTTTTTTTAATTCAAACAAAGACACACATCTTTTAAGAACATTTGATAACTGTTACTTCTTTACTTACTGGGTAACTAATTCCTTCTGTAGGAAGTGTATAAATCTCCAAAGTAGCCACTTCAGGTAACTGGGTATTAGTAACTTCACTGGCAATTTCGGATTCTGGACTTGGAGATAAAATGTTATCTTTTCTCATGTAGGCTTCGGACACATTGTCACAGATTTTTGTGATCAGTTTATTTTCAAGAGCTAAAAATTTTAACAAAATTATTAAATTTAATAAGGGTAATCAAGAAAAGTCATAATGATTCACCACAAGCTTCTAGTGCAGTATTAACCCTAAATCTTCAATGATAGTGAATTGTGAAAGGCCATCTTCTAAAGTTCTGTCAAGATGCAACTGAGAAGTAAGTAATGCACTCCGATTTTAAGGCCCTTTTGTTTAAGAAGAAACAGATAAAATACCAAGTAATAGCTCAACAGTGAGAAAAAAAACAACAACAACAAAACTGAGTGAAGGCAAGAAAGTGTTTACATGTAGGAAGGAAAAAGAAAAACTGCGTGGCACATTCTATTTATTTGCACAAAAAATTCAGTGACTGGGAATACTTTTATGGTGAATGCTGGAGCCTGAGTCAGAGCCCTATGTTTAACCCTAGTTGTGACCAGAACTGTAGCTTGGGCTCAGTTCTCACTGTTAATGCCTTAAATTCAGACTTAACTCCATCCACAGTCTCAGCAAAAGTTTTGCTCAGGAAAAATATACTTTGTAGGGCTAGTTTGCAGTCAATCTAGATAAATGCAATTTTTTCACAGGTCATAGGTTTCCTTTGGATTTTCTCCTGATTCCAGCTCTGGCCACACAATTTTTCAAGCCACAGTTTGAAATAGACAATGTCCTATTAGACCCCACTCCCTTGCTTGTTGCTCCACCACCTTTTCCCTGGATGAAAGCATAGGTTTCCTTATGGCCTTCAGTACAAAAAAAAATACAAACAAGAGAGTGCTTGTAAGGGAGAGTGAAGGGACTCTAAGATTGGCAACAGCCATGTGAAAGAGAGGGAGACTGAAATGTTGCACCAAGGTGGAAAAAACTCTGCATTTCTCTGGAATGAAATCATGGCAAAGCACAAAAGGACTGCGAGGGAAGACTGATGCAAACCCTCACAAAAGAGAAGTGCCCCAAAGAAGGCCTCGGCTTGGAAAACTGGTGTTCGTTGTGTTTGTTTCTGCAGGAGGTAAAAATTTGGCAAAGGTTTTATCTGGCCAAAGAAAAGAGAAACAGAAGAAAGAGCCACATCCAAAAGAGAAACCTAAGCTGCCATTCAGCAGGCTGCCTTGCCCTCCTGTGGAAAAGGCTAAACTCTCTTAAACACCTATTTCAAATTTCCCCTTCAAACATAGATTCTTTTACCTGAAAGTGTCATGAAGTCATCTATCTGGTAAACATGTTCATCATCAGGGTCTGTTGCAATGAGCTGCATTTCTTTCAGAAAATCATCATAATGAGGATCAGTCCTTTGAACAATGCCAATGACAAATATCTCGATATTTGTAGCATGGGCTTCCCTTACTACAGTATCCAGTTGTACTTTATCACGAGTGTCTGCTTGCCCATCTGTTATTACAACAGCCACTTTTCTTACTGCTGGGCGCGCTGCCTGAAATAGCTGAATGGATTCCTGGATAGCAGAAGCCGTGTATGTGCCTTCTCCTAAGTAGGGCATTTTATCAACAGCGGATTTCAGGTGCTCTTTGGTTGTGTATTGGTTCAGAGAAGACACCAACTCCACCTTATGGCTGAAGTTGACGATGCCAATGCGGGCTGTAGCGTGGTTGGCCGATACCTTGTCAATTACTGTTTTCATAAAAGTTTTGATAATATTGAAGTTATCTGGTCCAACGCTTTCTGAACTGTCAATGACAAAGACTAGTTCCAGTGGTGTTACTCTACATCTGATACCACAACCTAGAAGAAGAAATATTTCAGACATTTTATGAGAAACCATATATCAGATTTATAGTCAGTTAAAGGTCAAATAATTAATTAATGTATAGTTACTGATACTGATAAACAGAAACAAGAGTTGGACATTACTTCCAGCATAGATTTGGGAACATAGTGAACATTGTTTTACATCAGTATCCTCACACACAAATATGCAACAGACAAATCTATTTGGTCAATGTAAATTCAGTGTGTTTTATTAGAACTGTTTTTTTTTTCCATACTGGAATGCTTACCACATATTTCATTGATAAGCCTGATAACTTCTTCTCTCTGAAAAAGAATATGTATTAATTTGCTGTGTGCTCTAGTTTTAAGATTGCTAAAATCTATTTAGTTATTTATTTACTTACAAATTGCAGGCAATGCAATGCCCCTTAAACAACCTTGTGTAACATCACATAGTTTTTAAATATTTTCCCAAATAAACTCCTACCTTTTAAATTAGTTCCTTTACATACTTACCGAAAGACCAGGTTCACCTTTTTTTCCCCAAATTCCCTGAAAACAGGTAGAGTGAGATAATTAATAAAAGCCAAATTTGTCTAATTTCTATTGTGTAAAATGAAGTAATATGAAAACATGTTTTACCTTTGGTCCTGGAGGTCCTGGGTCTCCAATCTCTCCTTTGGCACCTTTGCTCCCTGGATCACCTTTATCTCCATAGTCTCCCTAATTTAAAACAACCTTATTAAACACAATCAGTAACTCCAGTTGTGTTGACAGTCAGAGCTGGAGTTATGGTTCAACAAGCTTTTAAGATAAATTTTCTCTCTTCCTTTTTTTTTTTTTCTTGGTGTGTGTGGCTGGTTTATCTTGTATGTATTATGAAGACAATATCTGAAAGCAGGCTCCCAGATAAAGCAATAATAGTAGGCATTTACCTTGCTAGCTATACAGGGCAATGTCTTTGCCTTCTCTTTATCTTCAGAGACTTGTCACACCAAGTAACTGATAAAGAACAAAAAATTATCTTTTTTTCCTTACCACAAAGCCAGGATTTACCTTTGGTCCAGGAAGGCCAATTCCTATTGATCCCTTTAAGCCAGGCAAACCTTGATTTCCTTTTTCTCCCTGAACAGAATATGGAAAGTAAGTTTAACTAAAAATTAAAGTAAAATCTATGCTGTATGTATTCACTTTATAACATTTTGCATGATGGAGAAAGCCAGACGATTGTATTATGCAATGAAACACATTTTCAAGACAACAGTGGTCTGAAGCTGAAGAAATAAGTAATTTTGTCTGATTCAGAACACACATGAAGCCTTTATAAGGTATATAATGGAGAATTTATTTCTGATTAATTAAATGAAATATTGTAATTTCACTGAAACAGATGAAAGACAAAAGTAACCTCAGTGTGGCTCAAACAGTTATTCATCCAGTCTGCAAGCAGTAAAACAGGTCCAACACAAAGCTTCTCTAGAAATACACACCCAGAATCTCTTCGGGGTTGACTTAGTTTTTCTGGCCTTAAGTAAATAAAAAGACTTCTCTGCTTTTCACACCGTGGAGACCAGAACATCTTTCTGCTGGTACTTCAAAAGACAGTATCAGTCCAGCTACCAAGTTTGAAGTTGTTTATAATGATTGTTCTCCATGACCACCTGTACGCACACATACTTGAGAAGCATGTTCATGCCAGCAGTGTGGGCACACAACATGTGGGCGTAAAACACAGCTGTTATAAAGTATGTACAGAAAATCTGTCACAGCATCTGGCTTCCAGAAAATCTCTTGTTTTATTTAATATGGAAACACAATATGTTTTTTGTATCAACTGCTGTGTACATTTTAAACACAGCTAGACGGGATTATATGCCCTGATACATAAATGCTTCACCATAATTCACATTATGTACGTAATTCCCATTACAGCAGTGATGGTGCAGATACCAAAACCAGCTCAAGAAAATGGCAATGAGATCAGGAGCAGTCATCATCTGTACCAAACCTAGCCTATAGATGCAAGTACAAGCTTAGTTTTACTCTTTTCAGTCCAGAGCTCTCAGAATGTCTCACTAAAGCATCTTTTACTAATATTCCTTCCCCACTAGGGTTCTCACACAACTTCCAATTAACACCTTTGCAGATCTGCAGAGCACGTATGTATGAACCAGAATTACGATACGCTGTGTATTCCAGTGGTCCTTCCTTAATAATGAATGTCAGATCCAACATTGACTGCTGCTTTTTGTTACATTTGACATTGTTAGGGTGGTCCTCAGGCCATGAAAACTGAATGAGACCTTCTAAAAAATGTTGTACCTGCACAGCTGACATTTCTCACAGGCACACGTGTGAGTTTTATCCTTTAAATGTCAACTGAGGAACCAAATTTTGCTTCCTCTACTTGTGCAAGAAGGATTTATCATATTAATAGATACCATAAATGAACATATAGTAAAAACTAACAACTATGCTGTATTAGTTTAAAAATATGTTGCTTTCCCAGTTCAATCCCTTTACATGATTAAATTCAAACCTGACCATCAATCTTATCATAAAAACCAAAGTGGTATGCACGTAAAAATGCATACACTTGGATCCCTGACCCCAATATCCTGCTAGATTACTGATCAATAAGCAGACTTCTATGTAAAAATGTCATTCTATGAACTAAGTGCAGATCTGAGAATGTCTAGACTGTGGTTTTGAAAGGAAACCAAGCATAAAAAAGAAAACCCGTGAAAGTAGCTATCAACATAAAGTTACTCAAAAACCATCTCATTTTTGACATTCCGTTCTTACCATATACAAACTAAGCTTTATGTATATATATATTAAAAAATACTTTGAGTGATAGTTGAAATCCAGGAGCACGGTATTTTTAAGCTGATGAGCAGTGGCCAAAAGAAAAAAGCCTGATATGGCTCTGAAGAGATGGAAAGACAGAAGCAACAGAAGCTCAACGAGCATCAGTGTATGGAGGAAACTGGTACTACAGGAGCAATACAGTTGCCAAAGTTGTTCAGAAAGAAGTTGTTCCTAAGAATTATATAAAAATAATCAGAATTTTAAAAAGTGATTCCTAAGAGAAGAAAATTTAAATGACAAGCCTGTACCTACACAACTTGTGGAACACTGTAGAAACAACACCAGCTGAGTTTGATCCACCACATATTGCAGTTTTGTTTTCAAACCCAAAGATTCCACAGCCAGAACCCATGTTACTTCCCCACATCCCTAGATTCCACATCCTTACACTACAAACACACCTTTGTCTGATAGCGCATGTCAGTGGACCATGTTCTTTCACTAGAAAACTTCCATGATGCAACTGAATTCTTTGCAAATCTAAAACATGCTTTAGATATTTATTCATAGCAGTGCAAAAATAACATCCAAAACTGTGTGTATCTATATATACAGAGAGAGAGACAGAGAGTGAGATGTATATGTACACACTGAGAATATTTTGACTAACCTTTATCTTTCTTCAGAAACCAAAAAGATATGATATAATCTATAATTTTTTCATGTATCATCAGACACATTTGATTGTTGAAACATTTCTGTTCAGAATAGCAATTGCGCTTTTATAAATAACCTCACATACCCATAGTATTAACAAATATCTATCCTAAGTATTAGGTTCTGGAAACATGTAAGAAATGTCTGTTAAAGCCAGGAAGGAAATAGTTTTTCTATACCATAAAGCCATACAGGGATGGCAGAAATTTTTCTATTTTCCATATAAATAGAGCTAAGAGCCTTCAGAGATTCAGCAAACAAAGGAAGAAAAGAAAATAAGAAGTTGCTTATGCCCTCACATTAAAATACATAATAGCTTTGTGGTTACTGATAACAATTAATACAGAAGAAAACTGCAAATAGATCAGAACCAAAGATCTACATAGTCATGACTCAAACTGTGTAGAGATCTCTGTCCAGGGAAGTCCTGAGATGAGATAAATCAGAATCTGTCAAAGAGAGTTATAAAATACGGAGAAAAGAAAGAAAAAAAAGAAGGTCTCTCTGCAGTGCATGATTAAAAATTAATAAGAAAATAGAAGACATTGAAGCTGAAATCAGAGCAAGTACTGAACAAAACGAATTCAGAAGGAATCTGTGCTTTTCTGGTAAAGCTTGTATGAAGTAATTCCATGCTGAAACAAAGAAAGGTTCTCCTCTGAAACATCTTGCCAACAAGGTACGTTTCAATGATTTGTTGTTTTTGTTGTCTCAGCATGTCACTGTTTTCCAATTAAAACCTGTTTTGTCAATGAATTCCCTGGTGGCTTTAGTGTCTCCAGTCAACCGCAGTCTAGGGAGGCATCTTTCCTAACCCAAAAAAACCAGTGACCCCATTACTCAATCACTAGTGCTCTGACAGCCTAGAGCTGGAGAGCTGAGTGCAGTCCTGATACAGGGAAATACTCAATCATATGCTCTACTTCAAGCACACTGATTTAAGAGAAACAGGAGACACTCGGGTTGCTCTCCGCTAATGCCTCCAGTTTTAATAATTTTCTTCCACAGATTTATTACAAAGCAATTTATTAACTTTGAATGTTCAAAACATGTTACCATGTTTGTATTTCTCCTTATAAGGAGAGAAGTTGTAATTATGGCTGGAACTGGGTGATTAAAAACCTGATGAAGAGTATGTGGGAGATTGGCTAATTTCTTTTATACTCCTGTAATTATTGTTTGAGTTATTTTGACATGATAGATCTCTGTTACTGTCTTCTACAAGGTCACCCAGAGAAAACCCTGGATGTTTTCATTGGAGTGTCCTTTAATTCTAAATAAATCACTAAGATGTGATAAAGATTACACTTTGTTTCCCAGGTTAAATATCTTTGTAACGGCAAGAATAATAGGAGAGCAACTGGGTGCCAACAATAGCAAAAACTCAAGAGTTAAACTAAATATTACATACCTTATGAAGAAGAAATTTAAATATACAATGAAAATTTGTAGGAGCTCACTGACTCAGTGGCAAAGAGAAAAACAGACAACGAATCTCCTTAAGAGACACTTTTGAAAAGACACTGGACAGATCTCACATTAAAGTGGATTACCTTGCTTCCTTGGATGCTGTCACCAGAGGGTCCCGGTGGACCAGGCATGCCTTTCTGTCCCATGATACCCTGTAACAGTCAGTGGGGCACAAAAAGAAGAATTAGGCAGTGAACTCTATTCCTGGTAACATTTAGAAGGTAATCTCAAAGGCTCTGCAAGCAAAATGTAAAACCACGTCAAAGACCATAGTTCCAACTCTTTTTGGTTAATGGTTTCTCACTGTGGGTCTTTGCAAATTCTTGGCAAATTCCCAGGAAAGCCCAGGAACAAGTAAGCTGAAAATAATTAAAGAATAAAATTTGCCTGTGAAAGTGATACATCCTGAGAAAATATCCATGCTCTGTTGCTTATTGCATTTCTGTAACAGGGTGGTAATAGAAATGTTTCCCCATTTACATACTGGTTTATTAAAAATGGCAGTGAAGACTTCTGTTAATCTCTGCTAAGGAAATCACACAAAAAGTTACCGAGGTATATCTATTTTTAATTTAAGTAAAGAAATATACACAATATTTCTCCTCATTGCCTCTGTAAAAATGATTGATGAATACATCTATAATAAAGAAATCCAAGCATGCATTGAATTTCTTTTCTTACCGGCATGTCTTTTTTGAACTATAAATCACTTTAGTGGAGGGAGAAAAAAAATGCGCAGATGTTGCATGCTGGCTGCTTATAGAATTGACCTTTTTGTCTTCATGTTTTTTTTCTTTCCTAATGGTTTTACTAATTAAATTAATTGGAGCCAATTTCATTGAGCAAAATTTACAAACATAAAATTCACATTTAACATATTTTCCACCACAAAAGAATCTCTTGGAAACAAAATAGATAGAAATGGAAGAATGCATCATTTAAATAATTTATCAGCTGGGTTGTTCTGTTCAATTTCCAGCTGTAATCTCATAAAGTTTAGCTGCAAATGCAATTGTCATCTGGTCAGTATTCCTTCCTAATCTGGTTGTAGAAGTGTATGGTCAGTTCCCATGTTTTTATGCTTGATTTCTCCTGCACTTGCACCAATATAAATCAAAAACTGATGAAGACGTTTCTGTGTCCGACAGATCAGCCTGGCAGCCAGCATCACAAAAGAGCAGAAAAGCTTCAACACGGCATCGTACCAACCTTAGGTCCAATTGTTCCAATGCCCCGTGGCCCTGGGGGCCCAGGATAACCTCTCATTCCACGGTCTCCCTGAAAATAGTCACAGAAATGTCAGTTACTCATCACCTATTAACTGTTAAAAGCTTTCATCCACTTACAAAGCAGTCAAAATACTGAGTTCAAAAAACAAACCAAACAAACGTCACATACATAAACCCTTGCTCTATAGATAGATATTTTGTAAAGCCCCAAATGAAGGCACCTACATTTAAGCTCTAGGTGAAGAACATTATTCCTCAAGCAAAGGTCCATGTGATCAAGATTGTCAGCAGAGTAAGGACTCTAATTTGCAAACCTATTAGCTACAGAGGAAAAAGAAAAGCAAACTCATTTGGAAACAACACTATTTTTCAATCATGTTCTGCAGGGGCTTGCCAGGATAGACAGGGAGCTTTCTCGTGGGACACAGCAGAGATCATGCCCTTCACTGACACTGTGCTTGTTCTGAAACTAGAAACATTTAATTTCCGTAACTGTTGAACTAATGTGTTTATGAAAACTAAATGAATTTTAATAGCATTGATATGGAAGAACAAAAAGAACAGCCCTTTCTTGTTTTCTTAAAAAGCTTTAATGCATATATGCTTAGCTTGATTTCTTGAGGAAATGAGGCTTCAGTGATATTCAGCCTGTGATCTGCATGTCTGTGTTAGTCCTCTTTTTTTTCTCCTACTATATTCTGAACTCATCAGTTGATTTCAGCCAAACTAATCACAAATGTAGAGGCCTCGAGCATATTAATTTTTGACAGATTTGGTGATAATCGGATGCTGGGTAAAGAACAGACATTCAATTTATGTTTATCATGGGAAAAAAAACACAAACAAACAAACCAACAAACAAACAGACAAACCCAGCAAAGGACATGGGGACTGGGGGACATTACTGGTAAGGGTAAGGCACAGGGACATAAGAGGCAGTTTTGTTTTCCTCAGCCCATAATTGTACAAATGATGGAACAGGTACACATTCAGCACGTGATCACTAGAAAACTCCCACCAGTTTGAAAAGAAGAAAAAAAGAAATCTATAACTGACAAGTTAGAGATGCAAAAAATTCTGGATCAGGTTTAGCAAATGTACCTAAACCTATGCCTGTGCAGGCAAGTGCAAAAGAAAGAAATGCTCTGATAAGCTATAGATCATCTAATATATTAATAACAGAGCCAAAAAGAAATAGTATTTCTTGAAAAAATGAAAAAAATAATTATAAAACTGCTTCATTGTACTTGTTTTTGCACCCGGAAAAGCTGTAGAATGGCTGAGCCTGCAGAGGGAGCATTCTAACTAGGAGAGAGGTGCAAGTGTCTATCACACAAATCACAGATGACACTGGGAGTTGTGGCAGGAGAAAAGAAACAACATATCAAACTGATTAAAAAGGAAGGAAACAAAAGTACAGGATCTTTTACTGACTTCCTTTACTTTCCAGGAGGAATGTGTGCAGTCATTATAGCAATTGCTTTGAGGTGAAATGCTCAAGGTTCAGTCTCTAGCAAGAGACCACTCCAATCCTTTTTTTTTTTAATATGGCTATGGGACTCTCATGTTAAGTCCTGACATATGCACTATTTATGTAGATATATTATGGCCCAAACTATGCTCAGGTTTGATGGCTATGGAGAGGTGGGAACTCTGAATCCAAAGGCGAAGGCTGAGCCCGAGTTTACAATGCTTTCATTCTTGATGTAACATTTGGCTTCTGAATTTATCTTCAATTTCTCTTTCTTCCAAAGCACCGGAGCCTGGCCGGCTTGAGTCAGGACATAGGCATGGCACATGGGTGCTCTTAGCTCTAACTTGTTGTGTCAAGCTTATTGGGTAAAATTGATTGCTATGTTCAGTAGGAAGGGAATTTCACCCTCAGATTTGATTGGAGGGGGGATTTTATTGTTCCTCTCTGGTCTGGCCTGTAAAAGGGAACTAAAGAGAGGGCTGCTCTCATTAGTAGTGTTCTTTTACCTCATATGACCTGGGGCTTTTACATCATGCCTTCCCTGCTAATGCAAAGAGCCAGTATATTGGCAATACCCTTGAACATTTTGCCTCTTTTTTTCACACCCCCCAAAAATTCTATCTACAAACTCCTAAAGACTACAGTCTTAAGTACTTAAAGATTGTAGGCTTAAGTCTGGTACATAGTGCAGTGTCACGTCCCTCTGCAGTGGGATGAACAGAATACCTATTCTTGATCCTTTAAAACCTCTCTGGTTTCTCAGTTCCTCCTGCAGTGCATTTTCTTACAATTACCTTGAGCCTGTCATATTACTAGGAAATACTGAGAGGCCAGGAAAATGTAGTCATCTTCCTATCTAATATCATCTGTTATCAAAGGAATAATTATGTCCCCACAAACCATAATAAAACCTTAAGCTGTTTGTAGGAGCTTCATGGGCAGAATTGCACAGACCAGCCCAAGCTTTCCCTGCCCAAGCCTCCTTCCGAACCTGACAGAGATGCCAGAGCTAAGACATGGATGCACAGGTAAGACTTTACATTATAAGTTTTTTTAGGAGATCCTAGGCTGCTGTGGCCTGTGAAACAGCCTGTAAGCCGCTGTGATGGAAGGCAGGTTACCAAACAAGTAAATGATTCCTTATGGCCCAGTATCCAATATACCCACAACCTGCTTTTAGACCAGTCCTGACCAAAAAGAGTGTAAGGGTGACTTGAAGTCATCTGTGTCTTCCTCCCACGGGTAACACATTCTTACACAGGGTCGTTGCAGGTGAAAGATTGAATTTTAGCCTCACATGCTTAGTTAATACCAGATGTCCCACTGAAAAGCTCTTTTGTAGAGCTTTATAGTAATCCTATGTTTCTGTATTTCTTGGCTTAGAGAAAAAGACTTATTTTGCTTTATGAGTTGTGAAGTGCAGCAGTTCTTTTTTTCTAAGGTGTGACACTAAACTGTCCTCCAGGGAATTCATTTCAAGAAGGATTAGTACTGTTCTTTGATGAGGTCTAATTTATTTCCTGTACTGTGCTTGTAGACAAGTATGTCATCATCAGCAAAACAGTGAACTAGAAAAACACCACTGAAACAAGAAATAAAGAGATGAGTCAAGACAGTGTAAAGTATGGGACTCCAATATCTATTATTTACCATTTGTTCAAGAAAATTCACCAGATGACCTAATGGTCACCTGCAAAATATATCTTGGCTTCCAAATATATATACCTCACTTACTGTGAAGTATCTATATTTGATACTGAAATATACAACAGACACTGCAGTACTCTCTTTAGTGAAGGCTAGTGGACACAATGGTATTTGTAAGAAGAACCATTAAAAAAGAGACATTTCATGACTACTTTCCACATTTTAGTTCAAATAGACAGGGCCCAGGCTGCAAAAGTTATTTATATTGCAACTGGATCCAGTCCAAATATTCACGCATTAGGGACTACGCTTGGAGTTTCAACAATCCTGCTGCTATCCAGTTACTGACAATGAAGCTTGCTTTATTTCTAGTGCTGGGTTCTTGCTCTTGAATGTCTGTAACCCACCTCCTAGTTGGCAACAGTGCTTTTAAATAACTTTTTAATTATATTCTGACATTATTTGCTTCTGTTTTAACGCTACAAAAAATAGGGTGCTGCCAGGATTGAATGCATCCCACATGTTCCAATTTTGTTTTCATGTGAATTTGACCTCTGATACATAAAATTCCTATCTAGCAGTGTGCACATATGTGAACCATTTCTGAAAGTGGGGAGAACAGAGCTCTGATTCAGCTGAGTGGAACATTCCTATATAATGATACTCAAAGGAATTTCAAATTAACTGGAGTGTAAATTTATCAAATAAATGTTCTTTTCTATATGCAGAGATTGCTGCTGTTTTTCTTATATTATTCTTTTTTTTTTTTTTTTTTTTTTTTTTTTTAATGTGGAAGGGATGAGAGATAGCCAGTGCACTTACATTTTATTTAAAAAAAAAAACAGAAGATTGTTCATTTTATGAACTAAGTTCTGGGGGAATTCTTGCAATTCAGGTGAATTTTATTATTTCCTTTTGGAATTAAATACTATTAAATTATAAGAGCCTCATCTCTTGGTCACAGATATTTCAATTTGCTCAGTTAAGTTCAGGTTGAAGTAATGGGCCTATTGCCCAATTTATTTTTAATCAGTAATTATCAACTAAAGGAACACAGGTCATACTCCTCCACAAAAAGATACTACCAATAAACCTTTACTAATCTGAATATGCTTCAGCCCACAGACCTGGAGGGATGATGATACTTCTTATGCTGTTCATGGGTGGACTGACAGGTAAGATTCAATGTCTTTATAAAGGAATGTGAGCAACTCACTTCAATTGGCAATGATTTACAACACTTAGAATGGAAAGCAAAAATTGTAAGTAGGTTAGTAGCCAATCTATGATTTAATTAAATATATATGTTATTATATCATGAAACTTCCACTGGTTTAGGAATTACTGTCATAAAAGTACTAGATCTCAGTTCTCTACTGCAAAAACTTGGTATATTATCTTTCACTTTGTAGCTTTTACCTCCTCCCCTACAATGCATTTTATGACACCATATTGTACTTCCATCACTCATGATCTGGGTTGCAACTTTCCTAATAATTATACAGTCAAAGAATTGCTTGTCCCAACAATTACTTGTGACCCATTTTCCGATCTTTCATATTAGACACTATGCACTATGATTTCACCAAGGTTATTTCTGTAAACCTTGTACATTTGTGATAATTTTCAGAAACACAACAACCAATGTTGAATTTAAAAATTCCAGTTGTGAGAAATTGTACTGTCATTATTATAGTGGTTTTCTTTCACTTAAAAAAAAAAAAAAGTTTCCATGTCAGATTTAATTCAAATTTCTTTATTTTAAACCCCTATATTCTCACTGAAATTTTGATTTCTATTCCTGGTGTTTGTAGTGTTTCAACCATGGCATCACATTGGGAGATCCTGATATGATCTTCCAATTCCTTTTCTTTGGGAAATACTACTTTCCAGAACTATGTATTTAGGAGATGGGGGAGCATTCCAGACATAATGATGCCCCCTAGACATTTTGTAGTCATAAGTTACATTTTTATCTAATACCTGCCTTGATAATTTCATACACTATTCTAGGAGTTTAATGAAATGTTCTTCTGTAGTACCAAGAACAATGTCTTGTAAGACAGTATTATATCAAGTCTTGTATCTCTATTTGGAAAATATATAATCTTATACTGAAAAAAAACCTAATTAGCTAGTAATACGTATTTTCTGTAAGTCTACATTCAATGACATAATTTAAATTACTTCTAGTTTTTTAGTTGTTTGTATCGTGGTTCAGACCCTGCATTACTTTATGGGAAATGTCTTGTATTAATAAGCAGTAATTCAGAACAGGAGCACAAAGCCTGATTTCTCAGATCCCATTGTCAGGTTAATCTATGATCATTCGAAAGTCAAGTCATTCTGTGGTCACTCTATGCTCAGGTCATTCTAAAGATGACCGTCCTTTGTTTTTTCCTTTATTGTGGATATGTTTTTAAGAAGTTATTGCTGTTGTTTATTTTAAATAGGAATTCTCATGTTCTGGGAACTGAAGTTGAAAGTTCTTTCTGTTTGGGAAACAAACTGTTTGGGCAATATTTATTTTGCTTTCTCCTGCAACAGGCTGCTTATTTCCTATTTCACATATGTAATGAGGAAACCATTAATAAAACCACTCTGTGGGATATTTTAAAAAAATCATGCTTGAGTTTAATCTTAAATCTCTTTTTTCCAAATTTTTATAACATAGTAGTTACAATGCAGCTTTTTAGGTGAATTACACACCACTTAGACCTTCATAACATTTTAGCTATTCTGTGTTTTTGCAAAAAAAAACTCAGGAATGTTTCAGTGTTGTATTTCTAACCCCTTTATCAGGTTTTTTTGTTTGTTTCTTTGTTTGTTTTTCTGCTGACTTTTGCATCTAAACTAATATTAATTTCAGATGAAGGTTTATAATCTTTCTTAATAAACTAATTCTAGGAACTTTTAAAGTATTTCACTAGTTCCATGGAAACAACATTTCCTGTGATTCCTTTGTCTTGTCTTCCCTTTATAGCAGATGGGAATTGCATAATTATTAGGCAATACTCTGTGTTGGATTCTGACATCCACATGGAAACTGCAGCATCTAGAAACATTCTGGGTCTTTGGATGTATGGAGAACCTGCAGATTTGCATAAAATCTGAGGATAAAGCAGGAATTGTTTTATATCTATCATGCCAGAGAAGTCTATCACAAGCTTGTCTTCTAACTGAAATGTAAAGTGGGATATGAGATTGTAGTGTTTTGCCATGTACATGTTCCATTCTAATATAACGCATTTTTCAGGAGATGTTTGTCTACCTTGTCTACTAGTCAGATGCGTATGGTACTATTGTACAAATACCTTTGGTCCAGCGTCTCCCACGCCTTTTGGGCCTACTGGTCCTGGGGGGCCTGCTGGTCCTGGAGGTCCCTGGTACAGCAGAGGAATAAAGTCAGTAGTTGTGCTAAAGTAAGAGCACTTGTGTTCTTCAACAAAGAGAACTTCAACAATAATTACTAATCTCTCTGGTTTTGCTGTATTTTGTCAAATCCTTCAAGTTTCCAATGTGTACTGAGCAACAGTCATCCTCAGTCCCAGGTGAAAACCTGAAAAGGCTACCAGAGTAGTGGAAAAAAGTTCATCTCTTTACTTAATAACATTGGAGTAATTAATTCTCAGCTCAGAGAAGCCAGTGAGAAAGCAGACATTGTTCCATAACTCATACAGTGCAGACATTACACACCTGAGATACCAGAGGTAACCCATCTAAATCTGGGGGCTGGGTAACTGTAACATACTTTATTGTATTTGTGTTCAACAGTGTCTTCTCCTGAAGTTCCTGCTCAATCCATCACAGACCCTCCAGCTGCCCTTCATACTGTGGGAGGTATCCTCCCCTTCCCTTTCAGTATTCATAGGGCAAACTTCTTTTCCCCATCATGCTATAGAGACTTAGCTACATAAATCTAGTCCATGTCTGACAGTGGTTTATGGAGTTGGCCTTTCCAGATCATGAGGTATGAAAAAGCAGCTCAAGAAGGGGAAAGATGCGTGCTGCAGCACAACAGAACCTTCATACATTTCAAGGACATGAACTCATGTAGCAGAGAGAAACGCAACCAGCTTTTACTGAACTCGGAGACTGAGTTGCAGGGAAGTGTGGCCCTTATGGCAGCTGTAGATGGGAATCCTAGAACAGATTTGGTTTCAGGAACACTAATGCAGAGCAAAGCTCTTTTTTTTAAATTGTCAAGTCACTAAAAGAAATGCAGGAAGCGCATACATATGTTTGTCATCCTGTGACTGGGCAGACTACAACCAGCACTCATTCACCTTTATTAGTCAATGATTATCAAACCAGACTTCTCTTGAATTATTTGATTAATTAAAAATGAAAAGTTTTCAGCTTCTCACTGACCTCTTTGATTCTGTATCTACCAATATTTCTTTTTCATGTGGTTTGAACAAGTCATCTTGACTTGTAAAGCTTGAAACTTCTGTTCCTATGTGGCGTTTTAAGGCCTACTAGAAGTTCTTCAGTCATCTATTTGCATCACTGCCTTCGTCATGATTGCCTTTGCATTTGCATTCTCATTTCAGTTTTAACTGGGATGACAGTAGGGTTTTTTCAGCTGTTTGCATGTCCTATGCTTAATAGGTCTGGGTTTGTTACTGGCACTCCTTGACCCTCCAAAGAGTCTTGAGCTGGTCTAGTGTCCTCACATGCTGTGAAATACATCAGGTATGTGGCATTACACCAGGTATTCTGAGTAAATACCCTCTGAACTAATTCTGATCCCTTTTTAGGATCAGTTTGAATGACAGGAAATTGGAGCTGAGCCGTGACTTGTTTGGAAGCACTCAGGTCCCACCTCAGTGTATTTAGGAGTGTCTTTGAGGTTGTAGTTTGAAATCAAGCTGGATTACAGACATAAAGAACGTAGTGCTAATAGAAATTGACATGGTTGAAGGATGGCACCAGCATTTTCACTTCCTAGTGAGAGGCTGATCAAACATTTGTGTGGCTTTGGATGACTGAAATTTGGGCTTATAAGCCCTTGTAAGGGAATGTGCCAGCTGGAATGCTCAGGCATTACCCCCCTCTGGAGCTAACCATCAGAAAAGCAAGGGG
The DNA here is from genome assembly GCF_036013475.1 of Columba livia. Classification (NCBI taxonomy): domain Eukaryota; kingdom Metazoa; phylum Chordata; class Aves; order Columbiformes; family Columbidae; genus Columba; species Columba livia. Next base: position 27,870,759 of record NC_088603.1, read on the forward strand.
AGGGGAAACCTTCAAAAAAGAGGATTTATTTCCCTGGTATGAAAGCAGCTGAAAAATCAAGGAATTGAAGGCTTCAAGATTTGGCTAAACAGATGTTATAAGAGATCTTGAACAAAAAATGGTAAAGAAAAGGGAGGGAGGGGGACAGGGAAGGAAAATAATTCAAAGCAGCGATTATATCAAACATGTATGAGCAACCATGAACGTTTTGATGCAATTACACCGTATCACTTTCATGATGCTGAAACAACGAAGGTTTATATCCTGTTCTGACTGCCTGTAGAACTGGCACTGTATCTAGGACAGGAAAGGACTTAAAAATACATATGAAATATTTAAATTAGGTATAGAATTAAATGGAAGATTAATTGCACTTAGTTACATAACTAAATATTGGGTTATTGCATAGTAATTTTTTTTTTTTTAGAACACAAAGTACAGAATTCAAATTGTACTTACAGCTTCACCTTTGTGGCCATCGCCTTTTTCTCCACGGGGTCCAGGTGGTCCAGGCAGTCCCCGGTTACCCTAAACACAAAATAGTAAATCACGCATTGTATTTTTTTATTGTCACTTCAGTTGATCAAACTAAGACTTCAGAAGAACAGGAGGTCTATTAGGAAATCATTAATTGCTAGATTTGTAGTTGCAGAGACAAATATTCAGAACATTTACTTTATCTTAAGTCAATAGAAAGTTAAATTTTTATGACTTTGGGAGTAACTCTTTACACTTGAACAATGAATTCAACAATACTGAAACATAATATGCCAGCCTTAAGGTATTTTATATAGGACATTTTGCTTTTCCAGGTAATCACATTGGTTCTCTCATACAGTAAAGCAAAACTGCATTCTATGAGAGAAGTAAAAGAAAGAAATACAACCTATTATAAGAAATACATAATTTCTCTTAGTTTAGCCTAAAATGCTCTTTAGCAGGAGACAATCACTCCTTCTATTGACTCTTCCACTGACTCCCACTAAAGATTTGTGCGTTTGCAAAACCTCAGTGCTTCCTTTCAGGACCAGAAGAGAAACAAATAGCAATATTTTCCTCTTTCTGTCATTCCAGTGATAGTTTTCCTGACATTTACTGAGAAAACTAATTGAGCTTACAATAGACTGTTCTTCATGGAAACAAGAAAGAAAATATATTACTTTGAGGCATCCCTCAAGATACGCTGGTAGTCTGTGCTGTAGATGTTCACATGACAGCACCGCTCATCAGAAATCCTTATTGATGCCTGTAGGTCACACTTTGACCCCACTCCTAAGCACAAGTATCATATGGCCATCCAGGGAGAAGTGAACACCCTTCCCTCAGTCCTACGGAACCAAGAAATGTAAATGGACTTTCCTTTAGAGTGTTGGAAGGTCAGTTGTTAACATACATACAGATAACATATCATGAAGAATAATTACATACAAATAGCAAATATTTCCCTGTCTATTCTGGTAAAAATAAATAGCTAGAAAAAAAGAAAATACAAATGACTGAAAATGACTGGAAAATTCTGCAGTAACATAATGCTTCAAGAAACCATGAATGGAGCTCTGATAGTAGCTCAGATCTCAGGGGCTGGTCTGTCTGAATACGGTGTCCATGCCTGGAGAACAAACTGACTCATATTGCTGTTAGGTACCCAACAAAAACAGACTTTGGGCCCAAATTTCCTGTCCCATTAATGTCTCTACCATAGACACAAGCCATCAGATCTTCTTAACCAATTTATCCTTGTCAAGGAAAAATGAAAGATGTACACATCACGAAATTAGTCTAGGAAGTAAGTGAACGAAGACATTCAAGGTAGACTCAGTGTTCTCATTAGATGAATCCTTGAAACTACTTTTAAAATGGAATTTGGGATGGGGGTGCAAGCAGAGCTTATGCTTAAAGAAAATTGTACATAGTAGATGAGTCTTGTATCAATTTCTCCTATCCTCCAGTCCAAAGGGATATTTTCACTGGAAGACCATAAGCAGAACCTGACCAACAGATTCAAACTGTGTCAGCGCTGGAAGATATTTCTTCATGTTTCCTAATTTTCAAATTATGGAATTCTGATCCACTTCTGTGAAAATTTAACCAAGGAGTGTGCTTCTAGTTCATAAATAACTTTATAATGGAAAACAAATTTAAACCTTTTCTTCATTCTTAATATCCATAGTTCTTAAATTGTGTATAAAATGAGAAATGTTTTAGAAACATTTAATAACTTGATTATTTTTAACAAGAAAAGAAACCTTGGATCATGAATTCATTTCTGTTTTTACTTCTAATTCCAAGTAAATCCTATTCCGTAACCTATATGCAAATAAGTATTTCCAAAAGATCAATTTTTAAAATTCTTTATTGAGTCTTACCTATGTTTTTGAATGCGTAAGGTTGGTACTACTGAAACAACACTGTAAAAATAACTAATACCTCTCAGTTTATAATCAGTAAAGCGCATATTGCCCATACAGAGGTAAGAAAGACTACATGAGATCTTGAAAGGCCAAACTGAATTTGAAGAGACACTTTCCTAATGCAGACTTCCTGAGGGAAGTTTGCAGGATGAGGTACATGGGATTAATTATGTAATCTACTTTGTGTTTCTTCTTTGAAAAGATTTTGAAAAACAGACCTAAGCTGGAATGATGGAAAAGTTGAAGAAGTGTTCAGTTACTTTCCTGAAAAGGTTGTTCAAGTGGTTTCTTCATTTTCACAAGAGTTTTGCATATGTCTCATGTTTCTTTATTTTCAATATTTTGTCTTAAAACTCCTACCGTTGGTCCCATTATTGAATTTCCAGGAAGTCCATCATCTCCCGGTGGCCCCTTGGGTCCTGGATCCCCCTACCCAGAAAGAAACAAATCCAAAACCATGTTAATTATTTTCAGTTTTAATTTCCAAAGTTTTGCAGAAAAGAACAACTATTCCATTCTTTCTGACCGTGACAATTATTGAGCTGAGAAATACGAAATCAGCATTTCTAGAGGAAGATTTTACTACCTTGATTCTGACCTCTCTTATACTTCTGCTTCTTCACAACTTTCTCAAAGAGTTTGTCCTGCCTTGATGAATAACTTGATGCCTTTAGTTTTCAGCTGAAGGCTGAATATCGTAATTCAGGCTCAGTGGCCAGATTCACCTGTGGCTTCTGCCTGCTTGTGCCCACAGAAGCAAGGATGCATAACCTTGTTTCTGCCAGAGCACATAGAGAACAGCAAAAACATTCAAAGACAAGTGCTGACACAGAGTATGCTTAGACAGGCTACAGATGCAATGCTGCAGCACTTCAAAACTGCACACTCCACAGTCTGAAAACTCAGGAAGATACTTGAGGTTTTCCTCAAATATTACCCAGTACAACTGCATGGTAATCTTAGCTCTGTCAGTGTCTTTCCTGGAAAGCAATCAGGTTTAGAATTCAAGTTCCTCCTGTTATCCCTTCATAGAGCAAAATTTGGCTCCTTCTAGTGTTTAATCTACGGCAACAGATGTTTTACTTTACATTAAGGAACTTAGAAAGATAATTTCAATTTTTGATTAAACTTTTGCAAGTTTTAACACTAGTGAGAAGGACAGGCAGTATTTAACCAAATATTCACTAGGGAATGCAGATCAAATATTCTTTCAAAACCACTGATCAGTTGTAACCATAGAAAGGACTTTGAGAAAAAACAGCTATCTAATGTTACTGTCTCCATATTAATAGCAGCGTAACAGTTGTCAGGGGAAATACAACTCTAGTCCCCAAACATGGGTGTAGCTGAAAATAAATAAACTTCCAGTAGACGCAGCCATGTCTGTCCAGGAGTTAAGACCTCTAGCAGTCATCCACTACTACAACAAATACCTAGAGATGTACTAAAAAGACCTCAGACCATGGTAACTCCCAGCTTTAAAAAACATGCAGATTCCTTGCATTAGAAATTTATAATGTCTGGCTTCACTACTGCAGATACCAGGATGTTCCAAGAATACAATTGCTAATGATCATTGTAAACATCATAAAAACAGCAAGTATTTTATTCTTAAAATAAAATAAAAGGGGTTTCAACTGTTTTTAAAAACTTTGAAGTTAGCTTTACTATTGCTGAATCAACTTATTTTACTCAGCAGGACAAGTCCCACTCATTTCAGGTACTTTTTCCCAATACAGAAAACTAGGTGGATGTAACTGTAGCTATCTCGTATATGACATTTTATTTAAATTAGTATCTACTGGCCAGCTGGTCACTTGGAATTAACATGCAAACATTCATCTCCACAAAATCATCTAGTTTAGCATGTAACTCTCTGGAACTATACATACACACATTCCCGCAGGGATTTGTTGCCACATTCTGGAAACCTTTAGTCTAAGAAACAAAGTACAGAGTAAATTCAAAAAACAAAAACAACAACAACAACAAAAGCAACAACTACAACCAACTTCAAAGTGATAAATTTCACAGAGGGGCCAAAACACAACCAAAATGTAAGAAGAATATTTTTTTTTTAACAAATGTCTTCGGAGGGCAACAACACGTACTAAGTTCATTATCCTGTTAAAGGGCCCTCAAACACACTCTGTTAATTTTTATTACTTTTCAGTTCTTATTTCTAAAATTCAGTCATCTTTGTTACAAGGAATTTTAACTTCTTTAACTTATATTCTTTTGACAGATATATGCACTAGAAATTTTCCAGTCTCTGGTCTCCAGTAAACAGGTATGAGATAATCACCTTTGGTCCAGCAGGTCCCTGAATAGATGATCCAGCGACACCAGGTGGTCCTCTCTCTCCTGGTTCACCCTGTTACAAAATGGTATTATCTAGATTTAAACAGTTTCATTTTCTGCACAAGTATCAAGAAATTTTTTCAACACTTTATATTATTAAAATATCTATAACATAGATCTATCTACAAAATAGACAATGTTTGGGAAAAAACATAAATAAACTTACTCTTCTTGTGAAAGCTGGTCCATGGTTTATGTTGTAAATAACTATTGGTTGAACAATGTATTTGATTAACTTTAACAATTTTTTGTGTCTAGCTTACAAAGCCAATGGAATAACCAGAATACTTGTATTATTTCAATTTCTGTGTCATTCAGAGCAACACTTAATCACAAAATGTTATAGTAGAAAGTTAAAGCTTCAAAATAAAATTTTGTGAAATGCTGATCTTTAGAATCACTTGGACAACTTTAATTTAGCTTCTCAGTGCTCACACATAACTATAAGGTCTGTATTATATGTTTACCCATTCTTTTTCTCCTTGGGACTCCAGTGTCATTCAGGACAAGGGATGGAAATATTTCTGCTTTTCCTTTTTCTGTTTAGTCTCCAAGCATCGAATGCTTGAGAAATTGGTACATTACATAAATTCCATAGATACTTTTATAAAACACAAAGTGAAGGATTACTCTGAAGGAACAAGCTTACTTTTGGTCCAGCTGGGCCTTGTACTCCTCTATAACCAATCAGTCCTTGGGATCCTTTTTCTCCTGGGTCACCCTGATGAAAACAAACCTTTTGTTTCAATCACAGCAAAGTTTTACTCACAACTGGGAGAAACACGAATAAGCAAAAACAGGATGGCAATGTTGCCCATAATTAGAAAGTATTTAGATGCTCCACTCCAACTGAAATCCCAGTTCTAGAATCTGCTCCAAATTTCCTACATTTAACCAGGTGGGAGATAAAAGCTGTCTGTGTACTGATACATGTTTTCAGCTTTTAATTTCATATTTAAACATCTAACTTGTAACACAATTTCTCTGAACTGCTCCTCTCTCCCTATAAGCATGCTCAGATAATTTGTCTAACTTTAAAGAAAATTCTGTACTGAATTTTTATGAAATCTCTACTGCACAATTAACTTTAGGGTCTATGTTTATAGTCTAATCTTTGCTCCACTTCTGCAGGCTAAGAAATACACTGCTCTCTCTTAAAGTCTTTTAAAACATCAGGTAAAATACAGTTGCTCCTTAAGATATAATGAATGAAAAAAGGGGCCAGAATCTGAGCTCTTACAGAATGAAATTTGTAGTATTCCTCCAGTGTGCATGTCAAGCCATACCTTTTGGCCTACATCTCCTTTGCCAGGGGGTCCTTCTGTGCCTCTTGGACCTTGATCTCCCTTTTCTCCCTAACAGAGATTAAATGGTTAATTAATTTTCATTGAGGTAACTTTATTGAATCAATAGGCTTAAGAGAAACAATGCTCACATAAATACTTTTTCCTGAAAATGTCAGTAAATGTCTGGTTAAAACTTTGTCCTGCAAAGAATTAAGTATTCTGTCTTCTTAACCCCCCTTCCACCCTCCTGCATTCATATGCCTTACTTCACAGACATTAGTAATAATGCCATTTGCAATTACATCAGTCTTTTGTAGGAGGAATTGCATGCATATACTTATATGAGGAAGAGCTTTGGGGCAACTCTGTAGACAAAGGCCAATCCAGACTGCATCTATTTGCCAGCAACACTACTTCAAATAATGCACAAATAATCCACATAAAACATTCTGTTAAGGAATATTACCTACAAAATATTTTTGTATAATATAAGTCAGATTAGATGTCAGAATGCCTGTAGGTAATTCAGAAAGTTAAAAGCAGATTAAAATAAAGCTTAAACATTTATTTCTGATCTGAGCTGTTGATGGAAGTGGCATTACAGAGCCTCCTGTTGATGGCTTCAGTCTGGGTCCCACTTCACACCTGCAAATAGCTGCTGTAACATCTCTGTGCTACTAACTGCAGGCATCAGCTGTTCTTTGCACTGTCCTGGACACCCAAGATAGCTCCTCCGTACTAACATTTTCACTTATAATGAATTACAACAGTGAAGGTGACAGCACCAAGATGATCATCAGTATAAAGCCAATATGCAAGCGAAAAAAAAAACAGAAATCCCAAATACAAAAGCCACCTGTAAATTTAACCCAATGCTTACTCTTAATGGTGATGTTTCCCTTCTGATACACTGAGATCTTCACTTTTGAGCACTTACATAGTGGGAGACTTCAAATTTTTAAAACAATTAAGTAACAACAGAAATTGAATATATTTTCCTACAGTGGAAGGCTTACTGTCTTAGGTTGTGGTATTTGCACTGCTCTGGTAGATGAAAAAAAAAAATTGCATTACTAGTAGATGCTTATTACGGCTATTCAGATGTTTCTGATTAGAGATCTGCAGTCAAAAAATGCTGGTGAGCTTACTCTGAACCATGTTCAGTTCATCAGAGCTACATGTTGGCCAGCTGCTGCCCTCAGTGATGAAATGGACAGTTGCAGAGTTTGGAGACACCTGAATTCACAGCAGTAACTCAACAATCAGCCAAAGCACTGAGTTTTGCTCACTCAGCAGCTCATTCTTTCTGGAATGAGTAAAATTAAAAAGCTTCCATTTAACTTACTCTTGATTGACTATTTTTGGCACTCTGCTGTGCACTCCTCTAAATTTCTTTTGACTGTTTTGAATTTATGATTCTCTTTCCCAATATGGTAGAGTTTCTCTTAAAATCTCAGAATTTCCCTTGGAAGCGAGCAGCCCTGGTTGCAGCTGTTTGCGATAGTTTTGTACCAGGCTGACAAACTTCAGCCACAGCTCACCACCCTGCTGGATGTCCTAGGTCACATCACTTTGAGCTTGGCTTCTTGGTGCCAGGAAAAATCTGAACTGGCTGTTAGGAACAGGCTAAAGACACAAGCTATCTGTTCTCTGAGAAGACTGTGAAATTTAACAGTAATCAATAGGTCACAAAAGGCAGGGCGACTAAATCAGTTACAGATTCAGATGGTAGCCACTGTTAGCAAAGTTTGTTGGAAACGTCTCAACGAGCCTGGTCCCTTTTCCCTGGCAGAAGTATTGGCACATGCCCTCCCCCAGGATGAACTTACCACTGCATATCTGCAAATAATGATTTGTTTTCTTTCTTCTACACCTTTTACATACAGAAAAAGATATTACTTACCTTTTCCCCTGACTTCCCAGGATCTCCCTGCACACCTTTCTCTCCTGGGAGTCCTGTTAGACCTATATCTCCCTTAAAGAAGAATAAATAATTATATCTGCATGCCTCAATGAATTCTTTATCCTGTAAACTGGATCTAAGAGTGTGTTGAAATGTTAATTCATGACGTACAACATTTTTGCTCAAATAAAGGTTGTCATTCCCAGTAAGTTAAATATTCTATTGAGCCAGTAATTTTTTTTACTCATACAATCTAAAATAAGTATTTTAAATTTATTTCAAAGCTCCACATCTACTTCTTCAATTTTGGTTTTGTATTAAATAAATTTACATCTATTCAGTGAGTAAAAACATGATTGAATGCTGTTTATTTTGTGCACAAGAACAAATGATATAAATGTAACTTCCTAGCAAAGCCAAACATTTGGGACTTAAAGAATGCTCAGCCAAAATGCCTGTCCAGCCTGCTCACTTCACTTTTGAATTTGATTTATAGTTTTTAGTCTATCTGACCACATGCATTGCATGAACTGCATAAAGCTCATAGATTGGTTTGTATCATGAATGGAGGTATTGACTGGAGATTGTCACCTCACTGATGGTACAAACTAGTAAAGGCATTACTTTTAAGACTTGCCACAAAGAGTTGAAACTATCTATAGGAACCAGTCCTGCACAGTGCTTCTTCCATGATCCTGGGAAAAATCACCAAAACCAAGATGTCTGTGTCACCTTACCCAACGTTCTGGAAGCCCTACTTAAATTGTTAAATACACAGTCTTTAAAACGGCAGCTGAAGTCAAAGCTTTAAGTGTTTAACAACTCTTCCAACATTGTCACACAGACTGTTGTTTTTTTTCCCAGTCATTGCAGAAGAACAGAGGTTGCCACATTTCTAACTGGCCTTGGACATACCTCACTGGCTTTGGAAACATGTGGGAAAACACTGTTCCATTTATGGCTGCAGTGATGTTATTAGGTGAGAGGGTGAGAGCTCTAATGCAGTATTTTGAGTTTAAAACCTAAAACTGTGAAGTTAGGGGAATATCTGTCACTGAAATTCCTTATTTCGGTCATAGTTGATTTACATTAAAAAATCTTCTTAGTTTATCAGCAACTAGTGAAAGAATTAGAAGAACCTGTAATGAACTGTTAAAAATAATAGGCTCACTTTAAGTCCTCGTACGCCAATTCCTGGAATTCCTGGTTCTCCTTTTTGTCCAGGTTCACCTGGTTGACCCTGGTAACAAAACATCTTTTGTTTAACAGAGGAACACAATTTACCTTCATTCATTACTTGCACTGTTTCACTAACTGCTTTTCACACAGAGTCCTTACGGGTCACTTCCAACTTGAGATATTCTATGATTCTAAGTTTTCGACCAAGCAGTTTTCCACTGGAATATTCTGTTCTTTACAACTCCCCTAACTTGTAGGACTGCATGTGTTTTATTTAGACTTTGTGCCCACTGCAAGCTTAAGTGAATCATTCCAGCTTTCTCCTTTTTATTTTAATATGTTTTACATTTTTATTTTATACCACTATATAAAACACACTCTGGTCACTGAATTAAGAGTGGGTCTAAATAAAGAAAAATCAGAACTTCTGTTTAAGATAAAGCTTTACTCTCATGATTCTTCCTTCCAGTAGTTCTAAAACAGTTAAAGAAATAGAAATTCATTGGTTTCAATTTTGCTTTTTAAAATACTTTTTCACACTAAGAAAACTGTCCTCATACACAACAGGTTTCACAGCTCACTATTTTTCCCTACATTAATATTAAACATTGCTGCTGCAACTGCCACTTACATGCCAAAGTAATGCCCAGAAGAAAATGATTGTACTTCTCTCTGCTCTTGCTACAGTGACTCATGTCATCCTTTTGTAGATCCAGGTGACTACAAACCACATTCCTGCTTTACAGCTCTTCATTCCACTTCCTCTCCTAAGTACTTCACCAATTCTCTTTTTCTTGCTTTGTGGTGCTCACCTGACACTTTATCGCTAGAGGTTTGGGCTTTGAGAGCAGTAATTGCTTAGCCCAGGACTGTCAAACTCATTTTCACCGGGGGCCACGTAAGCCTTGTGGTTGCCTTCAAAGGGCCGAATGTAATTTTAGGACTGTATAAATGTGTTTAGTTTAGCCCACTTCCAGGTTCTTTCCACATCCACAAAGATGAAGGGCTGACGCTAAGCACATGCCACTTGCTGCATATGGGGAACATCTTGATGACATGGGTGATTTTCCCTCAAAGACTGAAACGCGAATTGTTATCTCTAATGAAGAATTGGGTTTTCATCTCATCAAACACACTCTTGAAAAGCCTGGCAAAGATATGTTACCTGTTGTTTCTTGCTGGTGCTATTTTTTAAAAACATAATGTCTCAGTCATTACCTTTGGACCTGGCAGACCAGAACCTTTAGATCCTTTTGCTCCAGGGTTTCCTTGTGGACCCTGTATACCCTACAATGCAAAATAAATGAGTTGCTGCATTCCATTCTTCCACATCCAAAATTCACCATCGTTCAGTTAATGATGACTTTATCTTATCTTTATAGAAAACAATTTTCTTGCCTGTCCTCAGGCTTAGTTCTGAGATCTTTATTTTATTTTTCCTTCAAAGGACTTTAAATTCAGAAGTGGTGGATTCTTACTTTGTGAAACTCTTATCTATACTATGTCATCATCCAAGCAATGTATTTATCTCCTATGCAAATCACTAAGCAGATTAGACCAAATTTCTGTTTGCTTGATTCTAAGATCATTCAAATCAGTTGGAATCATTTATATTTAGAAGCTTTGCCCAAAGATCAGTTTGGTACTTTTTAAAATGAAAACTCACTGTGAAATTTTTAATGTCTTCACATCAAAATTGGAGCTCTGATACAGCATAAAATGAAAACTACATGCAGATGCTTATTACATGTCCAAAATTTAGGTTTACCTGGCTTCCTGGATTGCCTATTCCTGGTGGTCCTGTTGGGCCCTGTGGTCCCACTTGACCTTGTTCACCCTGTACAAAAGTATTTCCAAGAGTTAAACTGCAATAATCCACACTAGCTCATTAACATATTTAAACTAAAAACAAAGAAACAGCCCCCAAGCTGTATTAGCTTGAAGTTTGCTGCTTCGTTTGAGTTAAATGTGTTTAGTATACCTGAAAGTCTGCCTATGGCAACTGATCTAATAAAAATAATACCCCTTCCTACCTACAAACTCTGTCTCATTTCTAACACAAGATGATCACAGCAGTAACTTTATTATCAGAAGGAACCATAATTAATCTTTACATACTGAGATTAATTTTAAAGATTTTATTGTACAGAAATGTACACAGTTTCTTGCACAGCTCTCAAAGGAATAACTTGCAAGTGTCAACAGAACAGCTAGAGGGTATTTTTGAAAAATCTTTGTCACGTGGTATTGTAATGGTATTGTACAGCGCTTGGGGATGGAATAGAAGAACTATAGCAGAGGGAATGATGGAAACAGAGGAATATGGGGAGGTGATGTGGGTATTGGAAATGGCACACACCCATGAAGGTGTCAAGGATGTGTGGCACCAGTCCCTAGAAAACAAAAAATAATTACTTTCATATATGCCAGGAACATTTATTTACTGAAATTGTCCCAAATGCTTACTGTCCTGGCCATTGCTGCATTTTTCCTACACAGACATGGGAATAAGATGGCTCTGTCTTGAGCTAGATTGTCTGGCAGGTTCTCACCGATCTTCTCTCTCACAGACTGACCAAATCAGACCTCACCACACCACCTAGGTTGCTCTGAAGATTTTGGAGAGCCATTTGACTGGATGGTGAGATCAGTAAATTCAAGTTAAACTTCCCACATCTGTAAAGCACTCCCTGCTGATGAAGCTGTCAACGACCTGGGACGGGAGTGCTGTCCTCTCCTCTTACTGAAGCTGAGTGTGAGGCAATGAGGAGAGCAGAAGACATGGGGACAGGAGGGAAAGAAACCAATGGGGAACAGGAGGAGCTGAGGCAATAATCATGAGAGGAAGGATCTGGAATCGTTGCCTCTGCTTTGTAGGACACCTGGGCATGTGTCATCAGCCAGTCTGGGGATGCACAAGATACAGGCAGGAATCTCATCAGGCCAACATTTGTTCTGGACCCCTCTTTGGGAGATTAGGCACCAGAAAGCTAACAAATTTCAAAAGCCAGAGTGTTCCTTTTTCTGTCCTGGGTCCATTAGATTAGATGACTCCAAGAGTTTTTCACCTTTTAAAAAATGTTTAAATACAATTTTAAATATTTAAAATACAATATTTCTGAAATAAATTTAGGAGGAAAAAAGTCAATATCTTCCCTCATATTCCCAGCTGCATTGAATACAGTCTTTAGAGCCCTCAGTTAACATTAACAGGCTCAGCTACTTGTATAGATGAGTACAGTGTATGGAGCTCCACAGAATGGTGTAGTACCTCAGATTCCAGGTAAAACATACATTTCTATTATTGTGATATTATGTTAATAATTAATAATTAATTTAACTAAAAATATCATTAACTATAGATACAATTAGAAAAATATTCTGTGCCTCACCTTGTCACCTTTGATTTGTTGACCTGGCAGTCCAGGAGGACCAGGTATACCTTCAGAGCCTTTTTCACCCTGGAAATATGTGCAATTTTGTAACTGTATTTGGGAATTTATAAAGAATACTATTCCAGAAAAACTGGTCATCATAATGTAGATAATGAGGATAAAAGTATTTATTTACAAATGAACAAGAAAAATAGTCAATGGAATTATCAGTCTTAGAGAAAAGTGATTCAATTACAATTAATTACATGCTTAATATTCATTCATTGTGTTGTTGAACACGGGACTTCTAAAGGAGAAAATTAAATACGAGGAAGAAAATGTGGTAATATGTTCGTTACTCGGAGAGAGCAGATCAGAACTTGGTGCAAGGACACAAGTACCATCTTTCCCATAAAAGGAAGAAAAATTCCTTTGCTTAGTAGTTCAAGACTCTAGAGAATCTTGAAGCTACTAAAACAGAGGGATACATTTTGATGGGAAGCCCAGTTGGGACAATCATAAATGTTTGCTTGTTTGTACTTATTTTTTCAAAAAGGAATGTTCACATATATTAACCTAGTAAGTGCCCTTAATGAAGTAACTGTCCATAGAGACTCATACAACATCTTTTTGTTTCCCCAAATGGCATGACAGAATGAAAACAGTTACTGAATGTTTTCTTCCAATACAGAACATAAATAGCTAAGCAGTCTTTCAAACGACATTTTATCTCATGAATGCTACCAAAATAAGGTACCTTATTAAACACATAAGTAAGAGAATAATTAACTTACTCCTGTTAGAGGGACCATGCAACTTTTTTTGTAATTATCTGGATACAGTTTCTGAACTCAGAGGGATACTCAGAAAACACAGTGGTGCAGAAGACCAAGATCCATCAGCTGACATTCGAGACCAGTGGAATGATCAGTGATCTTAAGTAACTTATACACTACTGCAAATTCGGTCTACAATGTTAAAAAATGTAATTTCCATAACACTACCTTTTGGCCTTGAATGCCCTCTCCTGGTAGACCTTTCTCACCTGGTGGACCTTCAGGGCCACGTGGTCCCTATAAGTAAAGTAAATTCACACTATATCAGAAATTCCATTTTTTACTGACATTTTGTCTATCTTGCTACTATAGGTTCTTATGACACTGTTAAGTAAAAATGCTTCCATAAGAGCTGGCTGAACCCAAGCAATTAAAATGAAGTGTAGCAACCCTTACTTGAAATAATGGTGTGAACTACATAATTAATGTCTGAAGATTGTGCCCTTAAAACCCAGATGAACCTGTAGACTCATTTATAACAAATACATTCACCACTGTGAAATTTATTCCTGACAATTTCATAGAATTTCATGATTTTCAGAAAATCATTAATTTGATCATAGTTTTTTTTCCATACAAAATAGCAGGTTAAACATACAAAATTAGAAAAAGTCAATTTCGTTTTAAACAAGTACAGAAATAATTGAATTGTAATACTTTCTGTTCTTTAAAAAAATCATCTTTCATTATTTAAAGCTAATAAAGAGCTTTTAAGGATGATCTTGGTTAAGCAAAAAGTTTCTACATTTTTTTTTTGGTGTCTTTTACAGCCACAAAGTGACTTTTAAAAATACTATTAGGATGAATCTAACTTCCATCCACATTCATGGCTTCTTAATTGACAATCTCTTTGAGATTTTAAATGAAATATACAAGGAACCACACATTTTATACATTTCAGGAAGAAAAACCAGTGAGCACTAACTCAATTTTACAAAAAGCTCGCCAAAGTTTTGCAATTCAGAAGATAAAGACATATTTAAAAGCATACAAATTGGGTCTTTGTTTTTGATGCACTCCAAAGTACACAAAGGAGGTGAGGAATGCCTCAGCTTTTGGATTTTCATCTTCTTAAAATGTGATTTTAGACAATTTTAAAAGATTATCCTCAACTCAAATAAGTAGGAGTACACTTACTAATATACAACTCCATATCTTTCTGAAAACTGGATACTGAAATCCTGTTCATATGGAGCAAGCAATTTTTAATTTCCCCAAAACTTGTTTGGACTTGGCTTTATTCTCTCACTTGGGTAAAGCCACCCGCTGCAATACTGGGCTGGCACAGCTGAACACATTTTTGCTGCTGCAGACTAGGTGTAGGGGGGTTTATGGAATCAGGAGCCAGTATAGCTGCTGTCAATCCATTACGTTCACTAAGACTTATTTTATTTCCACTTCTATTGCATTTATCATTGACTTACAGGTAATCCTTGCTCACCAATTCCAGGAGGTCCTGGGGATCCAATTTTACCTTCCCGGCCTTGAGCACCCTTGTGAAAAAGAATGTCAGAAAGTTCAGTCCTAATTTAACTCGATGCTTTGAAAAAGCATAACAGGTATATACAATAACTTAATGATGTCACAATAAAGGTCTGAAACCAAACATGTAACATCTGTTGATATAAAACAAGCATAAATGACAATTTAGAAGTTTTGAGAGTACCTTTTGGTTAATACTTGGAGCACCATACCATATTCCAGCCCTCACGCCAACAGCAAAGGGGTGTTATCACTTTGTTTAAGAGTAACTGCTTAAAAGTGCAGGACCTGAGAGGTGATGGGGATGAGGGGGGAAGTCAGGCTAAATTTGATTGAAATGCAACCCAACCACGAAGTAGGAATGCTCAGGTGTGGAGGATCCTCACTGTAGCCTCTCTCTAGGCACTTGAATTGAAGCCTGCTTCAGTGGAATAAGGGATTACACTGGAACTCCAGGAACTGCAGAGTTTCTGTATCTTCTATTTATAGGGTTTCACAATTCCTCCAATTTACTGAGAAGTATGTTCTTCAAGCATAAGAGCACAGAGGGTTTTTATCTCTCCTCAGGATAGCATAGATACTAGGAATGACATTCCTTCTCCATAAACTGTGTTACCTCTGGAATGACCCACTGGAGCTCCTTTGAAATGGCCAGTTGCTAGTTTCTGACCTATATAATCCCTCTGCAAGTCCTGGGCTCTGCCCCACTGCACCAAAAATATGCAAGAGTTCAATGAATGTAGAAATTAGACCAGTAAATCAAAAAAGTGCAGGTATTTTAGGCACCGGCATTTGGCTCCAAAAATAGGGAAAAAAATGGCATAAAGTAAGACTAAAGACTCATCAGGCAGAATAACTTGGGTGAGAAATAGTTCTGCCAATTTTACACTCCTTGGTTGCATCTGAGCTGTAGGTCTCTTGACAAACTAGGTAGCCATGTTTCCTATGTGGATGCTTTTGAAGCTTTCCAAGAGGAGATTTGGCTGGCCAGCATAGGCAGACATGATTTGTCCAAAGCAGAAAGACTGGATTTCACTTCACAGTCCTTTGCAACAAAATAAAATGGAGGAATCAAAGGCTGCATGAGAAAGAGCATTCTATAACCTGTAAGAATAACATTTCCGTAGTGAAGAAATATTAATAATAATCTTGAGTTCACCGTATGTCACAGTGACTGAGGTGTATTTCTATGCCTTGAAGTACAGTCTACTCATCAGAGCAAGCATCTATTAGTGCTTGAAAATGAACTCACATATTTAACTCCCATTTAAATGGTATTATTTCTGATTTATTGTGTCAATGGGATCACAATAAAAACTTAGAGGTGCTGGAAAGGCAGGTCTATTATCTCCATCCTATGCAAGTACAAAATCTTATCTATATTGTATCAATTTTACATTTAGATGATAAGAGTTTGAGTTTGAAAAAGCAGCAGGTGAGAACTTCAATCCAAAAAAATAACTGCACATAGTTAGCACTTTAATAGACATGTTACTGAGAGTTACCTTGGGTCCTGGCTCTCCAATGCCAGGGAGTCCTGGAGGACCATAAGGACCTGAAGGGCCTTGCTCTCCCTGAAGGAAAAAAGAATGAAATAAACTATTAATGCAAATGGAACCTTAATCAAAGTCCCACAGAGCATCTTTCCTTAGCCTCATTTAGGCCTATAGAAACACGTTTTTAAAGGGTTTTTTTAAAAGTCTGTCTTAAAGCTAAATGTTTAGATTAAGAGCAGGGTCAATATCCTGGCTATACAAGTTGCTGACATAGATAATAATGTTACAAAACCATTTTCTCATACACATCGGGACAGATAAAAAATATATTTGTTCTTTGTCATATTTTTGGTCTTGAATTTATCCAGCCATGTGGTGCTTTCTCAGCTTTTTTTCTTGCTAGAAAAAAATGGGCATTTGGAAACTAAGCAGTGTTTATGCTTTAAATATTGTATTCAAGGTTTTTCCCAGAGCAGCAACTGCATATCCTGTTCCTTCTGCTATCTTTGCAGCTCCTAATTCTCTTCCATGTCTAGTATGTTTCTAACAAAGTCAGTGTAGCCCCATGAGTATTAAAAACACTTTTTTATCAAAATGTGTTTATTTTCTGGGGAGGTATTCCTATTTGGGGCTCGAAATTTTGTATATACTGAATATTTTTATACGCTCCGTTCTGAAACCTTTCAATGAGATTTTTGCACTTGAGAGGTCAATGGAAGTATAAAAATTACTTCAAAGCCAGAGATTTCTCCAGAGATCATCAGTTTCTAATGTGCCAAAGAATGAAGATAAAATGCAGGAATGGAAATATACAGTGGAAATAAATTAACAGATTTTCCTTAAGCTTAATTTCTGCACTTGGAGTGATATTACTGCAACTTTAAACCTAGAATAAAGTGGAACTTGATGCCCAGTCTTAATTCAGTTACAGGGCAATAAGGTCATTTGAAGAGCAGCTACAAAATTTAATTCTTATTCAAAATACAAGATTTTATAGCACACCTTCATAATCTAACAAATTAATACAGCATCATGAGGAGAGAAGTCTTAAAAGGCATAGACAAAATCAGAGAGAGCTGGTATAACTCAGCAGAATTGTACATGTATCTCCATGTAGCGCACAGACAGCATATTAGCAATATTGACATTGCTTTAAAGTGAATTTTGTCATGTAGCTGTTTCCAAAATAAAGAATACATCAAAGTCTACTGTATTACTAGGTAGACATTATTGTTTGGGTTTCCTAATAATATTTTCATGGAGCCTTTGGACCAGAGTCAAAACTTGGTTGACATATACACAGATTATCATAAATTATAGAAATTGACCCTTCGTGTTCATAGCTGTTTCTTTTTCTCCTGTGTTTGTTTTGAAACTGATCAAACAACAACAACGACAACAATCTCTCAAATGGCCCATCCTCTAGACTTCCAGTTCCTCCATGGGATTAACTTGGTGTTGAACAAACTGTCCTTTTTAAATCAGCTGATCAAACCCTATTTTTATTACGTTCTTCCCATCAGCAGGAAATTTAGGGAAGGCCAAGAATAATATAACCAAAGCTTGTACTTGTCTCGCTTTAATTCTCTTTACAAATCGCTCTTTTAAGTACTGTTGTCTTTTAAGTCAACAGCTGATTCTGTTTAAACAAGATGTAGGGGAAATATGTAAGGAAATGTTTTATACTATTTCTTTAGAAAATAATATATACTAAACTAAACATTTTCAGAAGAGTTTTAGTGACTTAGAAGCCTCCATTTAATTTCCAGTGGCAGTAATGTAGGCTTCTGAATTTCATTCATGCTAACAGGTCACAAGCATTTAGGCATTAATGGAAGATCAGCTTCTCTTTGTGCATCAGTATGTATAATAGAAGTGTGGTGGCAGAACGGTGCCAGCAAAGCCAGAGTGCTGTATCTGCACACATGCAGCCCCATGGCATGCTCTGCTTCCAGGGCAAAGTCATCCCCATGGGAGATATACAAGTAAAACTGTTGTATTAAGGCTACAGTAGAAAGTTTTGTAAGCAAATTTCCAGGCATAGTCATTCCCTCAAGGACAGAGATACTTCTGCTGCTTTTATGCACCATTGTGCTTCTTGCAAAGTTGGTCAAGATGCACAAAGCGTGGGCTTTGGAAGAACGCTAAGCCAAGCACACCAGCCTGATGTCCGAGAAACTTTGCCTTTCAGCCTATAGGCTCCCTTAGCTCACCACCAAGTCTCCTTTCAGTAGCTCTCCACTTGATAACAGATAAAGCTTCACGTAGCTTCAGGACCTGGAGACAGTCTGGTTAGGGTGGACTTGCCCACTTCAAGGATGAGGTGCCCCAGTGAGAAAGAAATAGGCACAGGCTGCTGTAAGGTCAGACGGTGTGCTAAATATTAGCTGTTCAAATTCACAGCCCTCATTTCTTTCATGGAGAAGGCAGCCTGGAATCTCTGTTGTGCCACAATGTATTAGCACACACCAGAGAATGAATGCAAAAGATAGGCAAAGTTGAGAA
This sequence comes from Columba livia, assembly GCF_036013475.1. Taxonomy (NCBI): domain Eukaryota; kingdom Metazoa; phylum Chordata; class Aves; order Columbiformes; family Columbidae; genus Columba; species Columba livia. Next base: position 27,889,592 of record NC_088603.1, read on the forward strand.
AATATTAAAAATCTATCAGATAAAAAAAACCCAAACAAACAATTCAGCAGCATGCAGCACCATTATGTGTAAGGAGGCTGCCCTGGGCACAGGAAACACCACTAAGCACATTGGCTCTATTTTTGTCAAAACTAAACCTCTGAAATGGTGTAGGAACTTGTTCTATTCTGAAAAATGGTGTTTGATAAATACAAGCTCATCTCTCAGCTGAAACAATAAACCAAGGCCCTTTGTTGTGTTTGGAAATTGTCTTCCAAATTTTTTGTCCTGTCATCCAAATGGACGCTGTGTTTTGTATTTATTTCTGACAGCCCCTGACAGAACTTCCCAAGCACAGTAACTTTGAGAGATGTTTCCTACCACAAATCATTCTCTCCTTTGCAAGTCCACCCCCACAACAGAGCTATGCTAATACATGTGCTGCCTTGAATGCAGATGGGAATCCTATAAAGATAATGTTTTTTCCCAAAGCGCTTTTTTTTTTTTTTTTTTAACCATGATAAGAACATTACACAGTTTTCTTTCCTAATTACTAGTGTCCTGTAATCCACCTCACAGCAGCTGTACCAGTAGGTATGGGTGTAGGCAGCATAAATATCCCTTATGATAAAACACTTGCAGGGTAGTATGAAAGTTTTATTTTATCAAATGCTTACTCACTGACAGCAGAGAATGCCTCAATAGTAATTGAGAAAGAAGCCCCACCTTCTACCAGAAACATGCAAAACTTGGAAGCTTAAACTGTCCAAGCTATTTTAAAGTCTATATTTCAAAATTAATATGCCTGTTAGTAAGTCTGGCTTTTATCTTCTATGATCTTAGTGCTACAGGTAATATGGAATTTATTAAAACCATAAAGTGCTGTCAATAATATCATTATCTCTACACATAGAAGAAAAGTCAGCTTTTCAGAGTAGCTTCTTTGTAAATATTTTCTTTGTCTAACACTCTGCTCAAATTATTTTTTTCTTGCTATTGGGATTTTTCTTCAGGTGGCATCTAATATCAGCTAGAGCAATGGGAAGGAAAATTACACTTGATCTGAGCTTAATATTTTTACACATTAAAACTGTACCATTTTAAGCTTGGAACATAACAGTCTGCCCACCCAAAATAGTTTGTTATGTTATGATGAGTACCAGTTAGTGCCAACATAAATAATTCTTTTATTTTTAAGAAAGCATATACATACTGTAAGGAACACAAAGACTCTCTACTTCAGTCTATAATGCAATAATGATTAAGCTATGGTAAAAAATAATCTTCAAATATAAGGATTTTATCTTTAAAGTAAACATTGGCAACAACAACGCAAGTAGATATAGATTTTTTTTTAACAGATATTATTGATATTTTGTATTTCTAAGCTAGTTGAGGCACCTAAGAACTTCTTTATAAAGAATCTGGATTTTTCAGTTTCCCGGAAAGATGTAGCTTGCCACATAAGTAAGGAAAGAATTTGTAAGTCATCAGAGAAGAAGCAGCGTCCCTTAGCAGTTCATTCTGGGACACGTTTTCAGGGAAATATGCAATGATGGATTTTTCACAGAATTATCTCAAGATGTTTTTATGGGAATAACTGCTTTAAATACCCACATTCAAACTTAACTGTTTCCTTGAAAGTTTGAATACACATCTGTCCATATAACTGTAGATTCTAATTCAGAATCTTACTATGCATAGGAAGTTTTCCACAGAGGCTCTTATATAGCAGTGGCTTTTAAGAATGTGTTGTTTTCTGTCTTTTCAAGAATATGTCATGGTTTCTAGAAATGTGTGCTTTATTTCTGAGTTTAAACAAACAAACCCAATGTCACCTCTGAAATTATAAGTACTCTCTGTTCATCACTTCTTTATGAGTGGAACACAGGCTATGCTAGATTTAGGTTATGGTTGGACCTAATGATCTTAAGGGTTTCTTCCAACCAAAATGACTCTATGTTCACTTCCTGATTTTATGCCCAAGATTTATAATCTGTGACCATATCATTCTGTTTGTAAATCGCCCGCTCAATTTTGCAAACAGTCAGTATTATTCCCATCAATAACAAACACGTTTTCAAAACTACCATAAATATAAACACTCTTACGGAACTTCACTAGTGCTATTGTATAGAACTCACTGTTGTGGTTTTTTTGGAAATAAATGTTAGTTAAGCTTTTTTTAATAAATTGATGAAAACAGACAAAATAATGTCTACTCTTTTAACAACAAATAAAAGTACTCAGAGGTGGTATTCTGTGTTATGTCATGTCAATATTAACACCACACAACTGCCTTTAGCTCTGCTAAATCAGGGTGAAATCACTACTTTAGCTCAAAAAGCAGAAAGTATTAGCATGAAAAGGCCACGAGTATAAGTAACTGCACTAAGAATAGACATATTTATTTTGTCAAAGGCACTTACAAATAACTGCCACTTTTCAGAGATATCGTACTATGTGTCATGAAAACTAATTTTATAAGAGCAATTGAATAATCCTTCTGTAAGGACAAAAGATACTGGAAAGATTGCTGTGTGTCTGAACCAAAAAAGACCTTGACCTTTACTAGCTGAATGGGTGTTTATTAAGATGTAAACAACCACTGATTATCTGTACTGTTCATTAAAAAATTTTTCACTCATCTCAAATAAGATTCAAAATGTCAAAGGCTAGCTTTGGTGCTAGGTATGGACAAGAGATGCCCTCTAAACACACATGTGTTTCTGCTATATTCTTGAAGTATAATTACCTAAGTTTATTAATTAAACTTGTCTGGCAGTATTTTTGTTATGATAGATGCCTGAGCCTGGAAAATTCTCAACTATAGGCTTTAAATAGCAGGTTGCAGAGTTGGAAGAGGAGAAAAGAGAGAACTTACTTTCTTATTCATACTGAAAATCTGAAGCTGAATTATAACAAGATACCATAAATATTATGTGGAGGCAGATGAATTCTTGAGAGAGCTCCATGTATTTTATAGACATAAAAGTGTGTGAAGAGACTGACAGGAGGACAAACAACATTCAACAAATATGGTTTAGTGTATAATAAAAGTATCTGGTAGTACTAGTTTGGACTCATCAGTGTGAAATGACAGATTAAAAAATTACTGTCATTTGCTCTGCTGAAGTTAAAGAAATCTATGATTTTTCCCCCACGTGTATGAATAGCTTCTTTCAGACCCATCATCCTCTTTATTTCCCAGCTACTGAAATATTCTGTAGCAGCTTTCCTAATCAAGGATTTCATTGAGAAGACGAAGAAATAAGAAGTATGAAAAAGCATTTGTCAGGAAGAGGAAAATCATGATGGGTGCCAGTATTTCAAACGTTTTACCATAAACATTTCCCATGTCTACATTTTTTTTCTGTGAATCTTCAAATGAAATTGTTGCCTAAGAAACAAAACATGAGTGTTTAAATATTGCATCTTTGGCATATTGCTTTGTATGAATTTAGTTGCCTTGTATAATTTCAATATGGCGTTGTATTAACCTGGCTATCAATAATCCCACAGTAGAAAGTCTTTGCCATTAGCCTATACATTTTCAAACTGATACATAGAATCACAGAATTATGAAAGATCTTTCTGTACCAAACAATGATGTTAATAGCTGTCCCATGGACAAGACAACTGTGTTCACATAGAGCAATTTCCCAAAGATCTGCAAACCAGAAGACTGCCTAAATTAATCAGATACTCTATCCAACTGTTTTTTCTTGACAAGCTGTAGTCATTAACTCTAAATGATATATTTTAAATATAAATAAGGCATTGCCATCAAATCTTACACCTCCAGCAATTTCAAAGTTGTTTTGATATTTTACAGTATACAAACAAGGAAAAATTTCTTTAAAAGCTCGGTCTAAAGATTTTATAACCACTACCTAGAATTACTTAAAATCTTCAAACACAAGGCAATTTAGTCAGAAACATTCTAGAAAAAGCTTCCCAAGTGATGACAGAAGCTGAGACACATATTCAGGTGACTTAAATTCCAACCTAAGAGCTGTGGCTCTAGACAGGTCCTTGGTAGCACTCTACTAGGACCCCACAAAATGCTCTCCCAAGCTCTGATGGCTGGGCTTGGAGACCCAGATGCAGAACCAAAGACAAAAAGCCTTCATGATGCAACAACACCATGGTGCGCCATGAGACGATGTACATTATTGCTGCGCAAAGGACACCACTAACAAAGAATGACTGAGGAAAAAGCACTGTAGACTATAAAGATTCTATATAAAGTTTCTGCATCCTCCCTATATAAATAACATCTACACATATACAACTTCATCTTACCTTGCGTCCTTGAATGCCTTTCGGGCCTGGCTCACCTGGAGGTCCACTGATACCCTACACAAAGGTCAAAGTACAGAATGAGTTGCCTTTGAAGATGCAAAGTTTCTTTTTAATTTTTCTTGATGTAAAGTTTCTTTTTAATTTAGCCTGAACAGGGTACAGTAAAACATAGCACAATGCTAAGCTCTAAAGGACAAGAATATTATGAGTCATAGCCCATGAAGTGCCCAAAACATTGAATACTGTATATATTTAATAACCAATGCTGGCAGAAAGGGTATCTTACTCTATGTGAATTGCATCTGTTCTATCAGAAGCTTTCTGTTGCTTTCTTCTCCTGCTCTTGACTTTACTGTATCTTTAAATTCTCTTCTGCCCAAGCAAATGAACTAAGCTATCATGTCCTATTTAGCTCAATTTGTAAGAAATCACTTCCCCTACATCCCTTTCTGATGAGAAGCTGAGATGGTTTCTAATTTCCTGACATTACTACAACCATTGTGTCCCCTCACACAAGGAAATAATTACTGGCTCTTTAGAAGAGCCAGAGCAGGTAAGGTACTCTGTCTGGAGCGATGGCTTTTGAGGAGGTCCCTTCACCAATACACTGGCTGGTACAATAGCTTGAAAAAAGTAGGTCTGATAACTATGAAGAGCAGTAAGATCACATGATGAATAGATTACATCCAAGTCCAGTATGAAAGCTTTAACTCTTGCTGGAACTTCCAGTTCACCAACTTGTGAGTTAGTGAACATCCCACTGGCATCTGCTGGGCTGCCCAGTTGGGTCAGATTGGTCAACGTTGTTACAACTACCACTAACAGAGCTGACAATCAAAATTAAGTAGAAGCTTCATGAAGTTTCTTAGGAAAAAGCTATCGAAACAATAGTACCACAAAATTATACTTTATTGTAGGAAAAATCCTGGGTCAAATATGGATAATTTTATGCTTCTAAAAAGACACAAAATGGCCCAGATCTTAATGTATTGGTTTCATTGCTGACACAAAAATGTTCTCAGTGCTCATTCCCCTTCTTAAATATGCTAAACTGCAGGAAACACGTAACTATCCAAAATGAAACAAAAATAATCCCTTTCAGCTACATCATTAATATACTACTACATCATTAATATGCTACATCATTAAAATACTACATTTTAGCTCACAAACAGATTTGAAAATTTTAGAACATCTGTGATTTTGTATCTCCCACAGATTTCTGATCAGAAAAATGATTATTCTCTCCCTCCCTTTTGCAGCTTTTGCACAAAGCATGCAAAAATGCAAACAACGCACCTAAGTAATAGTTATACAGACCAAAAATCAAATATTGGGGGGGGGAAACAGTATTAACAGAATGAAAGCAAAATAGCTAGTGTTCCAAGTTATGCTCAAATCATAAGTTTACAAATACAGAATAACTGTCTCATAAGAGTACAGTGATGTCCCAAGTGCTGTAATGCACGCAAACTCATGGTTATACGGCCTCACTCTTTGGTTTCTGCTTTTGAATTGAGTACTATTTACTAAAAGGAATCTTGCTGTTTTCTTTGTTTCTGAACAAGAAAACTGTGTTCTCTTAGTATTTCAGGGCCATATAAAGAAACAAAATATTTCTTTAAAATCTCTTCATACTTGAAAAGCATTTCCAAAAGAGACTTTGAAAAATCATATTTTTGTAAAGCTATACTTCCCAAGGAGAAAATTGTGATCGTGATGTGAGATGGACGAATATCTCAGCAGTAAAATGGCAATGTGCTTGAGGCAGGATGCACTAATAGAAATACATAATATAATCTGTTAATATGAATATATAAGATAGACCATTATCAAGCCCATTGCATGCTCTCTTCCTTTTATTCATTATGTGTGTTGTAGTTCTCATGGTACTTAGTTCTCATAGCTCAGAATTACAGTAAATCCTTGTAACCATTGATTGATTAGTCCTCTTACATAGTGGTACATTCATCTGTTTCTGTTCTCCAACAGTTAGGATTTTATTTGTAATGAGTCTTTCAAACCTAAACTGAATGTGGACCATTGTACTATGTAATGATTTGTAACATTAAGCTCAAAACTGGGATAATGTAGGAGTATGCTTCATATGAAAAGAAAAAAAATATTTTGCCTTAAAAAAGTCAAGTTATGTCATTGTACAAGAATTTAGAGATGGCTTGACTTGCAATAGCAGCTGTTTTTTCATAGAGTGTGCAAAACCGAACCTATACTGTGTGGTGAGTTGAATTCATGTGGGGAAATGCTGGTGATCTGATTTGTCTCATTAATTCCTCCCAAAATTGGCCAAAAATCCCTCAGACTCCATGTGTTTCCAGTTTTTAATAAACAAGAACAAATAAGTGTAATCTTCTGGGGCACAGATCACATCTTTACTAATTGCTTACCAGACAAACAGAATTACTTGAGCATAAAATAATAAATAAATATATTTGTGACATTATTACGTGGCCATTGCCAAGCAAAAGGAAAGCAAAAAACATAATTTAAAAACATTAAAAGTGGCATTTAGGACTAAATTTTCCAATCTCAATACCATGCAATAGATTTCCATTACCCTATTATGCTTCCATTATGTTTTCTTTCACACAACCCAGAAACAGGCTCAGTAGAGAAGTGAATGAGCAAGTGCTGGTAGTCATCATTCCACATCTCTACTAGGAGACTGGTATAACTTCTTGAGATCTCTAGTTCATACAGCAGCTCTTTTTACATGTCTAGTATGGATTTTTAGTGGAAATTTCACAGGTCATAAGAAACACAAAGACAGCAATAACCTTTTTCAGCAACTGCAAAGAGCAAAGATGACAACAGGGACTCCTGCATCGATAACAAATAACTGAGAGTGGTAACAATCTCTGCTCCTAATAGCATTGGGACTTTCTCTGACTCATTTCTCAGGGTTTTAGTCTCTCCAACAAATTTCAGTCTCTTTGGCTGCCTTATATTTCAAGAGGACTGCGTACTGCTTTCCAAGGTGCAGGTGGATGCTGCCATGTCATATAAGAGGAATTTAGCAGTAGGGGGGTGGCAGTGCATGATTATACTCTAAGGGAGTAGAGAAGAGATCTGTAGTTGGAGAAGCCAGGTGGGCCAAACACCTCTGAGTAGCATTAAGCAGCAGCAGTGAAGATTTTTTCTTTGAAAGTTATTTCCAAAAGGCAAAGATTGCCAGATTCTGCTGTCTTGGTGCCTCATGCACCAAACATGTTGCTCCCCACAGAGACGACAAGTTGTATGTAGAAGAAACTTACAGAATATGGAGTGTTTTCTTTTTATTTGGTAGTTTTTAGTTTCCTTACCTGAGGTCCTCGAGGTCCCCTAGGGCCAAAAGGACCTTCCAAGCCCTGAGGAAAAATGAGATTCAATTATCAGATTAATAGGAAATTGCAATTATCTGCTTTAAAGTATTGAAAGCCACAGTGTACATGCAATGACTCGTATATCTGTTCAAGCATATTCTAGTGAGTCTATTCTCTCTCCAGGCTACTGCTGTTCTCGTTCTGTATTCATTAATTGCCTGTTACCTTCCATCCTCAATATTTTGTTGAAATACTTTTCATATATAACAAACATTGTAGATGGCCACTTAACATCTTAGCTGTTCGAGTAACTAGTTGTTGTTTGCTACAGATTTTTAAATTCAATTTCAAGAAGTATATTAGATACAGAATTCTTAAAAAAAAAGAAATGCTGCAGTGCTTATACCAGATTAATTGCAGGTACCTTTGTAACACTAACTCAAACTGCTACTCCATCAGTAATATGGAGAATCACACTGGTAGTTTAAAAAAATAAAATAAAATTAAAAAACACATCCAAAAAAGTAAAATGCCATGGTTTTTTTATTCCATTAGCTGTCCTTTCTCCATCTAATGACTTCTTACCAGTTGCCACCACTATAGATTATTCACAAATCTTTCTACTGCATTGTTTTTAATTCGGTCCCCAGAACGCATATTCTATGGGATTTCACTTCCAGTTGACTTGATACTCAGTTATAATTTATTTCTAAAGCAAAACCAGCTTTCAGCAAATAGTTTACTGGTCTTTTTGTTCACTTTCTTCTCCTTTAATTAGCAACATCTCCATGCACGGAGACACTGGCAGAAGGCTGCGCTTTTCAAGGCAAGTGTCACATTTTGAACCTCTAGTTGCCTTGACCTATTTAGCAGTGACGGCTACACAGCCACACCTCAACTATTGTCTTCCCCTACAGATTCAGATTCAGAATTTTTTAACAATTCTCTACTGCCTGGCATTTGGTCCCAGGTCAAGCACCAGCCACCAGAGAGAGCCTACTCAGTTCTAGCCCATTTACAAAACTACACAAGCAAAAGGTGGCACAAAAATCAATATGCTGGTAATATGCAGTCATAGCCGCTTTTGGTAGAATACACACATATAACTGAAGTCAGTTTTGATTTCAAAGCTGAACACAAACTTTCTGAATTTCAAGCCCGATTAGTTTTTCAAGAAACTCAGATTCACAGCATCAAAACCACTGCTGAAGTCGGCCTGATAAGTGAGATTGGAAGGTGGCAGTGGAAAAATGGAACATTTTCAAACCAGACAACAGTACTGCCCATTATGCTTCAATACCCATCACTGCACCTCAGAATATTGAATTTACATTTGGCCATGTATGTTCCATTTCTGATGAATTTGTCCAGCATAGAAAACTTTCATTAAAAATAACAACAAAAAAATCATTTTGTTCTATCTTCTGTATTCGTAAACGTGAAGCTGGGAATTCTGGAAGTGCCTGTAATTTCATTTCTTCACTAAGCTGTTGAAGTCCATAATCCATTGTAATCTCCGATCCTCTGCAGATGTCAAACTTTTTTTCATGACTGTCCTCAACAAGCAAATTTCCGGCATCCCTGGCATATGTTTTCTACATCCAGATTTCTTGGCTGCTTTGATTATGTTCTTTGCCAGCTTCTGAACAGCTTCCTTTTATCTTAGTAGACATTTCACATAACCTCGTGCTATTTCTCACGTATTGCTTGGACAAAGAAGTTATGATCTTCCCTTATTCCTCTGACAGATGCAATTCTTTCTCCTTTCTCATGGATATTTCAGATTTTTCTGACTCACTTGCTGCCTTTTTGAACCATAGCATCTCACAAGATATAATCGGCCTTTAGATTTTTATTATAGTGTAGTACACTTTTTTCTTCGTGACAAATACTGCTTTGAATATTTCCTAATTCCCACCTGAAATTCATCATTAAATAACAGGTTCCAGGAACCTCAAACTTTTCACGTTGGTCTTTGATAAAGGTAAGCATAATATAGATGTTAAAACTGAATAGAAGTTCTCTAATAGAATGGTCAATTGCAATGTAGTTTGTAATACTTAAGAACTCTAACTATAAATCAGTGGTTTGTTGTACTCATGCAAATCTGCTCACAGGAACTCAAGACACATGATTATCTCACTCATGAGTACATTATCCTTCAATATTTCAGAGTGTAAAAAACAGGTAAAAATCTATATTAACTTGTATCACTTCTGCACTTCAGGTTAAAAGAAGAGGAGGACTAGATAGAAATGTCAATGTGTTTCAGCACAGATGGGCTGGTAGACCTGAAAGTTGTTCAGGTTGTGTAAGAACCTGCCTCCATTGTAATGTAACTTTATATATTTGAATTAAAATTAACATTTTAAGGAAAAAAAATCTGGTGAACTCTGTAACACACTGACAGTCCTTCGCCAACAGGGCTTGGCTTTGGTCAGGGCAGCTTTTCTTTTAGGTAAGTAAGTATGTTTCTTCTGCAAAACGGAAAAGGAAAATGGTGAACTGTGGGTTCAGTTTCTACGAATTGTATTTCTACTGTGAATATATCTCTGCTACCAGGGAATTACAAGATGTTCCAAATTTACAATAATCTTTACAAGTTATGTTTATTAATATGTTACATGATTTTCTAATATCTCCATCAACATGAAACAGTTAAAATAAAAATTATACTTACTCTTTCCCCTTTTATTCCTGGGGGTCCACATTCTCCTCTTTCACCCTTTATAAGAAATCAAAAGGTTACCAGCCAAACAAGATGTTTTGATTACACTAAATACATTAAAGACTGTGCAAGCAGTCCAGCAGTACAACAGGTTTAGTAGATCTTGACAACCTGAGAGTGGCATCATTAGATATGGTCTGTAGAAGATATGGTCTGCTCTACTCAAGATAGGCACTTTTTCTATCTAAGAATGCCTACAAAATTTCCAGTCCACACTGTAAAAGAATAATACATTTTGCATTTAGTAAGTTTTGCTGTATTTTTCCAGTTTGCTGTGCTGCCTCCAGAGATCTTCTCTATGTTCTGATTTCACTAATGTGATGTCTGAGATTTTTCCGAACAACAGTTGTGAGATTGTACAAATGGAATGAAGAGAATTACTAATGTGTTCCACTGATGATTTAGCATATCAATACAAATACAAAAAGTGGAGTTTTAACTCTACTTTTCCCATTTCCATGAAATGTTTCCATAAAATTGACTGAAGCATTTTTCTAATGAATACTAAGATTCAGAGAGTCACTGCTTTTATTAACAATCCCTGTAGGGAGACAAGTGTCCAAACCAAGCAAAGTCAAAATGGGATTATCTCTGTTTCTGCTCTTGCTATGACAATTTGCAATGTAAATTTTGGCTCTAGAATCTTGCACATCATTGAAGTGTATAACTTTTTTTGCTTCTTGCAGAGCCTATCTGGAGACTCTTTTTAAAAGCTAGTGTCTGGCACATCTATTTGTGTTTGTGGTAAAACATTTCACATTCTTTCTATTTAACCTCTTATTCAACCCTCAACTTTCTTTTTTTGCTTCCAGCAGCTTAATTTCTGGTCTTTGACATATTTCTTTTTATATTTAGATTACATTTTCTTGTTTTATTTGTTTGTGGTTTTGTTTGCTTGGTTAGTTAGGGTTTTTTTGTTTCGTTGTTTGTTTGGTTTTTTTTATTTCAACAAGTCACTCTGCAAGTATTTACACAAACAATGGATTTACTTCTAGGCATTGCATTAGGAACTCTCATGACAAAAAGACAAGACAGGCTCTTCTTTCCATTGTTTCACATACACTGTCAACAATAACAATCTATTTTCAGACTACTTCTATTCTATAAAAACTTACCTTGTCTCCCTTGTAGCCAGGAGCTCCCTGTTCAAAAATTAAACAAACAAACAAACAAATAATAAAAGAGAAAGCAAAGATATAACATACTGCTAATGTAAATAGAAAAACATAACAAAACAAATCAAACCCACAACAGTAAAGAATTATGTTTCAGAAGTTTAACTTTTCCCAACAAGAAAATATCTCTCTGGAGATACTTTATATCTGGAGATAAATAATTCTCTTGAAATTTAGATGTGTCTTTTTTTCCTCATAATATTAGCTGTAAATATGCCACTTAGCTTGCCTGCCCCTTGGCAGATATATGCTACCACTTAAACAGGACTTTTAAACTGAATTTACCTTATGCATGGAGTAGTGCTAATCTTTCTACTGGGAATCAACAAGAATTCAAGCTGAGAAATTAGATGCCAGAAGCCACTGGAGGACTATCTAGATATTTTTAGTGATGACATTTTCATTTCTATCTTTGGGCTAAGTCTAATGCAAATCAATAAAAAATCATGTAGCTTCAAAAGTTTCTTTTGTCAGTAGCATCCCACCTCTATATTTAAGCACGTAATTAGACTGTTTATCTCAGTACAGATGCTTCTCTAAACCAGAAGTTAGTTTGCGTGCTCTAAATAATTCAATAAAGCAAAAAGTTCAGTGGAACTGTGAATCAGGATCTGGAAGATAACCTGAAAAGATCCAATATGAGTTAGTACTGCAGTAGTCACATACCTCTTCACCTTTTTCTCCATGATCTCCTTTTTGAGCATCACCCTATTGGAAGCAAAGGAATACAACTGAAATGTGTATTGCTTTTTTATTTATCACCATCACAGTAAAACCAAGACCAGTGCTAACGCGGTAGCAGTTTAACCTCAAATTTTTCTCACTTCTAAAGCAGCTAACTATACACCTCTCACAGCAAAATTTGATCTTTTAAATAATATTTTAACATACTTTTCCTTTGCTATATACACTTCTATGTTTTGAATAAAACTAGATAGAAAATAGCTTAATTGTTTTAAAAATTCCCTTTACCTTGTTTCCTTTTGGTCCTGGCTCACCTCTTTCCCCTCTGTTACCAACAATGCCCTGAAATAAAGCAGGAAAATATTACCATTGTGAGGATAAAATTCTCTAGTTTCTCTAAGACTATATCTGCGTGACAGGCCAAAACCATTCTGGAATAAGCTTAGGTAGAAACCCACACTGACTGAGGTATGGCACGTGTGACACTACTTTTACCTAGCAAAATATATATATATATATATGTATATATATGGTATTACAAGGTATCTGTGAGAGTATTTTATCAATATTCAAGGATAAACACATTTTCTATGGAACTTTTGAAAATCTTACCTGGAAGGTATCACAAAAAACATATGCAGTTCCTCCTCCCATTTTTCAAAGTTACACCCCCACTATCTGATCTTCTCTGACTTAAAAAAATCCTATGCACAGAACAGCTTAGTGTCAATATTCAGCAGCCCCGGAATAAAAAATGGTTACACCATTATCCTTGTTTGGAGGATCATGAAGGTGGGGACTAGGAAGCTTAATGTATATGTGTATATATAAAAAAACCCTATTATGATAGGTCACATATCTTTCTTTTGGATAAAAGAAATTAAAACTCTTGGATCTAAAATTTTGAATTGGAAGCAGTGTTTTTATTTCCAAATGCACCTTAACCAGAGCTAAGGGACTGGATAATAGGCCCCGCTGCTCATAACCAGCTATACACGTTTGACATGTTGCTTAGTGTCTATGGAGAAAGGCAAAAACCTTGGCTGCCCCTGTGGGAGCTATTAAAGATACAAAAGGGATCGAAGAGATCACATACTGTCTGAACTCCCAGTTCTCTCTTATTTACGAGAGCCAAGAAACAGTTCTGTGTTGGTGTTGCAAGAGAATTTTAGACTTTTCTTCCTATATGCCATCACCCTCAATCTTTTCAACCTTTATCCCTTGCAAAAATAAAAAGTGCTGGTGGAAGTAAACCTTTGTCTAATGAATCTTTCCCTCCCTGTTGCAAGATTCAAGAATAACTTTTAAATTTGTGCTTCAAAATCATTTACCTATTAATCCATAGTGTTTTATTACCCTATAATAAAAATATGTTTCCAAGATAGTATGTGATTATGGATAGATTTTTTCTGAGCTCTTATAACAGTGGCCTTTCACAGTAATATTCTGTGATACATGACTTCTTTTTTGCAGTATGTGTACAGCTAATGTCTTGCTTTTTAGAGACACAGTAGCCAATTACAATATGATTTCAATTATTAAAATACAAATTATTAAGGCGTTTCAAATGAATGCATACTTACAGAATCACCTTTGTCTCCTTTTGCACCCTTTTCACACACACAGCTCTTCTGCGTACACTAAAAGTTTAATAGAAACATTAAGAACATCTTTCAAGTATATTGTTTCAAATTTTTAAAGCATAAATGGTTTTTTTCCTAGCCACAGAATAGAGAACATTAAAGAGGAATAACAGAAAATAAATGATCTTCCAATGTATATATTTCTTATATAATCAAAATTACACTCCTGTATGGCCCAGTCAAAATCAGTTGTTGATTTATTTATAACAAAACCAATTCTATTACTATTGTAACTAAAAATGTTTAACATAGCATATACATAGTCTATAGTATCGTGAAATCTTACATAATTTTTGGACAATTTTGACATTGCTATTGTTTTCTGTTGAGACCATTAATGAACTTGCATGTTTTGTACTAGTCCTATTCCACTCTGGTAGGAAGATTTCTTTATGTCTTACTGTTGATAATACCCACTAATGAACAGAAGTCATAGATTTCTTAGGAGAAGGGATGTAACAAATGGATGAAAGTTAACTCAGGGAAGGATTGTTGATTAATCCTGGAGTGTTGTTGCACTATAGAAGCAGCCGACATCAGATCTAGTATGAATAAGAGTAATCAGAATACAAAAAACTCAAAAACCTACCTGCTTCTGAAGCAACGCTTCCTGAAAATAAAAGAAAAATATTACTTTCACGTAGATTTAACAGAGTACTAATTTAACCATTTTTCTTCTCTAGTTTACAGAATTTGCGAAGTGAATAGTAAAGACTCTCAACATCTTCATCCTTCATCCCTTCCTCACAGTGGTAAGAACCAGTCTGTGGAACCGCTCATATGAAAAAAGGTTCTCTGGTAGGAGTAGGGGATTGCTTCGTGTGACCCATAATGATTATGAAAAAAAATGAGGTGTAATGGTACAGCTAAATAGACAATACTAAGGAACAATGCTAACAAGGGGAATATGAGAAGACTTCCTAACAAAAGGCATTACTATGGGAGGTCTTTCAACACATAATATACAGGGGAACGACTCCATGATTTTATCAGCCTTATCTATGAAAATAAGTTACCCTCTAAAATATTATCATATGCTCAGAGACACTCTGTGAGCTGGGAAACACCCTGTCTCTCCACCAGTAATGAGCACAGCTGAGCTATTACTGTCCAAGCACACAACTCCTTGGAGAGTGGCTGGGAGGAGGAAACTCCCTGTGTCCTGACTCCTGATGTAGCAGCAACATACACCACATTCCTCTCGGCAGCATCGTGCTGTGAGCTCTCAGGAAAGGTTTTTGTTTTTTTTTGTAAATGTATACCTTCACATGTACAAAACACAGACTTCTGACAAAAATAATTCTTTCAGAAATGCCTTTCACTTACTGTATCTGTGACATCTCTAGCCATGTGCTTATTTGCACAACGTATTGTAATTACTTATTTTTATACACGTCAACTAGCAAGGTTCCATTTCTGATTTTTTGCCACCTTTAAAAGACTACAAAAATATTACATAAATTCTGGATGGACTACTCCCTAATTAAAGCTATTGCATTTTCTAAGAATAATTTTAGTCCAAATTGTCCTAATCTATTATTTGCAAAGTCTTCTCTTACTGAAAAATATTTTCTAGGATTTTAAACCCCAAACACTTCCTCAGTCTCCCCAACACTTTGCACATTATTGCTCAGAAGTGTGAAAGGTCAAGTCTAGCTGACATCTCTCTCACAGCAACACTTCTGTCTTCTCTGAATTAAGAAAGTAATTAAGCAGTACTCCCTAGCTTTTCTTATATGTGCCTTATGCTGCTCTGGAAAGGTGGGGAGCTAAGTGCCCTTAGTTAATAAGAACAATGGCAGATGTACAGTACTTTGGAACCCCAATTTCAGTCAAGTCAATTGAAAAAAATCCATTGGCTTCAGCAGAATTTCTTGAAGTAGATTCTAAGAAGCACATAGTTACTGATCTTCTCCACTACCACTGCTGGAGCTCAGCTCTTGCAGATGTCCCACACAATCTTCACAACCTTTCTGAACTTCCAAACCTGAGGCTGGCTCCAGGCCTGGTTCACCTGCAAACCTCTGTGCTGCCTTCATGACTTATCTATCAAAGTTAAATGAAATCTGTCGTGGATAGATGGGTTACAAGCTTAACATCAGCATGACTTACCAGTTCCAACGCTACATCAGCCAGCAGGTTCTGATCATCCAGGCATAAGATGTGTTTAGAGGATGAATCACCAGATATCAACCGCAACTTTTCTTCTTGGACATTTTTCTTAGAAAGGCCGATGGTAAAAAAATGTATTCCAAGACTCCTAGCTGCTGTGGCTATACCCTGGACATTAGGGCTGTTTGGATGATCCGCGCCATCAGTCATCAAAAAAGCTACTTTCACACTTCTCTTGCGACTTTCAGTTTTAAAAAGCTGAGTGGCATTGGAAATTGCATAATAGGAGTAGGTGCCATGGCCAATAAAGCCCAGAGACTTGATTTTCTCTTTAAAATTCTGCACATTTTTCCAGGCTATAAAGGGATGATCAATGCTGACTGTGCTGCTGAACTGCATACTTGCTAGTCTGACATTATACTTCTGAGACTTAACTGGCTTCATCTGGAAAATGCTGTCAGTTACGTTCTGAACAAAATTCTTCTGTAAATCAAACAACTGATTTTTGGCACTTTCTGAACTGTCCAAGATAAAGATTATATCAACAAGACATGTATCACCTGTAATGGAACAAGAAAGTTAAATCTATGAATGATGGGCATACCTGCACCACAGATTTCAGATAATTCTCTGCAAGAATCCCAGTCCTCAAATAGTTTCTCCAAGTATTTCTCTGTCTTCCCAGTAAAAATTGTAAGGATAAATGTCACTCTAAATGCCAATAAGTTCTACTGGATTCATGTAACTAAATTTGAATCACTCTGATTCATACCAGCATTATTAAATACAGTCTACAGATAAGAACTTTCAAATTAGGTCTTGATGGGATTGTTTTAGCATTTTAGTTGATTTTGTATACAAAATATTCCACATGCAATTTCAAACTAAAAATTTGGCTCCTTAGCATTTATCTTAAAAGAGGTATGTGTGTCAGTGAAAATTATAGATGAAACTGGAGTTCACGACCAAGTAAATGTCATCACAGTATATTCCAGGCCTGATAATAAAAATAAGTCACATTTTGTAAATGCATACATAAGCTGTCAATTGCTAGCTAACTATCATAAAATATGTGGAGAGACACAACATGGTCAATCAGAAGCTTTAAGAAAATTGTTTCACCTTCATCTTTTTGCACGAGGGAATAAGAATTCTTTCCTTTCTTCCTGTTTTGCCCATATACTGTCTGTTTTGTTGTCACAGCCAGAAGTAAAAAGCAAAAGAAAAAATGTTTTTTCCACATAGTGACTTTGATGCCAAATCAGACGACTTTTCCTTCCTGCTAAAAGTATAAACCCACTTGTGAATACTTCATTAATAAATGCAAATATTATACTTCATTAGTAGATGCAAATATTATACTACACATACAGATAGAGATACTTTACATACAGAATACACATTTGTGGGCAGCACAATTCTAGAGACAACATATTAAAACCAATTGTAAATAGTCACTGGGTAGGTGATTTAAGCAGAGCAGCCAGTACAATCCCAGTTGTAGCTCATGTGTATATTAGAACCTGTTTTAGTAAAGAAGAAACATGGGTAGACAAACACAATGCTCCCTTTTCTTTCACAAAAAAAGCCAGTGCTATCATCTTTAGCTGTCATTTGAACATCTATCAAAGAAGGGTAAAAGAAATTGTTACTAACACATATCGCTATTAACATACTTTGCTATTAAACTAATTATATTAAATTAGCAGAAATATTATAGAAACCATAGAATATCATTTGTTTCTAGAAATCCCTAATTGTTACGAATAAACAGAGATCTGGGTGTTTTGGGATGCAGATACATTACCCAAGTCTGGAGCATCAGTATGAACAACATACTCTTCTAAGAAACAATGGCTTAGTAAAGAAATTCAATACATGGGTGTATTGTTAATGTTACATGGCTGTAACAGAATGTGTGCAATATTTTCCATAAAGAAAATATTCTATTATAATGACAATATATACTAATAAAATTAACATTACAACATTTAAGCCAGTAAGTCAACATGTTTCCAGAGAAAACTGAACTCCATTAAAATTGATTTACAAAATATCACTGCAGTTTACAATAATTCATTTTAAATATCATTCATAACAAAGACAATATATTGAATTTAAACATCCTTCCGAAATCATCTAATCCATCAAGCAGTTACAGATACAGGAAACATGAATGCAGTCTTTTAAAAACAGAGAGAAAATAACTAAGTCTCTTACCTTTGAAGGCATTCAGAAAGCAAATTCTGGATTGAATAACCTGTCAGTGTTGAAAATACGTCCAGCAGGTCATACTGGAAAATATGTTTTGGTTACAAAAAATAAAGCAATCCGTAAACAAATAGCTTAATCACTTGTAAATAGCTCTACCTTGCATCTAGATCCTTTATAGTCCATTATTGCTGCTCAGTTGGCCAAAGTTTAAAACAAGATCGTTAGGCACTAAGCCAGGGCTGAGAGGGAGACCAAGCCATTTTATTAAAGGGACAGTGTCAGTTTGGGAGAACAAGTGTTTTCCCATTTCAAATAAGTGAACTTTTACATCAAAAAACTCACTTTAGACACTCTGCATCTTTACCTATCACTTTGTCAGCCACACTTTCAGCTTGTCCATATAAATGTTGCAGGGCTGGCTAGATCAGAGATTTGAGATTGATATGTTACAATTTTAGGCTAAAACTGAATTCTGACCTGATGGTTTCTGAGTCTTCCAGGACCATGTCTCAAAGGTGGTGATTGCATTAGCAAGTACAACAATAAAAGACAAATAATAATAAAAAAAAAGCCTTTCTGAGCTGTTTTCCTCAGAAATTCTTTCTGTTTTTTAAATCCTCTGAGGGGTCAGAAACAGACAGGATATCTAAATGGAGCTGTCATTTATGTAGCTCTCAGCATGCTGCATGCAAATTATATTTGCTTTATCTAACGGCAGGCTCCAGAGTAAAAGTGTTTTGTCACAGCATTAAGTAAAAAATCAGGGTGAGAGAAAGTAAGAAAATGATAAGTCTCAAGGAATGACAACATGCCTTGAAGGAGTCTTGTGCGGATGCCCAGTGCCCAAGCTCTGGACAGGGATTGCTACCAGGCAAGACGTCCCTTGGCACCTCGGTGGCAGGACAGAAGGGAGAGCTCCTTCACACCGTGCTGCAGAAAGGAGGGCTCAGGCTACATCACTCAGGTGAATCGCATCTCTGGACTGCGAAGTGATCAAGCATTGAAATGTTTCAGTTATAGATTAAAGCAATTATTAATAAATTGAGCACTTCAAAAACACACTGTAAAAAGATGGTTTTGACTGAAGCAGATTTTTTGGCAGAGGTCTAATCTTTCATCAAAAACATAGCATTGAAAATGTATAAAAAGTTGTTTATTAACCATCCAACGGTACTGAACAGCTTTTAAAAAAATCTGCCTAATGCCATGTAGGTTTTACCGCTTAACTTTTCTCAAGATAGACTTTCTAGGCTTGAGATCACCTTGGTAACTTATGCCTGGGGCACTATTTTTAAAATGTATACACCAAAAATAGGCTCAGTATCTAATTCTATAGGACAGGAATGTTATCTATTAATTGCTTTTTCGCATTTATAATCCCAAAGACTGTGTGTGCTCTTTTTGTTCTGGCATCTGATGGAAGTTTCACTGTGAAATGAATACCCCTCATTACATGGAAGACACTTCCAGCCCGGCAAGTAGTGTGCAAAGCTTAGGAATTGTCATTTTATCAAGAAAAATGTGAAAGTTGAGGTTTTGCCTTCTCTGTAAGTAATTTCTGTTTTTTTAGTTTTGTAGGAAGAGCGCATCTGAAAGATGAAAAGGCAGAGAATATAGAATTTCTAAACATTTGATATTGCAGATTTAGGTTATTTAGTAGAAACAGAGTGAATACTATGCTTATCAATCGCCATTGAGATGTTTTTCTTGAAAACATTTAGCCTTCAAAAAAATGCTAAAGCACAACTGTTTATCCTGCATCAAGCACAGCTGTTTCCCAGCAAGTCCTTTAGAAAGCACAGCAAGTCCTTTAGAGAGCACAACACGGTAGAGTTGTGCAAATACTTCATCTCAGAGAATTCCTGGTCTCCTGACCAAGAAATTTAATTTGAAAGCTGATGATTTGCAACCATCCAGATTTTATTATCGGGAAAACAAGGAAACATAAAGAAAAAATAATAACTATAAATCAAAATATTAACATTAATGTTGTTTCATATGCTAAATTAAAAATGCAAAATGAAAACTCTTAATGCCATTTAATGATTCCCTAAGCCTAAGACAACAAGGAGGGTTTCTAGAAGCACACAGGTAGCAGAGGCCAGCCTTCTGTGATTATAAATCCACTGAACTACGCCTGCAGCAGTCTATTAAATACTCAAATAAAACCAAATCTGTTAAAATTAAGCGGGGATATTATCCCCATGGCAGATTTAACAGGGTGGGGAAAGCCTTATTCCATCCTGCAGAATTCTGAGAGCCTTTTTTCTAAGTTAAGTGCATTTCATTCAGTCAGCGTTTGAGTCCTTTGGCTACTTTCTACTGGATTTAAAACAGAAATACTAAGTTTGTGCACTTTTAATATGAAAGAGGAGCCATCTAGTGAATGCAGCACTTGGTGGCACCTACCGCCACCATGCCCTGACACAGGCAAACACGGCAAAGAGAGGTCAGCCCTTACTTGAGTTTCATTCACTGGCTGCTCAGTCCAGATGAACTCATGAACTTGGCAATCAGAGCCCAAGTCTGCAAACCAGACACATCATCCACCAAGTCCTGCCAGAACAGAGGGAAAAGGTGTGGGTGGCTGGTAGGGGTGGTGGGAGCAGTGAGGACAGGGAACGGGAATGAAAAAAAAGGAACTTAAGTAACATGGGAGGGGATCAGAAATACTGCAAAAGAGGACTCCAAACACTGGAGGAGTAGCTGGGTGCATTGCGATAAGCAGAAATATTGGGAAATCTGTTACTGTTGTATGGCTGGGAGCGCAGGGGATGTAGAAGCCAAAGAAAACCAGTCTTAGTGTCACTGCTTATCAAACAACTTGATGTACTGGAAGGCATATTTAATAAATCTGGATAAAAATGTTACATTCTTCTTGAAGGAAGCTGAAACAGTTATGAGCAGGGATGGAAAGAAACAACCCACTGAGGAGAGCAACATTCTAAAATTCAGATTACCTTCAAATTCTGCAGCATGAAAAAATACAAGGAAAAATAATTAATTACTTAAACTTCACTGATCAAATCCTCATTATTTTTGGTACAGTTACAGAGCGTAATGGTGATGTAGTTTAATGACTTACAGGCCAGAGTTTCTCCTAAATTGGACAGTTATCGCATTGTTTGATCTCCCTGGCCACAGACGCTGAAACAAGTGATGTTTCATCAACCATTGCCATTATAAAATGGTGTAGATAATCACACTTTCCTGTCTTTTTTCAGTTCCCTTGTAGAAACAGAAATCATGCCTGGTTTGCTCTTCATTTAGTGTTTAAAGAACAGCAATGGAATATGCTGGCTAGGAGCTTTTAAGCAAGTAGAGTACATTTCCTGCTGATTTCATTCGGATTTTAGTGAAGGGGAAAGAACAGGGGGAAAAATAATAGTACGTCACTGGCCAATGAGCATAAAGAAGTCTCTGCCCTCATTCAGGTTAGCAGAAGCACCTTTCATCCAACCTGGGAGCAAAGTCTCCTCTACTGATAGACCAAACACTTCCTTAATTACCCCCTATCTGCTTCTCCAAGGGTAGATCCCTTTTTAGAAAAACATTCAGCTAGAAATCACACCTTTGCGAACACCCTTTGCGAACACATATTCATGTGTGCTGTAAGCATCAAGTATGACAGCATATGTAACTTCAACTTAATTCAAGGGTGAGACAACACATACCAAGTAACTCCATGGGTCTCAACTCTTTGCAAAGATGGAGATAATGCTAACCTGGTTGCACGGGAGAGCTATACATCTGCCAGATGATTGTACACAGGACCATTCCTACACAGAACTGTCAGACTGCCCATGCTCTGTTGACATGAAATGTTTTGCAGGAACGTGTTGCTACTAGAAAAAGATCATATATGCCACCACCACTTAGAGTCTTTCTCCAGCACAAGTGAGGAAGGACCAGCTGTCCCAGCAGCTGCAGCCTGCAACTGAAAGGCCTCCTTCCTAGAAACCTCTACATCTTCTCCTGTCAGATGACAGACAAGACTGTGCCACCTCCATCCAGCTTAACTGTCTTCATTAAATAAATCTTGCCTTCATTATACAAACTGAGACTGAAGAGTTTCAATGTAACACAATTTCTTACACTAAATATCTGTTAATGCTGTATATAAATGATAACTAGTGGCACCATGCAGCATCTGTTGCATCAGCCACAACAGTGATGATTAAGCATTTCATTAGTAACAAATTATTCAAATGGATGACTCATACTGTTTGCATACTTATTCTTCCCCTTATGCATGCTTAGATCAAGACTTGTACACAGCCTATCCATCCAGATACAGACTGTCAGCTATGGAAAACACTTTTTCCAGCAGTCATCAGGGTTTATCTGCACTATGTGCCAAAACAGATTTCAGTGAATGGATTTCCAGCTGTGTTCAAAGATTTCTCACTTCTTTTTTTGGACCTGCAAACATGGCTCTCATCTGGCAGAAGTCAGAAAATTTTAACATTTATGATTTTTAGACATAACAGTCCCTGACTGGTCAAATACACATATAACTTGGTGGTTTTCACAAACATCCAGTATTCAGACAGCAATGGGGTCAAGTTTGGTTGCACTTCTCTGGCTAGAAACTCTGTAGATCTGTTACATGTTGTGTGTAATTGGTTTCTGGAAACAGCTTAAGCTCTTCTTCACTGCTTACTGTGTTTTGGAAGTATTATACAATGTGGATCTTGACAGTTCTGTTACGAGATTGTAGATGTACAATTCAGAGCTTTAGTGTTTTGCGGTTTTGGGTTTTCATGCCTGTGGTTTTTTTGTTTGTTGTGGAGATTTTTTGCCTTTGTTGTTGCTGTTTTGGGGTTTTGTTTGTTTGTTGGGGTTTTGTTCATTTTTTTTTTTTCCCACTTGTCTTGACGGTATACAGTTTCATAGGTTTATATTCACTTAGAAATCAAATTTAATAGAAGTAAAGCCTTCAGATTTACAACGCTGTTTTTAACACTAATACTTCTTGCTGAGCTGTTTAGTACAGGACTGTTTCAATGGCTGCTCTGCACCACCTGCTCTGCATTGAATGCTCCATGCATCTCGCTCCCAGGACTATCGAATCTCTCTAAATGTGCTC
Source organism: Columba livia (assembly GCF_036013475.1). NCBI lineage: Eukaryota > Metazoa > Chordata > Aves > Columbiformes > Columbidae > Columba > Columba livia. The sequence goes on from NC_088603.1 coordinate 27,912,841, forward strand.
ATTATGTGACCATATTAAAGCTCTGGTCTACAATACAAAGTTTGATCTGTAAAATTAATGCTGCTATTGAATTTTGAGTTAATAAGCCTGCAGTTCCTGCATTCATGCTAAATCACCTACTCTATTGGATAAAATAATGTATCAGCTTGCTTTCCTGGTACAATACCTACCTGTCAAAACTTCCTGGTATTTTTGTTACTGCAACTCAAAAATGGCAAAGAAGGAATAAAAAGAAACAGAGAAAGCTGACAATGAGCTTCTGCATGAAGACAGAGAAAGTAAAGTAACGATTCTGTAGCTTGAAGAGTCATAACTGAATGAGAATGTGATACAGATCTAAAAAAGTATGAAAGAAGGTGACTGTTCTATAGTACACTAATGTAATATGTCAAACGACTTACACTTTGGATCAGCTTGGTTGACCATATTGAACAAAACTGACTACCCTAAATTCACTTTTTTCCCCCCAGTATGCTCTTCACTCAATACGAATGACAATAGTTACTGTAAAGAAGAGTAGATTTTTTTCTAGCTAGAAGACTTAGCTAATGGATGCATTTAAAGCACATATTTTAAACCATTTTTAAAAAACACTGTTCCTATTACTAGGTATATCTTAATTCAGTGCCATTGTTATTCATACAATATGTAAGTAAAGGCATGATTCTACGCCTTTTGAAAATCAGATTACAATAAACATATCAAAAAGATCATTTAGCTGCTGCATTCAATTCATGTAAACTATAAAAATATTTATGCTATCTAAATCCTGCCCTCTGGTGTACTGACATGATAATGCATAATGATAGTATTTCATCCCACCTGACTCATTCAGCATTTAATCATGACAAATAGTAAATGAGACTCCTGTCTGGGCAAAATATTTGTCCCACAGAAGGTGGAAGCTAAAGACTAAAACATTAAAGGCTAAGATACAATGCTTCAAGGGGGGGAGGATATCTCGTGGAAGAATTGGTTTTACTCCTTAGTTCCTATCAGTTCCTGAGAAAATAAATGCTAATTTCACACATTTCTCTCTTTTAGATACTCAGATTGGGAATGCTGGTACCTGATATACGGCTCTTCTGAGCACTACAAAGCCAATGAAAACTGATGGTGATCAGTCAAATCATCAGCAAAGTAGTAGGATCTGCATAAGTACAGTTCTGGGTTTTCAGAGAATTCAAATGACATTCTTGTTGTGTCACTTTGGAACACATGCAATACTGGCCTTAGAAATGTGCCTCATTAGTCTTAAGGTAAATTATTACTTTCGTTTGTAAGAAAATAGAACAAGGATTAAAATAGTAACCTGTACAAAACAGATTTATTCCCTTGCAATCTGGATCCTGAAATTCCACAGTCCTCTTTTAGACCAGGCTCACCTTGGCCTCTACCCCACCACCACAAAAACAAACAAACAAACAAACACACAAACAACACCAAAACCTCAAACAAACATGTCCCCTACATCAAGAAACCCTGTGTAAAGATCTACAGGGTAGAAATAGGGAACCCAACGTCAGGTGCAGCACGATGAGCTTCTGGCACTGGTTGGACACATCGGAGTAGGAAAATGCTCCTGGAAGCATGAGTACATCACAGCGTGACTGTGAGCTACAGATGTGATAGAGGCAAATGCATTCTGGTGTATCAGGCAAGGCATTTCCATAGGAAAGGCAAGCCTTGTGCAAAGCCCAGGTGAATACTCACCTGGACCACTATGGACATTTCTCATTCCTTGGGTTCAGGAAAGATCAAGTCCATCTGGGACAGATGCAAGTGAAGACTAAGTAGTCGGTTAGGAACATGGAGGGCCTACAAAAGAAGGCAACGGCTAGAAGGAGCAAGACAAAGCCTGAGAGGGCTGTCATGACTTTCAAGGAAGATATCAAGGATGAAAGCCGAAGCAGGAAATGAGCTATCAAGTCCAAGGAAAGATATGGTAAACAGCACAAAACCATTCAGGACTTCTTCCCAAGCAGACAGCCTCTCCTTAAATGACAGTGTAGCAGCACATGTCACTTGCTACATTGAGAAGGAATGGCACAGGGACTACCAGGGCCACCTTCTAAGCTTATCTGATGGATGGGAAGCCTTTCAGCTGGATAGCAGTGGCAAGACCAAGGGAGTGCCTTCTTGAAGAGAACTGCAGAGCTCACCATCTACATCCCATGTGGAGACAGGCTCAGGAGCCGTAAGAAATAGGATACAGAGGGGTTGCAAGGGGTTGCAGTGCTTTGGAGCACCCACTGCTGTCCTGACAGGCACAGGAAGGATTCTTGCCCCCAAGGTCCATCAGGTCAGAGGTATTTGGACACTCTTGGAAGTCCCCGAGAGGGCTCCAGCTCAAGGGAGGCTAGGGCTTGTGCAGCTCCTGGGAGGCATGAGCACACTGTGGTACAAGGAGCCAGGTCTGGCTCCCATGCTCAGGGAACAGCCGATCGCCAGCACTGGGGTCAGGAAGGAATATTTCCCCCCGGGGCAGATTGGCACTGGTCTCCGGGGGTTTTTTGCCTTCCTCTGCAGCATTGAGCGTGACCACTTTTCAGAGCTCCTCTGCTCCCTTTTGGCTTGGTTCCTGTCTGCTGCTCAAGCACCAGTAAGATGGCCTCTCGTGCCCTGCAGCTGGGGTGAGGAAGGCTTTTTTTTCCCCCCATGTGGGACAGCAAGTGTCTCTGTGGGTTTTTTGCCTTCCTCTGCAGCGTTGACCATGGCCCCTTGCCACGGCTTCTTTGAGCCATTTTGGCTGGGAGCCTGCTGCTCATCATCCATGATGGTGGCCCTAAACCTAGCTAGAACAGCCTACCTAAAACAAAATAAAACAACTAACCTAAACCAACTTTCAACAACTGGAAACAATGAACCTTAAAGAACCTAAACCAATCTACCTTAAAAAAACCTAAAACACTTAAAACAACCAGCCATGAACAACCTAAAAACAACTTTAACAATCTACAGCAAACTACCTGAACCAACCTAAATCAACCTCAAGCAACCAACATAAACAAAAACAACCTTAAATGACCTAAAAGAAACAAGCTTAAACAACCTCAAACATCTGAGAAACAGACCACCTACAAACAAGTAAGCTCATACAGCACAAAACAACTGAAAACAACAAACCTAAACCAACCTAAACATCCTAAACCAACCTAAACCAAATGACCAAAAAGACCTAAACCAGCCCACCTAAACAACCAAAACCAAACCTACCAAACAAACCCAAACCAAACAATCTGTAAAAAACTAAACCACAAGAAAAGAGGTGAACAACCTAAACCTGCCTACCCAAATTAAAAAACCTAACCCCACCTACCTAAAAAACCTAAACCAACCCAACCTAAACCAACCTACCTACAAACAACCTAAACCATCCTGAACAAAATCGCATCCATCCCAAAACAAACAACCTAAACCAATCCAAAACAAACACCCTAAACCAACCTAAGAACCTAAGCAAACTCAAGTCAACCTAAAACAGACAATCTAAATCAACATCAACCAAAAAGCCTATACCAAACTAAACCAAGCAACCCAAAAAACCTAAATCAACTTAAACCAAATGACCTAAACCAAGCTAAATAAGCTAAAACTACCAACCTAAACCAACCTAAGAAAAGCTAAAACACACAAGCTGAAGAATCTAAACATCAAACAAACCTAGCTTAAAAAAATTGATGTCAACCAGATGTCACAGCCAGATCGCTATCACATCCAAATCATCCAGACAACACCCAAAACCAATCAACAAAACCTGATACCAAAAAACACAACTTAAAACCAAAGAAACGATCCCAAATCTAAACAAACATTACCTAAAACAAATCACACACAAAAATACCCCCAACTTCTAACCTAAAACACCCAAAACCAAAGAACCTATACAACATCAACCAACCAACCTAAAACAACGGTTAAACAACCTAAAGCAAATAACAAACAGCCTCAGAAAGCATAAAACTGCATGAAACAACCAAGCTAAACCAAATACCAAAACTAAACAACCCAAACCAACCTAAAAAATAGAAACTCAAATGACTCATATAAAATGACCTAAACCTAAACAAGACAATATCAGCCAAATGACCTAAACCTACCTAAAACCACCTAAACCAACCTATATTGACCTCAACCAACTGAAAATGACAAAACTAAAAACCAATCTAAACCAAACTTCAACAACCAAGCTAAAACACCGTATAAAACCTAAACAATCAAAACCCAACCAAGCTCAATCAACCAACAAACACCTTACCAACAAATACCCTACCCCCCATGCACTGCCTCACTTGGATGTGCCTGGAGACTTGGAAGCTTCACTACCCTACCTTCTCCTACAAATGGACCTTGACCTTCTTTGGAAGTTCTAGAAGGGGAGTACAACCTAAACCAAATGACCCAAAATAATCTAAAACCAACAACTGAAAACAATGTAAATTAAAACAACTTCAGATAGCCCACCTAAAACAAACAACCTAAAACAAATTCAACCAAAAATAACCTGGATCAACCAGCTTTCAAGAACCAGCCTCTAACAACCACCCTCAAATAACCTGCCTCAAACAAACAACCTAAAACCACCTAAACAACCTGAACCAAGCTATCTAAACCAAAAACCTAAACCAAACTAACACAACCAATGCTAAAGGACCTTCATAAAACAACATCAACCAAAGAACCCAGTCAAAACAAACCTCCTAAACTAAACAACATACATCAGCCTTAAAAAAATCACATCAAACAAACTGAAACAACCAACCTAAACTAACCAACTGAAACCAAGCTAAACCATCAAACCTAAAACAAGCAACCTAAGACCACCGACCTAAACCAAACTCAACAAACCTTAAACAACCTAGGCCAAACAGCCTTCAGTGACCTAGAAACACACAACCTACCAACAACCAGCTTCCAACAACCCACTTCAAAAAACCACCGAAAACAACTAATACAAACTGGAAGGCAAAACATCTGCTTGGCATTGCTATGTGTCCCACTTTGGGAAAGATCCCATGGTACCACACACCTCTTTTTCTTCTTCTTTTGTGTGTGGTCAGTCCTGATCCTCACTCCTCACACACTCTCTCTTCAGAAATCAGGGACAGCTTGGCCTCTCTTCCTGCTGCTGCTCTCACAGCTCTGTGACTTGCCTTTGCCAGCCTACAAGGGATGTTTTTTCAAGCTAAACTTAAGAATGCATCAGCCTGCCCCTGGCTACATATGGGCATTGTGTTAATGCTTGTGAGTATTGGCTCTGAAACAGAGTCAGAAATTGAAACAAAATGACATGAAATAACATAACATCAAAAAAATCAATAAATCAAGAAATTAAAACTAAACTAAACTAAACTAAACTAAAACGAACACTTGTATCTGTTGTATTATGTGTCCTTGAAAGTGGTTTTGGAGCTAAACTCCCCCTGTCATTTCAGGCAAATAGCCTCTTCGTTATTTGACTCACTGTGAGACACATCCCCTGGGCCCTTGGCAGGAGACGGTGGGGGTGGGTCGGGGTCCCAGCCACTGAGGCCTATGAGCACCCCCAGGACCCTGGCAGAAGTAGATTTTCAAATATTTCAAAGCCACAGAAGTAAATATGTGGTCATTTAGTGATTGTAAACAATACTTCTGGTTACATCAATGACCCTGCTGTGCTTCCTCACCATACTAAGTGCAGGCTCCCTGGAAAAATGTCTGGTTTCTCCTCTTTGCACTGAGAAATAGGAGATGTTCCAGGTGGCAGCAGGGGGGAGGAAGTTCAGGAGGAGTTCTCTCTATAAGACAACTACTGATAATGATCCAAACCTTTTCTTTCAGGAGTTTCCCTAGAAGAACAGGAGCTCTAAATGTATAGAAAGGTTTGTCCTCAGTCTCATATATCCCTTGCTCTACCCTTTTAAAATCATGGATTTTATTCACAGGCCACCTTAGACCTTGAAGACCCAAACCCTGCGATTCCTTTGGTCCAGGTATTCCTTCAGGACCCTGGATATCCTAAAAAGATAAGAGATTAATTCCAAAGCTTTCATAGATTAGTTTTGCAATTAATAAAATTAAGTAATTACCTTCAGAAGGAAATGTGTCTGTGAAAGTCTTGCTGTCTTTATTTCAATCCCCCTTGCTCACATTTCTGTGCATCTTAGTCAATAACATGGACAGCAGCAGCTAATGGAACAAGGGAAGTTGAGATGTTCTTTCACTCTTACCCAACCTTATGCAGTGGCACAGGATGCTCTGCTGTCTAAAAACAGTCACCTTCCTTACTCAAAAGGCTTATTATTAATATTTGTAATACCTCAGTCAAATGACATAATAGGCCAGCTGGACCTACTGGATCCTCAGAACCTTTTTCGCCCTGAAAATAATTGGCATTTGAATACTGTAACTTGCATTAGGGATTTATTATGAAATAGTACAAAATTAAGTGATAATCACAGCGTATACAAAGAATGAAAGTATGATTTGCACAAATAAATGATTTTCAGAAGAAATACTAACACCTAGGGGTCTTGCAATCTGTACCTACAACTTTCACAATCACAGTGCTGAATCTGTATAATTTGGCATATTTTTAAAGAGACATAAATTTTACATGGACTGAGAGGAGTTTGAAGCTACTTTCTGTTACCTAAAATCAGATAAGCCCATATGCAGTATTTAAGGGTATGCATCATGGCATGGAGGAACACAATGGCACATCTGACAGAGTCTGCTGGGCTCCACCAAGCAAGAACTTTTGCAAGTTTAAGTAATCATAATCCAAACCAGAAGTGATGTGAATGACAGCAATGTCAGACTATGTATTTTTTTTCTTTTTCTGTAAAGAGAAGAGCAGCAGTAGATTTACATAGCTTATTTAGAAATTGCAATGTCTTTAAGAAGTCAGTGTTTACATTGTGTTGTAACATGCAAAACTTCAGTCGTATTTAGGTGTTCTGTTTCCACATTCCTGATGGAATTTGACTAGTTTGGCTAGTCCTCTTGGCTAGACATGACATAAATACAATAAATCTCAGAGATGCACATAAACTAAAAAAAAAAAAAGCCAAGCTTCCAAGAAACAAATGTGGAAAAGCATAACACAGTCATAGGAGAAAAAGCTGTTTCCAATTAATGTATCAAAAATCATTGACTAACCTTGGTATATCTTGATCTTTTATGAACTTTAAATGATGTCTAAGGAAGAAGCTCATAATTGAGCTTCCACTGTACAAAGTCCCTACATTATTCAAAAGTCTTAAAGAACTCATACACTTTTACATAGAGCAAACTTAGAATATTCTACAGCCAGAGTTACAAAAAAAGTTAATTCATACCTCACCTCATGCAGATAAATTCCTGGAAACAGTATGAGATACAACTGTATGAAAGCAATTCTCACACATGGTATTAGAATCAAGCAGATCTTCCAAGGAATATAAAAGTGACTGATCAGAACTGTAAGCAATGTCTGAGAGGCCAGAAAATATATGATTAAAATGAGACTTGCCAAAGGTCAAGCTGAACTAGATCCTTAATGATTTATTTATTTTTATGTGTTTCTTTAGCCATACCAATTACAAGGAACAGGGAAATATAAAAAGCAGCTTTTATTTATTATAGCTATTATACAATAGTGATGAAGATATTAATACTCTAATTAATTAATTAAGTACAACTTCAAAACTAAACACATATTCTGCATTATTTATAAAGATGCTGCTGTTGGACAAAGGTGCAAATTTAGAGACAGCTACAGGAAAACTGAAAGTGGAAAATCACACTGTGGAAAACAGAAGCAAAGATTCAAGAGTTTAAAAGGCTCAGAAATGTTTGAGAAATTCATGGTGTCACTCACTAAATACTGTTCCAGCATTTATTTTGAGATCAACATAGGAAATATAATTTCTGAGTATGGTAGAATGATCAGTTATAAAACGTGTATGTCCCAACAGTTCATGTGATCTAGTAACTGTGACACAGTGGTTTCTGAGAAGGTGAAAATCTTCTGTATTCTTAAACACTGAATAGCTCTTGTGTTTCCTTTAAATTTGCTTGGCACCTGTCATTAGAGTAACAGCATTTACTGGTTCAAAATACAATTTTTCATTTTAAAATGTATCTGAATCTCTCTTGTGCCAGAATCACAGGAAACACCTCTTCTGTAGTTTGTGTATATGTTCATAGCATATTTGGACCATCATTAGGACTCAAAAAATGAGTAAGATGTCACACATTTAAGGTGCTGATACCCTAGTACCTAAAGAATTTCCTCTTAAGATAAAAGTTAGATGATGTGATTATTGCAATTGTTAACTAAACTCACGTCCCATACTTTCCTATGGGAAAATGTTAGGAACGCACAAACTGAATTTCACCTTTTTTATAAAAAGAACGAGTAGATGACTATCGGAAACATGTGAAAAAGTCACTGTGACCCACTTCAACAGTAACAGGGGAAGTGGAATGATGAAAAATGAAACAGATAAACATGAAAATACAGGCTGCCAATTTTGCCTTTGATATATGATAGACCATTCTATTTTAATTACTCTTAATTTTTCCAAGTATTTTGGCCTACTTTATTTATCAAAACAATTGCTGAGTTCCTAAAGATTACTATTATTAAGGAAAACAAGGCTGGTTTTATGAGGAAGAATGCTTTCAGAATAGAAAGAATATTAGAATGAAGTCTAAATCAACTACTTGTTGTATCATTAATATCATATTTGTGCCTTAAATTAATAAACCCTGTGAATATATAACATGTGAAATATATCTTCTTGGATAATACAAATTCTCTCACAAATCTATGTAATAATACTTTTAAACCTTATTTTTCATTTACCTGAGGTCTGCAAGGTCCTTTAGGGCCAAATAGACCTTCCCGTCCCTATGTATTAAAAAAAAGACAAAAATAAAATATTTTTCTTTACTAATATTACTTAGAAACTACTAATAATTTGGTTGGGCTATCAAAATTTAAAAATAAATTTTAAATAAAACATATTCAGTATTAATTCTTAAACATCAGCTAATAAAAAATTCAGTTTTAAACTATATGCCAATATTCTGCATTGAAATACCCTGAACCACCCTCCTTTGTGCCAAAAGAAGTCTTTTGTTGCCCTTTATAGCCCTCCTTGGTTTATTATAGTTTCTGATACTTTATAGATGGCAAATGCCTGTTTCATCACTATCTTTCTCAGTTTTATAATCCTCTCCGACAGATTCAATATAAAATTTTATAGGCTGTTTTTTTTTTCTGTTTGTGTTTGTTTGTTTGTTTTGTTTTGTTTTGTCTTTCATTCAGAAGGCTTTTAAAACACGCCCCGAATAACTCTGTTATCTGACAAAACAGGTTGTCTGGCCTCCTAACAGATTCTTAAAGTTTAACACATTTAAAGCTTTTTTCATATGAGATATGAAATTCTTCCTTTCTTGAATGATGTTTCAAGTTTTCCTATAATTCCCTTATTCCTGAAGAGATGTTACAAACCCCAAGGGAGACACAACTTTTCCCGTGCCTTCAGAATATTACCATGAAACGGACCTATTTTTCTCTTTTCTTTTGACAAAACTTCTTTCTTGCCTTTGAGCTCTTTATTGAAATATCTTGCTTAATAACTGCTCTCTAGGAATTCACAAACACTTCCATTTTATCTTTGATACAATATATAGGATATAAGAAAAAATACACAGAATTACCATTGACAGGATTTAGTTATGATCCATGAGAAATCTGAGCAATGACAATAATACCTTTGCTTTTTTTTCTTTACTTACATAAGTGAGAGAATTTTGAGTTTATTCTACACATCTAGGTAACAAGACCTCAATTGTTCTTCCCCTGGGTATGCTTCTGAGTCTATGAAGTCAAGCCAAGACTGCTGTTTGGCATCTGTAGAGCCCGGATTAGACTCCATATCCACTTGTAATTCCCACCACAGAGCACATCCAAAACTAGAGATGAAGCCAAGGAGACGTCTAGAGAACGTGTATTTAACACAACTGTAAAATCACTGACAGGCTGGTTATCACACCTGTTTATTGAGATTGCCCAGTATTTCCTATTTAAGACTCTGGTTTTCATTGTTTACAGCTTTATGTAACTTTAAAGACATAAACTGAACCTATTCATGCCAGATGTCTTTCTGTCTAAATTTTAGCCAAAGCAACCTGGTCATTTCCAAGAATGAGGCTAACAAAAACCAGGTGTTTTTCTTTGGTTAAATAAAATCCGCATCTTTCACAGTTTAGAGCGGTAAAGTGTATTTCAGAAAGTATAGAGCTTAGTGGAGGAGAAAGGTGAAAGAGGGATGTAGTTGCTGTGGCTCTCATGCAAATATACTGAATTTTGGCCAAACTGTAAGCCTTTGAAAAAAGTAATCTGCATCCACTTGTTAAACACTTGGATTGGAATGGGGAAAAGAAATTGGAAAGATAGAAGCCAGAGGGACTAAATGCAAAAAGGTGACAGGTCACAGCTGGAGTCTCCTTGGTGCACCATATTCCCCTGTAGTGCTTGGAATCAGACTACATTTTTCCCAGCGTTCTTCATCCCGCTCTGGGAACAGTCCGTTCAGATGACAGCAATCTAGTCTTGCTGCCTACATTAGCTCAAGAGGTAATGTGGCAGTAGAAGATTTCACATCCTACCTGAGGATAAAATCTGATCCTAATGAAGTCAGTGCTTGCTATGGAGAATATAAGCCATCCCTTCTGAAATACCACCTTTTTTCTTCTGAAGAAGATACATTGCTAAGACTTGTAGGGGGAGAGCATCCCATATTGCTTGACCAAATTTCAGCAAGTGATTCCCACACTACATCCATAAAATACACAAATACTATGTACAATATTAGTGTAGTACAATAATGTACTACAATCTTTAGTTGAAGTGTTGGAAAGTACTGCCATATCTGTTATCTGTTCCAGCAATTATTCCTTCTTCAAAATGCACACTTGATGTTCTGCCAGAAAACATGGAGTTCCCATTTCCAGGCACAGGCCCTTATGATGCCTTTATCTGCAAGAGGAGAAAGCTCCGCAGTGTCAGGTACTGCCTCCCTTCACAGACAATGGCTGACAGAAGAGATCGAGAGAGTATTTTTTTGACACCGAGAATATCCAAAATGTTTTAGGATTGTTTTAGGATTTACTTGTTTGGTGAAGAAATTTCCATTAACAAGCCACTGCCAATATCTCAGAGGATTTTTACATCAGTTGTCACCTGCCCTGTTCTGCAGACAGAAGTGGACCTCTGGTGGGCTGTCACACCGTGACACTCACTCTCTGCTCCACACGAGCAAGTGAAATTTCTTCTTTGCAACAACTGGCTTTGCAGATGATAAGCAATACCAGAGACATCACAAGAGTGTCACCGTTTGGAACAGAAATACTATTTCAAAGGCACTAACATGTCACAGAACTACTTTCACAGAAAGCAAAATGACTCCATATTAAGGTAAAATTGTCTTTAGGAAAACAACCGACTTTCCCACTAGAAAAAAGTTTTGACACAATTTCTTAGCAGCCCCACATACCAGTCACAGCCGACTCTTTTCATGTTTGCAGAACTACTGGATTTATTGCATGTGTACATTAGAAAATCTGTATTTACGACACCGCCATTGGTGAGATGCCCAGATGAATAGGAGGCCAGGACGCTGCTGCCGGACAGTGTGTGTCACCCCCGGCTCCCATGTGGGCAGGTCTGGGGAAGGACATTCGGGCACAGGACATTTTCTGAGGTTCTTTCACCATCTCGGTTCATCGCAGTCGCATCATCCAGTGTGACACATTCAGTCATTCCCGTTCCTCGCTGTTTCCAGCGCGGTGTAAAAACTGTGCACGCCCACCACCCTGTTGCACCCGATTCTACGAAATTTTTGACAGTGAAGGTGGTGAGACCCTGGCCCAGGTTGCCCAGAGAAGTGGTGGATGCCCTGGAGACATCCCAGGCCGGGCTGGACGGGGCTCTGAGCAACGTGATCTAATTGAAGACGTCCCTGCTCATGGCACGGGGTTGAACCAGATGAGCCTGGAAGGCCCTTCCAACCCAAACCATGCAGTGATTCACCCCCGGCCCCGGTGCCGGTTGTGCTGTCCCCGCCAGCCCCGCGGCGGCGCCGGACACCGCCCCGCGTCCCGCACCGCGGGGAGAGCAGCTCAGGGACACCCCGGGGCGGGTGACCCTGCCCGCGCCCCGGCACTGCCTCACGGCGGGACGCGTGCTCTGTCGGCCACGCCAATTCCTGCAATTTTGGCTAAAACCCAGCTTCCCAGCGTTAGCCGGGCGGCCCCACCCGCGCCGTGACCACGCCCCACAACCCCCGGCCGCCCCACAACCCCCGGCCGCCCCACAAGCCCCGGCTCCAGCCGTGACGCCACCACTTCCCAGCAGCCGCCGCGGCACGACAGAAACGCAACCGCTTTTCCTTCCCCGCCCGCCGGAAGCGCCACAGCTTTTCCTTCCCCTTCCCCTCCGCAGCCGGACACCTGCCTGCGCCTCTCGCTTTCCCTGCGGACAGCGGGGCCGGCTGACGGCCGTGTGGAGCGCCCCGCAGCCGGGTGAGCAGTTGCCGCGGCCGGTGCGGGTGGTGGGTGGTGGTTCGCCCCTCAGCGGCCTCCTCGTTGCTCAGGTCCCGCGTCGTGCCGCCCGGGGCGGGAGCGGCGGGCCGGGCTGAGGCCTACGGGCTCGTAGGAGTCGGGCTGAGGGGGTAACCAGCAGGCACATAAAGGAGGAAGAGTAAATAACGCTTCCTTCTCCTGTTTCCAACTCTAGTGCGGCCCTTTCTCCAGTTGTAGAAATTCATAGGAGGTGTGGGGTCTCTGTGTGTCTGCGTGTGATGATTCTGGACATACAGCTACTAAAAATGTAAGTGATGGTTAAAACAGCAGTGTAAGGTTATGAATGCTGGTGGGACATGTACAAATGAAGAGAAGGCAGTGCTGGGGCAGAAGGTGGGGTTAGGAGCAGGAAAACAAGATGGGGAGCGGGGAGTTGTATTTCTGTAGAAATCTTCAAAGAGGGCAAGACTTCAATTCTGGGCCGCTCAGTTCTAGAAGCACAGGGAACTGCTGGAGAGAGTCCAGCGCAGGGCAACGAAGATGATTAAGGGAGTGGAGCGTCTCTCTTATGAGGAAAGGCTGAGGGAGCTGGGTCTCTTTAGCTTGGAGAAGAGGACACTGAAGGGTGACCTCATTAATGTTTATAAATATGTAACGGGTGAGTGTCAGGAGGACGGAGGCAGGTTCTTTTCGGTGACAGCCAGTGATAGGACAAGGGGTAATGGGTACAAAGTGGAACACAGAAAGTTCCATTTAAATTTGAGAAGAAACTTCTTCTCAGTGAGGGTGACAGAGCACTGGAACAGGCTGCCCAGGGAGGTTGTGGAGTCTCCTACTCTGGAGACATTCAAAACCCGCCTGGACACATTCCTGTGTAACCTCATCTGGGTGTTCCTGCTCGGGCAGGGGGATTGGACTGGATGATCTTTCGAGGTGCCTTCCAGTCTCTAACATTCTGTGATCCTGTGAAGACTTTTTAGGTTATAGAACAGACTTAGAACAGACTGACTCTAATTTCTGTCTATTAATGCACATGAATTAGAGAAGTTTTCTGTGTGTTTTAGGGTGTGTCTCTTTATCAGCACTACACCCACATACCAAGCCACATCACATTTCGTTTGATTCTTTCTTCCATGATAATGAAATAACACTGGTGGGGGGGTTGTAAACACAGCAAATCATGCTGTCAGTTTGTAGGTGGTTGTGTTGGTTTTGCCTCAGTAGGTATATCCCAGCAAAAACAAAGCATGCTGCTGTGGAAAGGGTTCAGATTTGGGTCTGAAATGTGTATGTGGATCAAAGTCGTTCAGAACCATGTTCTTGTTTGTTTGAAGATAATTCCAGATCACAAAAGAATGTGGGGTTTGATAACATTCCTACAAATTATTTTTTCAACAGTTACCATATGCATGGATGTCACCTGAATCTTCTTACAGGAGCTTAAATTGCTTGTAATCTTACCCTAAACATGAGTGGCTCCAAACCCGACATTCTGTGGGCCCCGCACCACGTGGACCGATTTGTTGTATGTGATTCGGAATTGAGCCTTTATCACATTGACTCTGCTGTAAGTTCGGAACTCAAGGCAGGGTCCTTGCGCCTATCAGAAGAAACTACAGCTACGCTCTTGTCAATAAATTCAGATACACCATATATGAAATGTGTGGCCTGGTATCCAAAGTACGATCCTGAATGTCTCCTTGCTGTTGGACAGGCCAATGGCCGAGTGGTACTTACTAGCCTTGGTCAAGATCACAACTCAAAATCTAAAGACTTGATAGGCAAAGAGTTTGTTCCCAAACATGCGCGGCAGTGCAATACTCTAGCGTGGAATCCGCTAGATAGCAATTGGCTTGCTGCTGGCTTAGATAAACATCGGGCTGACTTTTCGGTGTTGATCTGGGATATCAGTAGCAAATACGCCCCAGAGACTGCAGTTGCTACAGAGAAAGTAAGACTGTCAGCAGGAGATCCAGAAGCGGGACTGGTAGTAACAAAGCCACTGTATGAATTGGGGCAGAATGATGCTTGTCTCTCTCTCTGTTGGCTTCCACGGGACCAGAAGCTGCTTTTAGCTGGAATGCATAGAAATCTGGCTATCTTTGATCTGAGGAACACAAGCCAAAAAATATTTGTCAATACCAAGGCTGTCCAAGGAGTGACTGTTGATCCCTATTTCCACGATCGTGTAGCTTCCTTCTATGAAGGTCAGGTTGCCATATGGGATTTAAGAAAGTTTGAGAAGCCTGTTTTGACCTTGACAGAGCAACCAAAACCCTTAACAAAAGTTGCGTGGTGCCCAACAAGAACAGGACTGTTAGCTACTTTAACAAGGGATAGTAATATCATCAGACTGTATGACATGCAGCATACTCCCACTCCTATTGGGGATGAAACTGAGCCAACAATAATTGAAAGAAGTGTTCAACCATGTGAAAACTATATTGCTTCATTTGCCTGGCATCCCACAAGCCAAAATCGAATGGTAGTAGTGACTCCCAACAGGACTATGTCTGACTTCACAGTTTTTGAAAGAATTTCTCTTGCATGGAGTCCTGTGACATCATTAATGTGGGCTTGTGGACGACATTTATATGAGTGTACAGAAGAAGGAAAGGCCAGTTCCTTGGAAAAAGACATAGCAACCAAAATGCGGCTCAGAGCTCTGTCAAGGTACGGTCTTGATACTGAACAAGTTTGGAGAAATCACCTCCTAGCTGGAAATGAAGATCCTCAGCTGAAATCGCTTTGGTACACTCTGCATTATATCCTTTATTTTAATGTAGTTTATGTCTTAAAGAAGTAATATGCCTTTATATGTAAACGAGTTACATGAAGTGCATGAAAATCTTTTAAGTATAACACAACATCCTGTAAATACTTTGCATATATTAATAGGATGTGACTTTTAATTAAAAAGAAGTTTTTCAAACACTTGGGAAAAATTAAGCTTCCTATACATGAAAATACTTATGAAGCAGTATACTGAAGATATGGATCAAAAACTTACAGGAAACAAAGGTCCCTTAGTTTATGCTGGCATTAAATCAATTGTGAAGTCATCTTTGGGTAAGAATGTGCCAACTTTGATAAGGTTTATTGTAGTATTGGTACAGAATGATGCACTCATAGGCCTGTCTTTAAAAATTGTTGAAAAGAGTCTATTTAAAAACATAGAAATGTATTTCTATTTGTGTTTTCAAATATATAAGTTTACAGTTTATTTTACAGTACTTTCCAGAATTTTCAGTGTTCTTTTCGAAGTTCCACATGGAGGTGTAGTTCTAGAAAGCTGACTTTACTGTAGTCCCTGCTAATGCACCGACTACGTTTGTATCACTGTTTAAATAAGCTGCCTTGTTCTGAAGTGGTAATTGCCCCTGGTGCATCACATTATGCTTCTCATGCTCAGTGAAGTTTTTATTAGTATAATCTATTATTTGAATCTTTCTTTCCGTATTCATTATGTCTTATTAATATTTATGCTCCTTGGAACAAAAAAAATAAGTCTTAAGTGGTGAGAATGCTTCTAGCACGTTGATGCTTGCTAAGAAGAAGAGAACTGGTAGAGCAGGTGCTTAACTGTGTATTTCATGTTTGCAAGTTGGATATACTGATCACTCCTGTCAACTGTGACAAGAGCCTCCAAAACCTTAGGAGGTAGAGGAAAGAAAAAGACTTAGTGAGGAATATGTGTCAAGTCTACATGCATGACTTTTAGCAGATCAAAATAATTTTGTGTATGCTGATCCTTACCATGGAGTTTTTAGTGATGATAATTTAAAGTACTAAAATACGATACTCAGCTTTTGTCCTCTTCTTTATGATTGAAATTGAAGTGTTGTGTCACAATTGCAGTTTAAGTTGTGATTTAAGCATAATTTGACTTATTCCCCATTTCTAGGAACAACAGAGAACCTCAGGCACAGCAGGAGTGGATCTGATAGACAGGCAGATATTATTCAGTATCTGAGTGATGAGAGATCCTTGGCTTTGCAGCTCTGTGGGTGGATAAAGAAGGGAACAGACTTAGATGTGGAACCTTTTTTAAATTCACTGGAACAGGAAGGAGACTGGGAGCGAGCAGCTGCTGTTGCACTTTTCAACTTGGACATACGGCGAGCAATACAAGTTCTAAATAAAGGAGCTTCCTCAGGAAAAGGTGTGGATTGTACTTGGTATCTTTTGTTTTGGCATTTTATCACCTTAGTAGATTTTTATGGAAGATAGTATGGAAAAGGTGCCTGTGTTGTCTTATAAAATAGTTACTTGAAGTGGTTGTATTGAAGCCTGAGAATCTGACAAATCCTAATCTTTCACTCTGCAGACTATCATATGCCTTACTGTCTAGTTAAAATCGATGTTATGTTTCAGAATTTCCTATTGATACAGACCCCAGAATGTATTACACTCAGAACTAGTGGCTTCTTTTATTTTAATGGAATTGCATGTTGGCTGCATGTCACATACATCTGCTTCTTTCTGGCTGTGTGCAGCTTTCTGCCAGTGCAATGGCTGCAGAATAACTGAAATGTAGTATGTAGGGTCTGCAGAAAAACAGTTGTTTTGGAGTAATATTTGGTAAGAGTTACAGTGTATGAGGGAAAAGTTAAGACACTGGAGCCAGGAGATGGAGGTATTTTTGCTGTTTTCTTAGCAGTATTCCTCCTACAACTCCGATTTGCGTCTTTGTTCTCCTTTTAAATACAGAAGACTATCTTGTCACTGAAGTGGTTTGGTAAGGCATGAAGGAAGCTGTTCTTGGTGGGGGGAAGTGTGTGTGTGCTTTCCATAGAGAAGGTTCAGAGCGGAGACAAGCTATCTTTGAATTAAAAAATAAAATGGAACTTTCCGACAAGATTAATATTTAGATTAAATAGATTGCGTTTAGGAAACTTGTTGACTTGAAGCTGCTATATGCAATTGTCATCCTCCAACTAGGTCTGTTAATGTGATGGCTATATATGCAATCCTATCTTTTAACTTCTTGTGGATGTGAATTATGGTAAAACAATATTTTATTATAGCAATAGGAATATATTTAGCAGTTCAAACCTATTTCAAAATACCAGAACCAGTATGATGTTGCTTAAAGTATAACTGAGGCTGTCATGCATGTGGGCTTGCAACTTCAGAGCTGCTAACTATAAAGTAGAAACTAAGAAACACTAGTGTATGCACGTTTATTTTAGCTAGCATTAGTTATACTGCATTTTGTCCTGCATTCTGACAAAACGTTCTGCTTCAAACTGATACTTTAAGTTGCAGTTTTAATTGGATTTTTTTAAGTCCTTAAATTGAATATTGTTTCATTGATTGTTTTTAATAACACAGGTGATCTGAACCTAAATGTAGTAGCAATGGCTCTGTCAGGCTACACAGATGAGAAGAACTCACTTTGGAGAGAAATGTGCAGTACTCTGAGGCTGCAGCTGAACAATCCCTACTTGTGTGCTATGTTTGCTTTCCTGACAAGTGAGTCTGGTTCATATGATGGTGTTTTGGTGAGTAAATTTCTCTTATATTAGAATTCCTTTAAGTAATAGATAGATATATATATATACGCACATATGTAGGAGAAGTGCTATATACTCCATTAATTAATCAGATTAGAATGTATTTTTTTTTCCTCCTAAATAGACATTTCATATTAGTGAATATTGTGTTACCAGACAAAGTACATAAAAACCTGCATAGGCAGCCAAAATATCCAGTATAGTCCACACACAGGTATTTTTTTTTAGTGTGGAATTCTTAAACCATTAGAAAAGCATTATCAAAATAATTAAAGCAGGAAGAAAAATGGAGAGAGAGCTTAATAATAGAAATGCACGAAGCAGAGTTAGTGCAGGGGAGCTTGTAGAACTTTCATCAAGCTATATTTGCATTGAATTGTATTGTTCCTTGTTGACTTGTTAAAATAATTTTACTGTGTTGAAACCATAAACAGTAGTTTCATGTCTTCTGAAATTGGTATAAACTTGCTATTTGACGAGCAAGCTAAATCTTTAATTATGAGATACTTTGAGCCTTTAGAGGGGTAATATACTTGGTCCTTGGTTAGCGAACAACAAAAATACTTGATTCAGTAGGAATTATTCAGATAAAGGGAGGACTCCTGCAATACATCAGGGTCATTTTCCTCAACCTGTTAAAGCCAAAATTGTTGTAATACAACGCTTTTAGGGTTTTAAATAAGGGAAGAATCTCAGAGGACAGAAACCAAAGTCTTATTTTTACACTGGCATGAGAGAATGCTCATGTTCTCTGGATATTATGTAATAATTTTATAGTTGTTTTTTGTTGATGAATTGGAAACTGACAGACAAGTATTTTAATTTTTACTGTAAAGAAACCTGTTGAAATTTATGTGAAAAAGCTAAGTACCAGAACGAGTCTAGTCAAGGATTCTATTCTTAAGTGTTTGGGGTTTTTTTGGTGTTTGTTTGTTTTTACACTTTTAATCATAATTTTAGGAAAGAATCAGGTGGTTAGACTGGTTATTTTATTTTTCTGTTTTTGAATTTGTAGTATTAGTTATACAATAGCACAAATGTTCTGACTTTCACAAGCAATGTATTGAAAAAGCGGAAGCTTGTGTGTGATGCTAGTATTTCCGTTTTTCTCTCCAAAGTATGAAAACAACGTAGCTGTACGAGACAGAGTGGCGTTTGCTTGCAAGTTCCTTAATGATACTCAGGTAAGTCTGTGGTTGAACGTTTAAGCAAACTGTTAAGCTTTTTTGGTGGAAGAAACTCTGGGGTGGAGGGGTGAACGCTAGAAAAAATTAGTGAAGAGTGACTTGTTTTCTCTCATCACAATACGATATAAGATACGGTATGATCTGGTTGTCAGTTTGTACCTTCAGCTTAATTTTGTCTTTTTTTTAATATTGATGACATGCTGGTTTGTTAAATGTTATTGCATTAGCTATCTTACTGGGTTTCTATTTATTCAGCATTTATTTCCAGATATTTACCTTCTCTTGAATTAAGGCTTGGTTTTAAAGCTAGAATGTTTTTTTTTAATTCACTGAAGTATTTAAAGAATACGTAACCTCCCTCTTTGTACTTCATATTAAGAAGCTTAAAGTTTGTTGATAGATATTTGAATTCCTGCAATATAGTCGATATAGTCATATAGATTTCCCTCTATAGCATTCTGTAAACAGTGTATTCTGTTAGCAAAAGACACTGTTAAAGGAAGCCATCAATTGTTGAAAGTTTTGACACAGGCCAACGTAAACAAGTTAGGAAGGGATGAACAAATGGCAAAAGTTCAGTGTTGTTTGTTTGGGTTTTTTTTTAATAGTTGAACAGATTTATTGAAAAGCTGACAAATGAAATGAAAGATGCTGGGAATTTGGAGGGAATACTGTTAACAGGGTTGACAAAAGATGGAGTGGACTTGATGGAAAGTTACGTTGACAGAACTGGAGATGTCCAGACAGCAAGCTATTGCATGCTACAGGTTGGTGTTTTACTCAAAAATAAATCTCTATAGAAGGCAATTAAACATTGTTTCTTTAGCAGTATAATATTGAATCTTGTGAGGTAAAATGTATTTTCCATAATAATTTGTGACAATATTTATCATGCCTGTTTTGTGGAATCATCTGAAGCATTCAATGTTAACTACAAATGTGAATCTTCACTCTCTCTGGGTGCAATAGCTTTAGGAGATTGTAGGGGAAAGAGGCAAAATGAAAAAAAAGTCCCTTTCACTAACTGAATTGGAATACCCATTCCCCTGTCTGTTGCTGATGTTTTTCCTGATAGGTTCGAAACATTATTTCTTGTTTTGAGATTATGACAGAGAACTGAGGTGAGGGTTTTTTGTTTGTCTGTAGGTATCAGTTTTGTTTTTTTTATGATGTCCTTGTCTTAGCCCTTAGACAGTTGCAGCTATCGCCAGCACTGTGTTTAACTGCATATGTAATCATAACAATGACATGGACTCTGATATGTGACAGAATTTTATTATCCTTCGTCTGACAGACACCAGGTTTTAGTGGACACGGCAGCACGGGTATTTTCAACCAGAGAGGCAGACTGAAAAAACTTTTAGCAAACACATTACAGTTGAACGGATTTTTTTTTTTTTTTCTAGACAAGTTAGACTGTATCATTTCTCATATCTTGTAGTACTCTTTGTAAAGTCTTTTGAGAAAGTGAATAATACGTGTTGTGTATCTTCAGCCTCTGTCTGACATTTTTTCCTGCTTGCTTTAGGGTTCTCCATCAGATGTACTTAAGGATGAGAGGGTTCAGTACTGGATTGAGAACTACAGGAACCTTTTAGATGCTTGGAGGTTTTGGCATAAACGTGCAGAATTTGACATCCATAGGAGTAAGCTGGACCCCAGTTCAAAACCTTTAGCCCAGGTAAGTGTAATTCTTGTATGAACTGGGACCAATCCAGAAAGGAAAGTGGCATGCACTTCTATAAAAAAAAGTTGCTGGTTGCACTTTGGCTTTTGTGAAGATTCAAGTGTAAAAGAAAGACTTAAGCTAAGGCTGCCCTAGAACAGTAGCCATGCTTTTTTCAAAATAATTTTTGAGGAAGGACGTAAAAACTGTTTTGATAGAGAGTACAGAAATATGGTAAACAAAACTACATTTCTTCATATCTAATCTAGGAAGTCAGTTCCCTATCATTTTTATTAAAGTGTGTTTTATTTTTTTTCTTAAACCTACTTCTTTCAAACAACAGGTTGTCTTTCAGAAACTGTAACTTTTCAATACTTTTTCTGGGACAACTGTTTGTTTGTTTGTTTGTTTTTTTCCTTGGGCAACTGTTTTTTTTTCTTGCACACTGAAAAACAAAATCAGAGATGTATCAACCAGCTGAATTCTGCATCATGGTAAGGATGATGCTGAAACCAGGGAATTGAATGAAGAACCGGTTCAAATTGGCTCTGTTTTAATTGAAGCAAACCTCAAGGCTATTTTGAAGCCCTTGATCCTAAACTAAAAGTGAACAGCAGCAACTTTCATTATCAGTTCTGAACATAAGCTAAACCAACAACTGACGCCCTATACAAGTGCCTAACATCTGGTGGCATTTTTAGCCACCATGGTGTTACCACAGCACGTTCCGCTCTCTCACATCTGCTAAGTATGTGCATTTCAGGGCCCACTGCTGTCTAAGGTTTGCTGTTTTGGAATTTGTGTATCTGTCGTGGCTGTTTTAGGAGAGCTGCATCTGTACTCCTCCAAGCAGGAGGAAGTTGAGTTTACTGCTCCTTCTTTATGCGATCAACATAAACAACCCCTGAAGAGTTTAAAATATGTGCTCATTGGTATCAAGTCACAACTTGTGGCACAGGAAAATCCTCATGTTGGGGACTCTAGAGTGCATCGTCTGACTATAAGGAGGAAAAGACCAGATTTAATTAAGTAAATTTCATTTCTTTCATTACTGCAATTATAACTTTGTATTATCTTAAATAATACCTTTCCCAGTCTTAGCAATTGTGAATATTTTTATGTGCTTTTGAGGCAAGTGAGCATCATTAAGGCCTACTTCTCAGCACTGCATGCCAAATATATAAGCCAAAGTTGTTAGGAACTCAGTCACAAGTAGCCTTGGCTTTCCAGGGCACTGTCTAGAATATCCAGTAAATAAGTCTTTGTTAGGTTAAAAAAAGCCAAAAAAATAATCATTTTGTTTGTTCTCTTTAGGTGTTTGTGAGTTGCAATTTCTGTGGAAAATCTATCTCCTACAGCTGTTCAGCTATTCCTCATCAGGGAAGAGGTTTTAGCCAATATGGAGTTAGCGGTTCACCAACTAAGTCGAAGGTTACAAGCTGTCCTGGTTGCCGTAAACCCCTTCCTCGCTGTGCGCTTTGCTTGATAAATATGGGAACACCAGTTTCCAGCTGTCCAGGTGCAACATAGTGGATTTTAGTTATTCAGCTAGAGTACTAATTAGTGGCCTAATTAGCAGTTCCTGTTGGAAGACCTTCTCTTGCATCTTTTTCTATTTGTATTCATATTGTAAATATCCATTCTCATCATTGTGAAGGAGGGAGACTAGAACACTTGTTTACATTACATCTGATTTTATGATGAAACCTATGTTTAAGTTCCTTGGTGTCAGACCATATGCACAATTGCTTGGTTCTGACCATTTTCCCAGTGAATTGTCAGTGAAATTCCATGGTTAAACAGATGAAAAGATTCAAGCATTGTGGTGGTCAGTATTGTGAGCCTTAAAACGGTAAGAAATGGGAAATGAGATTGTTGAGATGAATTCTAGACACTAGAGAAATCTTAGAATGTAAATGAATTTATTTTTAGCTAGAAGAGGAAGAGAGAATAAATGTAATGTGGTAAACTTTCTGTCATAAAAGTGTATGGGTCATGCTGTCACAGCTAAGAGATAATATGATTGGAACCTCTTGGTTCTAAACATCTTGAGCTCAGTGTTATACAAGGGCTATGTGAAACTAATTTTGTCCATATTTTTAAGTCAGTCTTATTAAAGAGCCATGCACAGCTGTGCAGTTGTCATCTATTCATATGTCTCATTCTTTCACTGATACATATATTTTTTTATATATTTATTTTTATTTTTAAAACAGAACATTTCATATGCAGTAAAATAGGCCCATAATTCACTGGAACATAAATCAATTGCTGAAATGTAAATCACGGTTGAAGGAGATTCTGTCTGTGTCCGTCAGGTGTGAAAAAACAGCTCAGCAATATAATTCTTGTTTTGGCTTTCCACCAGTTCTTCTTTGTTTAATAATTTTACTGACTTCTCTTTGAAAATCAGGCCACTTTTTCACATGATCCTAATGTCAAATTTGTTCTAGTAGTATTACTGGGACTGAAATATAAATGAAGCATAATTATTTACAAGCATATTTGTGGGGGTGGGTTTGCCTCTGCACAGGAGGATCCAAGTCAGATGAAAAAGTGGATCTTAGCAAAGACAAGAAGTTAGCCCAGTTCAACAACTGGTTTACTTGGTGTCACAACTGCAGGCATGGTGGTCATGCTGGGCATATGCTTAGCTGGTTCAGGTAAGTTGATGTTGAAATCTTTCTTATTTGACATGTGTCTGCTGCACTGAGTAGGGCATGCCTGCTTTGCTGTATCTGTCGTTATGCTTTGTCAGTGTCAGGGCATATGCAAAGCCACTATGATGCTGAACTTTTTTGAGATACTATGTCTCTGCATTTACTTAAATGTATAGGTTACAAAATTCTTGTTTGATTTTACCTGATTTTTCTTTTTTTTCCCCTATTGTTATCTAGGGACCATACTGAGTGTCCGGTTTCTGCCTGCTCGTGTAAGTGTATGCAGCTGGATACAACAGGGAATCTCATTCCAGCAGAGACTGTCCAAGCATAAATATCGTTTGAAAATGTGAGGCTCTCTCATGGATGTCCATCATAGTCCAAGCATGTATTTTAGATAAAGGTCATTTGTGACTTACTGACTGTGAAAAAATAAATTGTGATACAATTAGCAAAATGATGTGTGTATGACTGTGCTTGGTAGAAACGGGTATTCCTGAAATGAGCCTCTGGGTATGGAATGTGGTCCTTGTTCAGATGGTTGAAGCTGTTCAGTTCAAAAGCACTCCTTGAATTGTGGAGTCTTTGGATTTCCTAAAAGTTTGAGATTTCCTAAAAAATCCAAATAACTTTTAATAATTTCTCCAGGGTAGTGCTGATCAGCCCTTTTATTTGTTTTCCAAACAAAGCAGTGTTTATATGCTGTGAAAGTGGGCCTTCAGAGTAAACACCTAGAAAGTGTTTTTCAGAAGATCGGGAAGTGTTGCTGTGGGTTCCTCTTTTCGTTGCTTGATCACACTTCTTTGTATGCAAATAATCATTTCCTTCTCAGAGAATTCAAAGCGCCACTGTTAAATGTATTCTAAAGATTTTTATTTTAAAGAAAAATAAATTTCTTTTCTCAAGTTTTGCTAATAGTAAAGCAATATCATTGCAATTCAAGGTTTTTAATTTGCCCACATACCTAAATGATGTGAATTTTAATGCTAAAGAATTTGGGGGTTTTGTCTCCTAGCAATGTCTATATCCTAGGGGAGTACCCTGAAAAGTCATGTATTTGTTTCAGTGCAAAGTGCAGGGAAACTATAGGTTTCATTTGATTAATTTTTTACATAGTACTGTGAAGATCTGAAATCTCAAGGACTGGAGACTTGTAAATATTTAAGTTTTAAACTACATGCTGAGTTTTGACTACAAAACATTTGAAGCCTTTTGGATAATCAGCATTTCCCTGTACTGCAGAAATATGTTGAGAGGTGGGAAATCAACCTATATAAATCGTGCTTCTGGTCACTAGTGGCTACTAGTCAGCTCCCAAAAGGCTGCACAATTTTAGGTCATTGACCAGAAGTAGTTCTAGCTATGTTACCAGGTGGAATCAGGATGATTTTTTAACTTGGGAGTCAATGCTAATACTGTGCTAGGAGCTAATTGGTATTGTTGTCCTTCACTTTGTAGGCAACAAAATTCACACAAATTAGGGGAAAAAAAACCCCACCTGTTTTAAGGTATGTGATAATAACATCAGTTTACTTGGTGTGTGTTTATTTACTACTAGAAACAGTATATGAGTTACTTAACACTTGCGTGCTATGAAATACTAAATGGAATGCTAGCAATAATCTGGTACCATATTGCCAGGACTGTGAAAATTGCTATTTTAAAAGAGAATATATTGTAAAATACCACTAGTTCTAAGTCCTCAAGTGTAGTTGCAACAAGATAGAATGTGGAAACGTTTTCTGTAGATGTACATAATTACATTCAGGACTTTGGGTTATATTTTTTGGTTTAGTATTAATGTTGTAATACATCTGCTACATTTATTCTGATCTAAAATTCCTACCTAAGAGACAAAGATCTTTTTAAAGTTAAAAATCTAAGAGGTACTTGATATTTGTAGGCATGGGAGAGCAGTTACTTTTTTTTTTTTTCTTGTCAGAATATTTATTTATCTTTCCAGTATTTTTTGCACACCTTCTGTTGCTGTTGAAGAGCTATTCAGAATGTTCTCCATTTATAAATGTAAACTGGGGTTTAATGTATGATTCCCTATTTATATAAATAACAGGCAATAAAAGTTTGGCTTTATGGAAATGAGGTTTTGTAAGTGTCAAGGAAATGTTTTTATTCCTCTGTAGTAACAACATCTAGAAAATTTTCCTGATAAATTCCATGTCCAGGTGAATGCAACTACTAACTTACAATGTTTTGTTTTCATATGTAAAGAAAACCCATTTATAACATTTTCAACTTGTCTATATCATCTGTTTGTGTCAAATTCTGTAATTTCATTAAATTAGATGCTTACTTTGATACTTGGCATGTCTTTGAAATGTTTTGGATTATGAATATGTACATTTTCTGGCACAGTATAATACCAGTTTTGGTGGTTGTAATTGTTAATCAGGCTTTCAGGCCAGTAATTACACTATTTGCAAAATCTACAAAGTAAGAGGTGTATGTTTTTTAATGATGAGGGGTTTTTTTTTGTAGCTTGCTTTGCTTTTAAACTAATAAAGCTGTGATTTTGGGGGTGATTTGTTGTCTTCTAACAAAAAGTATAGCTACAGCCATTTTATTGGCTGCAGCTACTTTTACTGTTTCCTCGTATCTGCTCAATCCTGATAAGAGTTAACTAGATGAAGGTAGCCTTGCATGCTAAATGTTTTCACCCTGTGGTTCCTACTGATTACACCCCATTATTTTCATTTCACTACGTGCTTCAGCCTTGCCTCCCTTCCCTGATTAAGCACACACACTTTCTCTTTGTATGCATAGGCTGCTTGCAAATGTGCACAACGTGAGTTGTGCATGCCCCTGCAAGGACAGCAGAGCAGGTCTGGTGGTGGTGACCAGGCTCCCCTTCACCTCTGTTTCAGAATTTTTTTACAGTTTACCCTGCCGGACAGCTAAAACATACTGATAATTCAAGAACTGTTTCACAAACCATAGCTCTCCAACTTGAGAACAGTATTCCATGAAGACTGGACCATGTAGCTGCCCCTGCAACAAGGCAGGCAGCTGCCTCTTGGCATATGACATGAGCATTATTTTAATATCAAGAATATTTTACAGTTCCTTGCATTGCTGTCTTGTTAGTATAGCCAGGGTAGGCCATTTATTCACAAACACTGAGAGACTATAGAGAAGCAGATGAATGAAAAGCGCATAGTGGAAACCTTATGTATCATCTCTGCAGGACTGCACAAACAAGAAGAGTCTTTGCTGACAAGTGGAAACCGCTATTTCCCACTCAGATGTCCTGAAACATATACACAGAAGAGCACCTGCCCAAGGATGGTGTCTGTATGGGGGTGAAGTGCTATAGCCATCTAGTGGTGGCCTGTTAAATCAGGCCTGGATGGTCTCAATGACTAACTGTATACATTTGGCAGTATACATTCACAAAATATCAATTTCCTAAAGTAGAATAGTACAAAAGACTTTTAAATGCTCACTATTGCATGCAATTATTAAGAATGACATTATATTCTACTGAGCACTAAAATATAGCAGTGATAGCACTACAGCATGGAGCACTGTATTGCACCACATAAATCTCATGTTGTTTGCTGTAGGAGACTGGCTTGTACTTCAGAGACCCTCCTCCTTCCCAGTGGCAGTAACTTTGTCACTGTCTGTCTTCTAAGTAGAGAGGGGGAAAAAATAGGTCATCTGTTAACTTTATCACCCACCCAGTTTGTAGTAGCTTTGATAAATAAGAAGACTTTACAACATAAACTCCTTGACTGAAAACAGAGATGTCTATAAATAAGCACAAGCTAGCAATCTTAATGAGGCACTTAATCTACATATTAAACCTGAAACCTGTTTGTATGAAAGGTTAATGAAAATGGCTAAAGTTTACTTGAAATACTTTGAAATATTTATTAATTCACAGAAAACATTTTCAAAGTTAGATTTTACTTTGACTGTGTTACCTTTGGAGATCTACTTTTGCTACATGTTGCAAGTAGCCTGGATAGTAACAAAAGTGGGAACTGTGGGAGTTTGTATGATTAAAGTCATCACGACAAGCTGGCTGAATCTGGTACTTCTGCTGAGACTCCTACCAAGAATTAAGGTTGTGATGGGAACACGACAGCACTTGAAATCCCCAAGCCTAAGTAGACATCTTCCAAGTTTTTAACATCAGTGCCAAAAGGCATCTACCTTGTGTTAAAATTACCCGTGTCAGGTAAAATAGAACAGGTTTCACCATGTATCACCAAAAATCACACTCCAAGATAAAACATTGACACAAATAGTTAAATGTAGTCAGATCTTTTTTATTGGATAAGAGGCCATTTTGAAGATGGAAAACACTCCCCATGTTCAATAAATTTGTATCAAAGCAAAAAAAAAATAATCTTTACAGCATAATCCCACCAAATGTCATCAATACAAGTTTTCTGTAAAGTATCCTAGAACCTCTACCAACAATAAGATGTCTAGAAAACTTCAGCTTCTAGCAAGTCCAGTCCTGCAAGAGAACACTCCTCAGGGATGCGAAGCGTTAAAAACATACAGAGAGTGAGATACCCACAGAAGTGTTCTCCTTCTTGCTGAATAAATACATTTTCAAATTAAAACATTCTTCACTGGCAATACATGGCATATGTAACAGCATATTTTCATTTGTTGGAAATAAATGCAACTGTTAATCACACTGTCAGGTACAAAAGTTACGGTACTGTTGTCCCCTCTGAAGCTCTAAATATATGCTAAGAAAAATCAGTTGTTCTCCCCAGTACCGAATGGGAAGTATTCAGGGAACTCATGAATAATTTTTAGTGCTTCATTGTAGAGTTCCAGATCTGAAAGATGGCAAAGAAAATTGTTATGATGTGTAAGCTAAATGCCCCACAAATGACACCATTAAAGCACTGCTTATTTTAAAGCAGTAGAGCTGAGCATATCCAGGTATCCCTCATCCTCCCCAGTTTTCCCAGGGCAGCCAAGCTCTCATTGCTTGCTTTCTGCAGGGTTATTTTCAGGCCTGCTAGCTGCACAATTGCACCAGGTCCAGTGCAAGGCAAGAATCATGCGGTCAGGAGTAGAAGAATGATCAGACCATAGCAACGATCTAGATTGGCTCCAGCTTTGAGTCAGTCCCCACAGTTTGTACACAATTTCTCCCATATCACTCTCCTTTTCTACATTCTACTTCCTATCTGGCAGCTTGAAGAAAGAACTTGTCCATAAGAAAAGACAATCAGGCTCTCCCTTCTTACTTACTGACGAACAGTTAAGAACTCAAAATGAATGTGTAATAATGTATACTCTTACTTACCAAATGGACTTTTGTCTTCTCTGAACTGGACATATGACATACACATGATGGTCGCCTGATTTGTTACTCTCCCCACTACTTCAATAACTCCTGAGATCTCTTCATCTAACTAGAAAACATACCAAATATGAAATTAGTATCACTGAATTAGCTGCTGTCTCTACTGCACAGCACTTAAGCTAGGAACTCTCTACAACTGATGGTTTGTTCATGACACATTCTGCTCCAGAGTTACAGCTTTTGTAACAGCCAGTTCAGTACTGATACAAAAAATATATAAAGAGGCATTACAGGGAAGATATTAGTTTACAAGTATATAAAACTCTGTCACTGAATCACTGAACAGAAATTCATCTAAGGCATAGAGAGCAGAGGAACCCAGATTTCAATGCACTGCATTCAAACATGAGTAAATTGTAGAGCTCTGTAAGAGCTGTGGAGGTATCATGCACGCCAGAGAACAGTCCCAGTATTCCAGATTCAGAAGGTATAACTGGAAATTATTTCTTAAATAATCTGCCAGTAAGTGTTCAGAATGCAAAGACACTGAGAATAACAAGCCTTCAGTTGAACACGGAAAAAAAAAGCTACAAATTTTATTTTACTCCAAAATTATATAGCTCAAATGTGTCTTCTTTTTTAAGATACTAATTTTAAGAGTGTAGTAATGTTTCAGTAATGGTCTTCCAATACTGAACTCTTAACTTTCTAAGAAGTCTTCGGGAACAGAGCAATAGATTCCCTCTCCCCAATAATTTAGGGTTTCTTTGTTGAAAGGAACTACACGCGCGCGCACACACACACAGAAATTTATTAAAGGGGAAAAAAAGTTTGAAAGCATTTTGATTAGCAAATCTATAAGTTCCTCTATTGACATGATGCAAAACAGAGAGATGAACCTTGGATGATTTTTCTGCACACACCAGTTTCTCCTACAGCAGTGGAACAGACTGTGAAGTGCCCAACGCTGCAGCTATGCATTTACAAAATTCGACCAATTAGTCTGTCGGGGAATGTTGTGGAATCATCAGTCAGATGCTTACACCTGAAGTTTTAGCAACCCAAGGCAAGAAACCGTTTCATGAACTGAAGAAAGAGTTAGAAGGCAGAACTTCTATGACAGACATTTTTTTGCAGTTTGAAGGTGAAGTCAGCAAGCTTAACATTCGTAAAACAAAACTCTTTGCCAAATCAAACTGCATTTTTCATTAAGGAGAGACTCATGTCTTGAAAGTTAGGAAGTACCATGTGCAATTATTTCATATGGAAATCGAGAGACTTCTCAGCATTTAACAACTTATTCAGAGAGAAAGACATAAAGACTACACAGATGCTCAGTTAAGGTAGAGCATTAGCCATCACAAAGAAAATAATCCTTTAATTACAATGTTAGCTAGAGGAAAAATATAGACAGAAGAGAACGCCAGAATGTTATTATTCCTTTGGTGGTACATGATAACAAAGGAAACAATACTTTCTGTGCAGTAACTATAAGTGTATCTTATACCTGTTATATTAAATTATTGATTTTTATTTTTTTTTAAGAAAGAATGCTTCAAGCTAACTATGAAGTTTACAGCAATTCTATGACAAGTGTTCTACGAGGATACAGAAATGTCAACTCAAAAAACTCTTGAGAATACCCTATTCTTGTTTTTGTTGCATTATTTTTACAAAATATTCTGTTAGTCATACCAAGATAAAAGCAATAAGAGAGGAAAAAGTCAAATTAAAATAAAGATATACGGAGGAATATATTACACTTTAAACAACCAATAGAGGAAGACACAGTAGCAGACAGGCATGTGTCTGACAAGGAATGCATTCTCGATACCAGCTGAAAATTGAGAAAGACCAAGGCAGTTCATGAATACAGAGACTGCAAATTAGCTGGAAGATGCAAGAAGCAGAGGCAATTGTGGAAAAGGGAGAAACCAGGGATTATTTTTTTTCCAGACTGAAAACTCAATAGATGCAAGGCACACACAGGCTTCAGAAGGGACAAAACCTCTGGTACACAGAACCACTAAATGTTAGGGATTGGAAGGGACCTTGAAAGATCATTTAGTCCAATCCCCCTGCTGGAGCAGGAACACCCAGATGAGGTTACACAGGAATGTGTCCAGGTGGGATTTGAATGTCTCCAGAGTAAGAGACTCCACAACCCCCCCGGGCAGCCTGTTCCAGCGTTCTGTCACCCTCACTGAGAAGTTGTTTCTACTCAAATTTAAGTGGAAACTCCTCTGTTCCAGTTTGTACCCACTGCCCCTTGTCCTATCACCGGTTGTCACTGAGAAGAGCCTGGCTTCATCCTCGTGACACTCACCCTTTACATATTTATATACATTAATGAGGTCACCCCCCAGTCTCCTCCAAGCTAAAGAGACCCAGCTCCCTCAGCCTTTCGCAAGGGGCAACATATCTCCAAAGTGCTCCTTAACTCACCGGCTCGTTCAGCTCCACAGTCGCATGTTTTCCTTCCCCATCCGAAAGCACGAAAAGCTTCCCCGTCGGATGAACCTACAACAGACATTAGGCCGCTCTGAGCCTTATGGCTTCAGCCGCCTCAGCCACAACCGCGCAGCGGCGCTTCCCCCCGCGATCCGGCCGCTCCTGGCCCGGCTGGAGCCGCCGCACTCCCTCAGGCCCGGCCGTGAGAAGGCGCCACCCTCCCCCCCTCCCCCACAGGCCCTTCGCAGGGCAACAGCGCCGCGCTCCGCCCCCAGACCCCCCCCAACAGACCGCGGACCTTCTCGACGCGGCCCACGAAGCAGACGGGCCGCCCGATGTTCTGCGCCAGGTGGGCTGTAGCGATGCGGCGCCGCGGCACCTCAAAGATGTCCCCCATGGCGGCGCGGTTTCCCGCCCTTTGGCGGAGGGGAGGGGCGCCGTTACCACGGCAACGGGGGCGGTTGGGGCGGAGGTGGGGGTGCGGAGGGGAGGAGCGGCGGGGCGGGACTTCCTGTTCGCCTGACGCGACCCGGAAGCGGAGGTGGCGGTTAGCGAGCGGCGGTGGCGGCGGAGCCGGGCGGGCCGGTGGGTGACAGCGCGGCGGGTGTCGCCGCGGAGGGGAGGCCGGCTCGGAAACCGGGGCTGAGCCCCGAGCCGGCCTCCCCTCCGCGGCCCGTCCGGCCCCTTCCAGACCTATCCGATGTGTGTTTTGTACTCGAATAATTTTTTCCTAAATCATCTTTTATTTCCCCGCGCCTAACGGTGAAAGGGCTGGAAAAAATGTCCTATGAGGAGTGGCAGAGGGCTTTGGGCTTGTCTAGCTTGGAGAAAAGGAGGGCTAGGACTAGAGAGGTTCTCCTTCCCCTCTACTCTGCCCTGGTGAGACCACATCTGGAATATTGTGTCCAGTTCTGGGCCCCTCAGTTCCAGAAGCACAGGGAACTGCTGGAGAGGGTCCAGCGTAGGGCAACAAAGATGATTAAGGGAGTGGAGCACCTCCCTTATGAGGAAAGGCTGAAGGAGCTGGGTCTCTTTAGTTTGGAGAAGAGGAGACTGAGGGGTGACCTCATGAATGTTTATAAATATGTAAAGGGTGAGTGTCATGAGGATGGAGCCAGGCTCTTCTCAGTGACAACCAATGGTAGGATAAGTGGCAATGGATACAAACTGGAACAGAGGAGGTTCAGCTTAAATATGAGAAGAAACTTCTTTACAGTGAGGGTGACAGAACACTGGAACAGGCTGCCCAGGGGGGTTGTGTAAGGCGTCCAGGCAGGTTTTGAATGTCTCCAGAGAAAGAGACTTTCAAGACCTGCCTGGATGCCTTCCTGTGTAACCTCATCTGGGTGTTCCTGCTCCGGTGGGGGGATTGGACTGGATGATCTTTCAAGGTCCCTTTCAGTCCCTAACATTCTGTGATGCTGGGGAGATGCTGAACTCTACTCCCTCGTGTCCAGTGACAGGACACGTGGGAATGGTTCAGAACTGTGCCGGGTGAGGTTTAGACTGGATAGTGATAGGGCAAGAGGAAATGGCCTCAAGTTGCACCGGGGGAGGTTTAGATTGGATATTAGGAATAAATTCTCCACAGAAAGGCTTGTCAGGCATTGGAACAGGCTGCCCAGGGAAGTGATGGAGTCACCATCCGTGGAGGTGTTTAAAAGACATTTAGATGAGGTTCCTAGGGACATGGTTTAGTGCTATAGTTAGGGTATGGTTGGACTCAATGATCCTGAGGGTCTGTTCCAACTGAAATAATGATATGATTCTATTATATGATTCTGTTATATTAGGAAGCATTTTTTTACTGAGAGGGTGGTCAAACACTGGAACAGGCTTCCCAGAGAGGTGGTCAATGTCCCAAGCCTGTCAGTATTTAAGAGGCATTTGGAAGATGCCCTTCATAACATGTTTTAGCTTTTGTTCATCCCTGAATTGGTCAGGCAGTTGGACTGGGTGATCATTGCACGTCCGTTCCAACTGAACTGTTCTTTTCTGTTCTATTTGTTTGATTTCTTTTCACCATTAAAGAGCTTGCACTCTAGGGTTAGAGCAACTGATGGACGTGAGACAGCGCTAGTATCTGGACATGGTGTTCTTACCACACATCTTACCTTTTTCCGTAGGTCCTCCCCAACGGTCCCTAACGTGGAGAGGTTCCTCCTGATTGCTCTTGCTGCAAAGACGGCTAATGCTGTCCTGGAGTGCATTAGCTGTAGTGTTGCCAGCAAGCTGATGCAGGTGATCCTTCCCTACTGCTCAGCACTGGTGAGGCTCAAGTGCTCAGTCCAAGTTCTGGGTACAAGAGAGATGTGGACTTACCGGAGGGAGTCCAGGGAAAAGCCACAAAGATGGTGAAGGGGCTGAAGTGTGTCACATATGAGGAAGGGCTGAGAGAGTTGGGACTGTTTAGCCTAAAGAAAAGAACACTCAAGAGGGATGTTATTAACATGTATAAATACCTGAAGCAAGGGCGCAAAGAGAATGGAGCCAGTTTTTTTTCAGTCGTGCCCAGTGGCAGAACCAGAGGCAATGGGTACAAACTGGAACACAGGAGGTTCTGTTTGAACATCAGGAAACACTTTTTCCCTGTGAGCGTGACCAAGCGCTGGCACAGGTTTCCCAGGGAGGTTGTGGAGCCTCCAACCTTGGAGATACTCGAAAGCCATCTGGACGTGGCCCTCAGCAACCAGTTCTAGGTGGCTCTGCTTGAGCAGGGTGTAGAACAAGATGACCTTTGGAGGTCACTTCACACCCAACCCCTTCTGTGGTTCTGTGGTTTCGTTTCCACTTCTAAGACCAGTGTTTCAGGAAATACTTGAGAAAATCTAACTCTGCCCTGGCTTAAAAGGGCAAACCCCACACTGCCTATGCATGTGCTGTCTCTTCTAACCAGCTGCAGGTTCAGCTTGCTAACGAGCACCAAGTGGTTTTTGTTAGTTGGCTGGGTTCATGCTGTGGTGGCTCAGGAAGCTGAACTAGCTTGCCAGGGAAACAACCTACTGCCAGAAGCTGTGCAGAAGGAGCACGTGGCCAGGGAGTGCTGTGGTGTTATATCTTCTGTGGGGGTAGCTGATTGTCATCTCCTCAGTGTCAGTGTGCCATTCACCTTTTGAATAGTTTATTTGCAAGAGAATATGCTCATCTCCTTAGCATATCTTTGGAGATTTTAAAGAAATCATAAAGCTAACAGTTGGAACAAGATACAGCAGGCTGCTGCAAAGTGGTTCTTCTAGGGCTATTTTGTCTGCCACTCTTGAAGGGTCAGCTGTTAAAAAAACACACTGTAGAAGTTCTTACAAATATATGTCTGTATCATGCTTAGCTGCTGTTTAAGGTTTGCAGTGAAAAGAGAACTGGTATTTCTGCTTCCCTTAAATTTTGTAAAAGAAGTCTTTGTCAGTGTTTTGTTATATGTGTGGGTGTTTTGAGGTTTTTTTGTATTTCTGATTCTTGACACTTATTTTCCTTTTTTCTGCTTTCAAGAAGCACAAACTAAAGGAATATGACTAATGTTAATGCCAGATTAAAAAATCCATTGTATTTTTTTTTCTTAAAATAGTAACTTAAACTATGCCAAAAGCTTTTAAACTGTTCTTTTGGTGTCACAGAGAAATTTTTTCGATGTGCAGGTTCTTGACTCTTAAATTGTTTGTTTTCGTGTCATAAGCAAGGTTGTACAGCACTGTAAACATCTTGCTCTTTTTCTGATTGCTGCTACTTTGAACCACAGCAGACGCTATGGAAGAGAGAATTGCCCTGCTGTTCTCTTTTTTCCACTTCCATAGATGACATAGCTTAAACTGCTCAATGTGAAATTACTCTGGTTCTTTCTTTAAGGTCAGTTTTGTGTCTTGTTCTGACCACGTTTCATCATTTATGTAATTACTGGCAATGCCGCTGCAATTTTGCTTTGCTGTAGTCCTGGGCATCCTCTCTTTATCTTAGTTTGCATCTTCGGTGTTTTTAATATTAAATTACCTTTCTCCACTTATCACTTGTGAATAGGCAAAAGCTGAAAAGTAATGCTAAAATGCTATGATCTTCATTGTATAGAAAAATTTTATTGGATGTAACATATTGGTTTGGCTTAAAGGTCGCCCATACTTCTTGTCAAAGGAGACTGACAAACTGCAGGAGGAATAAATTAACCCCTTTGTGCGGCTCTGTAACTCATCTTTGTCCCATCCCACATATGTTCTCAGAGCCTCACAAAAAGACAAAATATTTTTTGCAGCCTCACAGAATTGCTATAGTTTGCACTGTGTTACTTGCTAATGACTGAAGCGGTGCCAAAAGCATTATTCTTTACTATCAGCGACTGAGATTGGAGAAAGAAAAAAGTTGTGTTCACTTTTTGGTGAGGAGGAAACATGAGGAGAAGGGAATTGCATATTCCTACCAAGGGAGATTTTTATCTTTAGGCAGTGAATTCAATTTCAGGTCTCCTATAGAAATGAAATTAATCCCATCTGGAAGGGAAAAGTGCTGTGCTTTGTAGGAGAAATTGCCACAGGAACGTGGTGCTGCCTCTGAATGGCGCGTATATTTTCTGTGATTTTTGTGCTGACAGCTTTAAAAAAAAGCCTCACAACTAAGTGCTTTTTTTTTTCCCCTGGTCTGTGTGACCATGCATCCAGGTCCACAAACTTCCAATTTAATTTTTACTCTGAAATGAAACTTGTGCAGAAACTGGTTGTTCTCAGCTTTCATTAACTGAAACCTCATCTTATCTACAAGTAGTAAAACTCCAGCCTGATTCTGCAAGTGCTTAACCTGTGTTCTTATCTTCAAGAGCACGAGTGTTTCCATTCAAGTCCGTGTTTCTTTGTTGGACAGGGGCTTTGTTCTGTTTTTAACATGTAATTCAAGAAATTTAGTGGTTGCATTTCCCCTTGCTGAAGAGATTTATGTTTACTTTTGAAGTATCATGGTTGATAAAATTCTTAAGAGAGCAAATACCGCAGACGTCCCAGCATTTCCTTTACCTATGCCATACTGTATATAGGTCTACTTTTTGTTTCTGTGCCCCTCTTCTGGTTTTTTAGTCATTCTTTGTTATTTATTTAAAATGTAGTATTATGTTCAAAGGTACTGAACTGTGGCAAGTAATAGCTGGCAATCGCCTTCCTCCACAGTGAATACTCAGACCTGTAAGATCTGCAAGTACAAGTTTTGTTTATAAATGGTGAACACCCAGAGAAGGAAACAGCCTCACTAAGCATGTGAAGTCTTTTTTAATATGTGAATTCCTACCACTTCCACGACATTCACGATAACAAAACACAGCATATGCTGTTTTCTTACTGCTGGTCCCCTGGTTTTAACAGCCTAACAATTTGAGACCCGAACTTTGAGGATACTTTTGTTTGCTTTGTTTGTTTCTCTGCTTCAAGCAAAAGGATGTGTGGGGTTTTTTTTTGCTTGTTTTGTTTTCTGTTTGAGCAATGCTGGAATTAAATGGAATTAAGTTAAAGCTACTTCAGAAAGTGAAAACTACAAAGTAAAGATCAAGTGTCGTATATATAGATAAGTGGATTTTGTGGCTTTTAGAGAAAATGGGATACTCGGGCTGCCTTCTATCAAGGAAAGGAAGAAACCTAGTATGTGAAAGTGTTTATAACATTAATTTGGCTAGATCAAATTGTACTGATTGTTAATCTACCCTGAATTAAATAGTATACTCTGAATTAAAATATATGTTGTCTTTTAAGCAGTGATGTTTAGCTACGTTAAATATGCAGCATTTAAAAGACAACAAATGCATGGTTTCCTGTAAAACTCTTTTGTGCCATGTATATACTGATTAAGATGCTTCCTTTCTTTGCAAGAAAGGAGAATAATATGTGATAAAGCTGAAAACTGTACAATAATGCAGAACTCAAAGAGAAAAAAATGTGATTGGAGCGACTTCGGCTCTGGCACCTGAAATGGCTGACTGGAATCTGAGCCTTTTCCAAAGCTACCTGTAAGATTTTACACATCAGCTTGATTTTGCTTCTTGTTGTCACACACTTAAGATGAAGGTAAAATTGCGTTTTAAACTGTTCCACAACTGCCTCTCCTTCATACATCATCGGAGCAGAAACCTGACTCTTGAGCATTACAGCACAGGTTTTTACCACTTGAGCTATGGGACTGACAACCCTAATTGGTAGCAGGAGAAGACTTATTCCCTGAGGGCTGAAAAAGGAATATGCTGCTGGCGCCATGTGTTGAGCCTGGGTGTGGGGGAAGGTAAGGAATAAATGAGGTAATTAGGAGTTTCTACTGTGTAATCTCCACAGAACTGGACATATCAGTATTTCACATGGTAAGGTAGGAAAATAAGCAAAAAGGAACAAAATGCGGATAAGTAACATTTTCTCTTAATTACTGCATATCTGGGACTGGGTGGTTTGTTCTGTTCTTGTGTACATTGGTGTCATTTATTTGGTTGCTAGAAATTGTACTGCATCAGCATAAGCAAGCAATAGCTGGCCAGCCTGCGGGATATTCAGTCTTTAAGTCTCAAGTATCAGGCCACAGTTTGAATCGTTGCTGCTTTTGCCATGTTCTATTTATATACTATTCCTGAAAGCCAGTGCTTACACTTCATACAGGACTTTCTGTGAAATCAAGTATGGAAGACTTTGGTATCGCTTTTAAAAGCAGAGTTGAGGCAGTTTATATCTGGTGAATACTCAGTGCTGATTGTGCAGTTAATTGCTATCGGTCACTGACTAGGGGAAAAAAAGTCTTGCTTATGGTACCCTGAATATTTGGGTGGGAAGTGTGGATTTCTAGAAAATAATTAATTCAGGATTTATATACATATATATATATATATATTTAATCCAAACACTGCATGGTAGCACTCTTCTTTTTGCCAACCTCTAAATATTCATATTTGTTATATTTACTGTGAAATAATATTATTGAAACTTGACACTGTGCACCTTTTTTCTTTAGACTGGACTCCTTTCCTCTGTTGGAGGTGTGTGTTAGTCGTTGCTATCAGTTTGTCAGTCCCTTCTCCTTTAAATATTGGTGTCTGCAAAGTAAATCGGGATTCTGCTCCTCAAACTCTACTTCAAACTTGAAATTATATTATTCCATTTTTTACTGATTTTACATTGGCATTATAGTTTAGTGAAACCTCCCTCCCCGTGTTTGGCACCCAGCGTGTTTCAGCCAGGCCACAGGCTGCGCCATGGGCTGGTGTGGTCCAGTGGTCTGAGTTCGGCCCCTGGGGACAGGAGGCGGCTGCTGCTCTTTGCTTGTTGTCCCAGCACTGTGGCGGGAGGAGGCTGGGAACACTCTCAGCTCCTGCATTCACTGGTGCCAGCTGGGTAGAAAATAGAAGGTAGGCGGTGGTACATGGGCAGTCTTCTTGGTAAGCTGAACTTGTGGATATGTGCTTTGTATAGTTCTGTCAGTTGTTCTTCACAAGAGTGACGCTTAAGAGGCTTTTCTTACAACTTTTCTTGGAAGAAGAAAAGCTTCCTTGAGTCTGTGTCTTAAAGTTCAGAATGATTAGTTTGGTTAGAAGATTGGATGTATCCGTGTTTATGGGGTGGTTCATAGGACATAATTTTGCAAAAGCTGGCCCAGTTGCCTATCTTCTGGCTAGTGCTCATGAAGTTTTTAATATGATTTTGTCCTTTCTAAGCTATTCAGAATTGCTTCCATGTAATATACCAGTCTTCAGAGAGAATACATACTGGCCATAATCTTTTGCAGTTGATGTTTTTATTCCACTAGTTTCCTTATTTTGTTGTAGCTGCTGTGAACTCAGATCTTAGCTGCTCTGGAAGATTCTTTTATTGAATTACTGTTGTGAAAAAAATTGTAATATATAATTTTGTTGCAGTTTCTTTTAAGGGAATCAGTGGTATCTGGTAATCAAATTCACCCAAGTGTTAATCTGTCTCCAAGATTGCAAATGGGAAAAATGAAAATAGATACTATGCTAATGTTGTAGGAGTGGGTGGGTTGGTCTTTTAAATTGATGCACAGACACTTAAAACTGAAAATCTCTTGTATAGTTTGCTTCATTCAGGTATTCCTGCATAATAAAGCTGCACATTTTATAGGATCGTGTTTTGGGCTTCGAAGTTCAGATGTTTTATAACTAACTCTGCTGAGAAAGTTGGTGAAACAACAATTCAAAATAGCACAAAAATATGGAAATGTGCTGGATAAATGCTGAAGGGCGTTTCCTTCTTTCACTTTCCTTCAGAAAGGCTGAAGTTGTGGGGTGTGTGGTTGGTTGCTTGGTAGGGCATTTTTTGTTTGGTTTGCTTTTTTTAATGCTTCCAATCCATTCAAAACTTTATAGAAACATCTTTTATACTTCATTCTCTTTTTGCCTATTGAAGTCAATTGTTACATCAAAAGGTAATCTATCTAACATAGAAAATGCACAATATTTCCAATCTGGTAATAAAGACTAAGCTGTAATACCATGTATGTGGCCTTTGGCATAGCATGAGCTTCTTGTGGTAAATTCTGATATTTTATATTTATTTAACACATTTTTTCTTCATTTTAGATAACGACTCAGAAGGAAAAAAAAAAAAAAAAGAGGTTATGTTCAGCTTCTTCCGAAAAAGTCAAGATTCAAAGAAGGTTACAGTGCCAGAGAGAGAGGCAGATGGATTTGTCATTGTGGGTAAGTGGCGCTTCTGTATAGAGTGATTCTTATCATCTTTGGAATGTAAAAATTTCTTTGAAGTGCTTAGACCAAATGAAATATTAAGAGAAGCCATGATGAAAATTGTTTGGAATTCTTACTTTCCTGAAGGAATTAATATTCCTAGTGTCATCATTTGGACTAAATAGCTGAAGTTTTATTTCCATAGGTACGGACTCTTATTCAAGAGCACTGAAAATGTAGTTTCTTATCTTCCTCTCATATTGCGAGCAAGAAGTTATGTCCTTACAAAACAAGAATGCTCGAAGTTGAGGCTTCTAGTTTTATTATTAGAGTTGTGGGAAGAGAATGTCTTATTGCAGTCATTAGATGACTGTTTGTTTTTCAAGATCCTTCCTTTTGGTGTTACTCTGAAAGTCTTTTAATATTAGAAGCAAAGAAGCATCTGTATATTTCTAATCACATGGCAAATGTCAATGTTCTGTCTCAGAATCTGGCTTTTTCTTAGTTTGATGAAAATTAACCAGTTTAAGGTCTTCCAAGTCTTTTTGTTATTCAAAAACTAATCTGAAGTGTACTCACCTGTGAACTGGCTAAACTTGGAGCTTTAGTCAAGCTCTTTCACGGGCTTATAGGATGGCTCAAGTGTGCAGAAGATAAAGAATTTATTGCTATCATGCTGTAACTGATCTTTTTCTTTTTCCTCTTGAAAATTTGTGTTTTCCTCCTTGTAAATCTGTCATCATCAATATTCCGCTTCTGCTGCTCTGATTTACTGACTTGTTCTTATCAGGAATATTACTGTGTTTCTGTAGGTGTTACTTCTTGAGCATTTTCAAGTCATGAAAGCCTCTAGATTATAAAAATCTAACAATATGAGAGACTATTGGAACTCTTTCTGAGGAGAACTTAATTCTTTGTAATAGTTCTCTATTAAGACAAATCTTCCTTCACATCTGTGACTCTGTGTTGTCATGTTTCATGGTTACCTTCCACTAGATTTTGTTAATCTGCACTGGTCACATCAAATCACTCCAGCACTTGCATTGTGGGAGGGTCAAAGGAGACACATTGTTGTCCTAAAAAAAGGTCTGGAGATCATTTAGAGTTTTAAATTCTGTAATAAGCAGAGAGTTTGAGTTCTGCACCCAAAAGTTGCTTATGTCTCACAATTGCTGGGCCTAATTCTGCATTCACTTTAACATCATTCCTTTTTCCTTAAATGCAGTCAGTGACTATTAAAACTTTGTTCATATAAATTCATACTAATTTGATCTGTTAAATATAAATTTAAGAACTATCAATTTTCCTTGAA
Organism: Columba livia; assembly: GCF_036013475.1. NCBI lineage: Eukaryota > Metazoa > Chordata > Aves > Columbiformes > Columbidae > Columba > Columba livia. Next base: position 27,954,122 of record NC_088603.1, read on the forward strand.
TCTTCTCTTGTTGTATTTCTATTTATTAAGATTTTTTGCTCAGATGGAAGTTAATTTAGCAACCTGCAATGAAATGGACCTTGTCAGTGGAGCACATCACTATCTTGCTAGATGGATTTCATTGCAGAATTATAGGTCAGCACTTGAGTAGATACTTACCTAGAAGTTTTGTTTGTCTAGGAATAATAGCAGTCCTAAACAAAGGCAAAACCAAACCACAATACCTAGCTATTCTGCTAGTTACCTTTTTATTATTCAGATGGGAGGTTCTGAAGCTTTTTTGAGTTTAGGTATAAAATATTCTAGAATACCAGCACGCAATGTCTTTAACAAATCTCAATAGGATTATAGGACCTTTGGTGTGAATACTGCTGTAGGCACTGGACACTCTTGAAGGGAGTGAGAATTTAATTTCTTAAGTTGGTTTCTACACCCAGTCTTTCATTGAAGGTATATAAGAACAAAAACCCTGGTCTGCTGATACTCTGTGGACATGGGAGGAAGTGTTTTGCTTTTCTTTCCTGGAGAAAGAAGAGTTAAAATACATCCTCAGGGGATGCTTGCTTCTGATTCCCACTGTTGTGGTCAGGAGAGCTTGTCTGTCGCAAGTCCCTTGCAGTATTGTTCACACTGTGCAGCACTGATAAGGACAGCCAGGAGCCTTACTGGAAGTCTGAATGAGCCCTATGAAGAAAGAATCAAATGCTGTGTCCATTACCTATTCATTAATGTTGTGAGAGTACTGAGCATCACAGTTAAATGTAGATAATTGGACTGTGATTTTCTAACAATATTTAATTATTTTAATCTCTTTCTGTATCATCTGCTACTTGAAAAAAAGGGAAGATGGTTCAAAACTTAATTGAGAAAGAACCACCAGAGCTATCACCCTTTCAAATCTTGAGGATATTTTGTTTGTTTTCTATTTTTTTTCACAACTCCCGTTATATATTACAATAATTTAAATCTACTTTTGCTTGTTGAATATCAATGCACTTGGAATTTCAATATCTGAATACCTGTTCTTTGACTAGAAAGATGACTCATAAAAACTCTTGAAGCAACAAAAACAACTGTGCAACATAGTAGCTGAAAGATATTCTCTATTTTATCTTTTGGGGCAAACACTGCATGTGTGGGAGTCAAGAAAATATAATTCGTAATTCACTCTCCACAAAACAAATACAAAATGTAATTTTCTACAAGGGACTAAAGCATTTTTACATCTACCTACCAGTTCACTTATTTTCCAGATACTGGTCATCTCATCTGTTCATGAAGCTGTAAAAGTGGTGCTTGTTCTGTAACAAGCAGAACTATTATTTTGAAAAGGGAAGAGACTTATGAAATACAGACAACACGTGGTTGGTTTTGATGAGTGAAACAATTGCAGCAATGTGAAAAAAGTTTCAGGGAGTTGTCTGATTATCACAAATTTGCCAAAATTCAGAAAACAAGTAAGTTTCCATTTAGCTTAGAGATTTTGAAGAGTTGTCTTTTTTAAGAAATTTTTCATGGTTTGTGGCTTTTTCTAATATAAAATAAGTTCCAGCCTACCATCCATTCTTACTGTTGCTAGCCAAAGAGAAGACAGGTTAGAGCTAGCATTTTGGTTTGGCACACAGCTAAATATCTCCCATCAGATCTCAAAGATGCATGCGTCTCGTAGTCCCAATCTCAGTCTCAGATCAGGAACTGAAAACCTGAGACAGCAATGCTGCTTCCCATGTGTATTTAGCAAGAAGGTCAGAAACTCTACAAATATCCACATGGTGCAGATGTTTTCACTGGGGCGGCTGGTCAGTGTTTTTTGCTTGAAGACAATGGAAATATCACAGAACCACAGAATGGTTAGGGTTGGAAGGGGCCTTTGAAGATCATCTAGTCCAACATGCCTGTCGTGGGCAGGGACATCTCTTACATTGTTCAAAGTCCTGTTCTACTTGACTTTCAACACTTCCACTGATGGGGCATCCACAAGTTCTCTGGGCAACCAGTCCCAGTGTCTCATCACCCTTATTGTAAAACAAAATAAAACAAACAAATGAACAAACGAAGAAAAAACACTTATCACAGAATATTGTTCTGTATGTGCTCTTTAAAAAAATACTGCTGAATGTTATTTTTGTTTTCAGGTTTTGTTTAAGATGCTGATGTGCAGGGTTTTAATTACTTTTTCAGAAATTTTGATGTAAGCCAATGTGAGGGAGCAGCAAATGCTGGTGCTTCTGCTGGGCAGGAGAACCTGCAGCTGAGTGAGGGCACTGAGAGGCCGGGGCCTTGGGTAGAGAACTGGCCTACGAGAGCTGTGGTCCCTTGTTGCCTAAGCAAGGACAGCGGAGCAGGCCTGGTGACGGTGACCAGAGTCAGTGGAGAGTCCTCAGAAGAAGTCCTCAGGGAGGGGGCAGAGCTGAGGCCAGGCCGGGTGGTCAAATCAGTGGGTTGGGGTCACCAAGGTGCATGGACAGTCACAGGCATCCCTGTGGGGTGGCTTGGGCAAGGACCAAGAACCTGAGATGAGGCTTCTCCTCCAGCTCTTTGTCCAGATCCTGATGCATGTGCTCAGTGCTGGCCATGCGTATGGACAGCTAAACTCCTGGGGCTGGTGAAAGGGTTGCTGAGCCCACTGGTGACCTCGGACCTGTACAGCCAGGGTGGTTGTCTTGCTGTTTGGTGGCATCTGGAGGCAGCATGGTTCTCTGGGGAGCTCTTGATCTGAGCCTTTGAACCATGCCCAAGTTCAAGTCTACTTTGTTTACTTTTAAATTGCGTTTTAAAGGCCAATCTGTTTCATGGATTTAAGAGTTGTTTGGTTTTGTTTTGTTTTCTTTCAGGGATTTTTTTATGTCATAAATTGGAGTGGAGTAAATGGCTTGGAGAAGCAGCTCAGTTGCTGGTGCTGATAACCCTGATTTGTAAACATTTAACTTGTGATTCTTCCTTGAACTTATGACAGCTTCCTGTTTCATTTTTTTAGATACAAATTAACATGAATTTTCAAACTGACTAATGGCTATTATGTCAGAGCTCTGCTCTTGACCTCAGGTGTGGGTCTCTAACAGGTGGTAGGGAGTATTATTATTGACTTACAGAGAGCATTTGACTGTCACCTGAAGGTTGTTTTCTGACATCCAACAATTTTGGTGTAGATTTTTTTAAAGTTCCAAGAGTAAGCACCCAAGGAAAAGTGGGCAGGCATGGGATTCTCATCTGCGTGGTGTGACTGTCACAAACGCAGTGAGGGTATGGCCATGGTGAAAAGGGTTGGCAGGATTTTTATAATGAAGATACACTCCTGTTCTGTAAACCTCCCTTCTCCTTACTGTGCTTTCCTAGATGGTTGAGGCCATATAGAAATAGTAAACAAATTCTGAATGAACACTTGCTTGTTATGCTTCTCAGTATTGGAACAACTATGATTTTTACCTGTTATGTTTCCTCTTAAGAGAATATAAATAGTCATAGACATAAGAAATTAAGTGTTTTGAAATCTCTTCCTAATAAGAAGAAGGACGTGATATATGAGTCCTGGATCTCTCAAATTAACCGACATGTATCTCTGTTTCGATGCTGATGTCTGAAGAGAAGGAGCTCCACAGAACAAATGTGGTCAGACTTGCACCAACATTTAAAACCTCACAGAAAACAAAGTGAGAACTGCTTTTTTTTCATCCTGTGAGATGAAATACAGTATAAGGCAAAAATTTCTTCATTATTAAGAAAGTAGAAGAGAAATGATATTAGATAAAAGGTGGAAAGTTCAGGAACTTTTTTGTGAGAAGGAAGATGTTGTAGAAATCATTACTGCTACATGTTGTGACAAAGTCAGCAGCACAACGGGATGCAAAAGGAGTACATGAGTTTAATAAATTATGATGGATGATAGCAGATTGTCTTATCTCAAAATGGTGGTGGTCACGTATGGCTTAATATCTTAAGCTAATCTCTGCAAGGCACTCAAACTTTGGCTTTATCTTAAATGAAATACTTTAACCCTACTTGGCTGTATTCAGTACATGTATTACTGAGTTAATTCAGTATTGTAATTCTTTCATATGGGATCATCCTTGTCTGTAGACAGGAGCATCCTCACTCAGCTATGAGACTGGAAAGAATGATTTACAGCCAAGTGAAAGTTTCCCTCTGTTAGCTACAGTTACATTGCAAAATAACATCTTTTACAAATCAGGAAGTCTTCTGTGCTGGAGATGTGGAAAAGTAAAATGATCAACACTAGTCAGTCTTTAGTTCTGGAAATCTTGACTCTGTTTTTCTGAAGAGCAATTTTACATATATTTCTTCCTCTTTAATTCCAGTTTCAGTTTTGACATGAATTTATTTTGCATGCAGATAGTCTTTGGGGTACCTTTTATTGTGGAAGGAAGATTTGGATAAATCGCATATTTGAGTTAAGGGACACCCCCGCTGTCATCCAACATGATATAAAGACCTATTTGTTTACACACTAATCTTGGTAATACAAATCTCTACATATGTTTTTAAGGACTTCTTAAATGTTTGCTTCTGAGAGGAGTGTGCAGTTTTAAAATCTTCAAGAGTGAGTATGTTATGAAAGGAAAATTTAACATTTTGATCCTCTCAAATCAAAGGAGTACCGTATATGAGTTTTTTACTGCAATTCAAATAGGTTTTTGGTTTCTCCACTCTGTGCACACACTTCAAAAATTAAATGCATCAAGAGATTTGTAAAATCTTAGTGTTGCTGCTGCTGCTGTTTGTTTTCTAGGAGGCAGTAGTAATGTGTAGTAGATTCCTGTAAATCTCTAAATTGTTTTTTTTCATTAATATTTAAGGAGCTTTTAGTGGTGCTAGTAAGGAAGGCTGGGCTGCTGCAGTGTTTTAAAATATACTATTACATTAAAGAAATGCACAAAGCTTTCTGCCAGTTGGAAAAAAGCAGCGTCTCAGTGTCCTTTCACTTTCTGTATCAATGGGCTTATATTACGTATTTTTTTAATATATTAATAAGTGCTCGTGTAGTTATTTCCAGCCCTGCGGTCTTCCACTAACCAAGCTACTATTTCATTATGTTGTTTAAGTGTACAAATATTTTATACTAACTTTATAATAATATGAGATTTGGAGAAATCTTTAAGTATTTTTTATCTAACGAATACTTTAGATGTGTCAATCTATGCCACTGTAAGTGAACGCTTCCGATACACACCAGAACATCACTGTATTAAGTGGCCTATTTCTTGAAGTGCTGCTTTCTGGGCTTTATACTTAAAAATCATTAGTAGCTCATTTGGGCACGGAATTTTACAGTCAGAGTTGGCTGAAAAGGGAAGAGGTGTAATTCAAAGACACAGTCCTCTCCTCTTAGCGATCCTTAGTTGCATAAGGAGGTAATGGCTACCCTTCGTTCAGTAATGAAGTCAAACTAATCCTCTTGGGTACTAATTTTGCACAAAAACAAACTGCATTTTTCAATAGTACCACTAGATGGGGATTTCTCTTGTATTCAGGAGTTGTAGGGCTTTTCTCTCCCATACACGCACACAGGCACACACACAAAGTGGAGCAGTAGTAATTATCAGTACACCATTTTATTAGACTGTAGGTTTTTGACGGATTTCTAAAAAGCTTTTAAAAGCCTAATATCAAATCTATAATGGCATTCCAACCTAATAAAAATAATGAAGCTTGAAATGTTGACAGCATGTATCTAGATGTTGGCTTGTAATTCCTTCCAAACAGATCTGTTGAGGCCCATGTGGGACCTAAATAACACAAAGAAGTAAATTTGCATATTTTACAGCAGGGGGAAAAAACAGAATGCAAAAACATGAATAATTAGGAGCACAAGCTTCATGCTATATTAATACTGTTGAAAAGCATGTGTTGATTGTATTCTGAAAGCCAGTAGTGATTTGGTTGAGTGAACTCAGTCAGCATCTCTTATGCAGATTAAAGGAACTGGGTTACAGAACAACTGAAATTCATTGTTTTGCTGTATAAGGAGGTGTATTTCTTAAAGGAAATATTTTTTCCTGAATTCTGTACGACGCAGGGAATCTTTTTTAATGCTCCATCAAAGCATGTGTTTTTTGACAAAGGACTGTTCAATTCTTCATTTCCTTGTGCAACTCTAGATTTTAAAAATGCTTCTCTCAGGCACAAATCAGATGTTAGTATTTTTAGCACCTTACTACACATGACCTACTTACTTCTCAGTCTATTACATTTCTCCATTTCTCTTTTTTTGCTTTCTAACGCTTGAGCCCCTGAAACACATTAATGATGCTACTTTGCTATGCATTTGATTATTTTTTAATTAGCAAAAATGCCCTTTTAAAAATGTTAGCGTACAGGCTAACATTTTTAATCTGAATAAGATGAGTCATTGTATTGGCCTCTATTGATTGCAACATAAGATTTATGACATACTTTTTATGAAAAAAAAGTTATTTACTTAAAAATAGTAAATAGTATTAAAAGTGATTTATTGATTGCTTTGGCTGAATGTTGTTGTGGCGCCTTAATTCAGAGCTATCTCAAAAAGTTACCTGGTTTTAAACATTGACCCAAGGGAGGAAAAAAGAAAGACGAAGATTTCTTGTATAACTTCTACAGCAGTTTTAATTCTGGGGAGAAAAAGGAAGTTAAAGTACGTGCTGCTGTATTAGACAGCTTTATTTTGAGGCTTTAAGACAGAGAAAAATGCACAGAACTAAATATTTTCAATCTGTCTTTTAAGCACATCTCCTTAATTTGCATAATCAAAGGAGGAGAATGGTAAAATGTACCAGTCTTTTTAGAAGTTGATGTAATTGTACGAGGTTAAAGAGGCATCTGGCAAAAGGTTGTTTTGAGGTCACACGTGCATCTGACAGTTTGCTGCCAGCCCTCTAAGAAAATATTGGTTGGATTTGCGTTCCTGTTTTTCATATTAACTGCCTTCTGACTTGATGTATAATAAATAGGCACCTTCTACATGTCCAGGTCTCCAAACTGCTCCTGAGAGGTTTGGTCCTACTGATTTTAACTCTTGCAAATATTGGTGGGAATAGAACGTGCTGAAGTAAGAAAATTTTTTTTTGCTAGAAATTTTTCCTCAGAAAAGCTGAGGGCATTTCTTAGACATGACTATTCCGCATTGATGTATTTACATAGGTCGACATAGTATTCTTTAACCTCTGCTTGTAGTAGGGTGTGATCACTTTTGACACCTGGGTTCTGACAATTCTACTCCCATACATAGTATTACAGTTTACTCCCTGGTAGTAGTGCCTTACTCTATTGGTCTATACACTATTCTTAAAGCAATTTGCAGTTGGAATATAAGAAAGAAAAATACTGATTGCTTATTGTAAAACCGAGTAAAAATAGCAAAATGTAGTGTAAAAGTAGGTATTTTCAAGTCATCGTTGTAAACTTTGTCTCCCAGAATATGCTGGTCATTAAATCTCTTTCAGAATTAAAAGCTTCTTTTCTTTATGATGCAAAGAAAATAGTTCAAGATATGGTAATATATTTTAAGCCCAAGCCTGATTTTCCTGTGTAAGGTGAACTTACAGCCAGGGCTAACTGAAAAACAAGAGGTGGAAAATGTGTTGCAGGAGTGCAAGTTGCTCTTCTGGCAAGTGATAAATTCAGGTTGAAGTCCCGCTTTCAGCAATGTACAGCATAGTTCAATCATTCCTTGCAAAGAGAGCTCTAGTCATTAGCCCAGGCAATCCCTGCCTGCCTGGTTGGAGTCATTCCGACTTCTACAGATGTTAATCAAAGTTAATTTTCTCTGAAGAAAATGTTATGTTGAGCTGATTTTACACACACCTCTCCCTGTCTCTGGCAAATACATGTTTTTGTACATTTTTTCAGTGGAAAAAGAAAAATTACTTTGACAAAGATACATTGTGTTGTTTATTTTTAATTAGGTACTATACAGAAACTGAAGAAGGTTATGTTCTGTGTTTCACAAGTGTTCCAAGTCAGTAGTGTCATAGACCTCAGTATGAAATATTAACGTTAGTGTGAGACTTTCCTTTATAAAATGAAAGATGGCTTGTCCCCTTGTGCATCAAGGTGTGTTTTTGCTTTAGCTGCTCTTTCTTTATGTGCTAGGTTGAGTACCTTTCAGTAAGGGCCGAAGAAACTAAGGGATATAGGTGGTTTATCCAGTCAATTGTTTTGAACTTCAGTGGTATTTAATCTACTTCTGCCATAACACATCTGTGGTGGTTCCCAAAGATGTTATGTGATTTCAGATCTCTGCTCACACAGCTTAATGATTTCCAGCTTTTTCATGCTGCTTTTCTCCCACAAACGAGGGCTGCATAGAGTCAGTTCTGAAATTCTTCTGTCTTCCTTAGTCAAAAATAAACATTTGCTCACAACATTAACCATGGCTTGCTGGGAAGATCATACAGTAGTCTGGTTTTGTGACCATGATCACTTCACTGTGCTTTTTATACCTTTTAGCAAATTATTCTAGTGATGCTTCCATTGTCATGTGCATGCCCTTCTACTTGATAGTAAAAAGTAAAGAGGAATGCAAAGACCTCATATAATTAGAGGGCTGCTTCATTTGTACAGTTTGTTTCTTTAACAACTAATGCACACTTTGCTGTTTTTACAGTTAAACATGTACATCACAAGGTGTAATTACAGTCTTAATTCTGTATCTCGATTCCTAAATTTATGCATGGTTATTTGCTACAAAAACTGTGTATAGGGCAAAAATGATGGTGGACAGAAAATCATTCAAAAACTAAAGTGAGTTTAACTCAGGAATACTGATACAGTGTGAATGTTTTTGCAGCAGCTGAGATAAACATGGGACTTCAAATCCACTCAGCAGATCTATGTTTGCAGTCTTCCCATTTCCTTCTTGTTTTTGTCAGGGTGGCTAAGTGAAGTTAGGGGACTAGGGGAATATGGATTAGGTCAATATGGATTTTGTATTTTGTCTATAAGAATACAAGTACAAACTGTAGAGAGAGCTCTCATGGTTGGTAGTATTGACTTGTCAATGGTGAGGTTCACTTGTGTTTGTGGGGTTTTCTGGGTTTTTTTCCCTTTTTCAATTACTCCCAGATTAATGATGAGGTCTTTGAGCATGTGACCACCAATAAACATGTACAATAAACTCTTTTTTTTCAGTTAAAATGGGCAGACTTCCTTAAAATGATCTAAAGTCCCAGACCTTTCCTGTAACAACAACAAAAATTTCTGTTAGGCTGTATCATTTTAAATCTATTTCCATTGAGACCTGTCTAGATCAGCGATATACTGCAGTTGTTCAGAAGTTTAAGCTTGTAGTTTTCCTGTTCCAGGGTGAATAAGGGAGAAGAACAATTTAAAACCCACAGGATTAATTTTTATCCTTCTTTCAGTTTGTATGAAACTTCATTTTTTTGAGAGGGAGGAATGGGAATGTATGGCTCTTTTTTTGTCATTTTGTTTTTTTCAATGGGAACTTGCCTACATAATTTCTTCTGAACAATTTCATCTTTAGGTCTTGCAAAAGGAAGGCCATGACTAAGGAAGATTTGATTTACAAAAGCATTAGCAAAGCTATTATAGCAGAAAGCAGCCAATATTATCTTCAAAACATGGATATTAAATACATATACCAATGTGTCCTTCATTAGGAGATAAAATTAGGGGGGAGATATTTTTTGACTAGAACTGTTTTCCTTTACTAACCCACAAGTTTTGTCAACACTGTTATAAAAAGATGCACAAAGAGCTTTCTTTAGATTTAAACAAAACTTAATATATTGACTCCAGTTGAATATAACCTTCAGTTGGATGTATCAGCTCTCAGGAGAATTTATTCCTACTTTACCACTGTGTGAATCAGAGGTGAGACTGGAGAAGGAACCAGTAGTAGTTCCCAACTTGTGTATTGTGTTCTTAAAACACTAGGAGAGAGTGAACCAAGAAGTAGCATTAACCAGCTTTGAAATTCTGTCTATAAAATGTGTTTTGAGCATATTTGCCTAAAATGACCCACTAGCAAAAGCAGAGACCGGCATTAAGCTTGAATTCTTGGTATGCTCTGGAGCTGAAGTGTCTGAATCAAGGCACCATACATCAAGCACATCTGTCTGCTTGATTCAAAACCAAAAGCTGAAGTTACAGTGTGTTCTTCTTGAAATATGTTTGATGTGTACTTGTGCTTATTCAGGCATTCATCCGAGAAGCAGACCTCAAATCTAGTTCTGCATAGGCTTAGCGCAGTCAGACGCACATCGTCTAGCATCAAAGTCTGAAATAGTCCATTTGGGAGGACCTCCACTGTTTATGTTGGCTGCGCTGTGCTTCTACTTCAATAATGCAAGATGTAGGAGCTTCTCTGATACTGCATTAATCATTGAACTGCAGTGACCTGGGAGTAAGGAGGCTGGGATACAGGTCTCTGCCCCCTACCCTGTGTGTGTTGTGGGTTTGTGCTTTTTCCCTCAAACTGAAATGGCTAAATTTAAAAAAAACAAACCAAACAAAAAAGACCTGAAAAACAACACCACCCAAAACAGTGTAAAGAGACAAGAGTGTATTGCCAGCTCTTAGGCATTGGGCTCCAACTCTTTTGGATTTGTTTTACCTCTGTCCAGGTGAGAGGAAAAGAGAGATCTGCTCTGCTTTCCCTGGCTTTAGTTTCTAGGGAAAAGGTGCCCGTTGTGCCTGGAGTGTGTTGTGGGGGAGGCGGGAGTTAAGCTGCTTCCCGATCAGATCCAGGACACTTGTGTTCATGTGCAGAAGCGACAGCTAATGAATTTAGATCCCTAATGCTTTTTGTGGCTTCTGAGACAGCTGCTTTTTTAGATAATTGTTTTGAGTATGCCTTTCCAGGCATCATACCCATTCTAATCTTTTTGATAGCAAAATATGTGTGCTGTGTGAAGATAATGAGTCGTGGTTTGTCATAATATGCTTTTCATTTTAAATAGTATTAAAGAGCAGTCAAATTCTATACTTGCAAGTCTTTGCTGTTAGACTCAATTACCTTTTTAGGAGTATTAAGAAACTATTATAGGAAAGAAGGGGGGGAATTCTAAGAAAAATAATTGAGGATCATACTTTCAGGTGATATTCAACTTGTCACAGCCAAAAATACATTCATCATCTGTCAAAAGCTGATTGAAAGAAGCCCTGCTCTCTTGCCGGAGGTGTGTTGCGGTTGTAGCTGTGTGGCGGGTGGGCTGTGTTTTGTTTGTGCGTGTCCCCTCTTAGCGACCTGGCCCCCCCGGGGGCTGGGGCTGACAGCACTGACTGCTGAAAGAAATGGGATCTTCTTCGATGTAAAATAATAGTAAAAGGTATCTGGAACATTCTGTTTCCAGGTTTGATTATAAGAAATTATAGAGAACTTCAGATTATAAAATGTTGTATCAATTTTATTTGCCAGCATATGGCTTTTTAAAACCTGCAGCACACAGTATTGCTGTGGAAGTAGGTTTAAAGTTGATCAGTGCCATAGTGCAATAGTGTCGGTCTGGTGTTTATCATTATAGCCCAAGCTAATTTGTCTTGCAGTGTTTGTTTTTTTTTTTTTTTTTGCAGTCTTCTGTTTGAAAACAAAAAGGCAAAGTATTTTTTTTTAATTTTTTAAAGACCCACCTCCCCTCCAATATTCTTGTGATATCTTTTACTGGTTAAAACCAGGACAGTAATACAGGCTTGTACCTGCTTAGTGTCAGCAGGTATCTTCCAGCTGCATGTCTTACGCACTGATCTTCTTAACAGCTGCTCTTGAGCAAGAAATGCTTTATTTTGTGCGCTCTATTTGATGAATCAGATGGAAAGCTAACGGTGGCTGTCTTGCTCTACCTGTGTTCTTATTTCAGGAGGTGTGATACGTGTAAGTAGTCTTCTCTACTACTCTCTTTTTACTACCTTGGGTCCAGTGAAACTTCTGATTCCTCTGGGTTTATATTTCTTTAAGTCTTCAGCACATTCCTGGCTGCATAAGCCATCTGTTTGCTGACATTCTGTACCTAAAGTCAATGAACTTCTTGTGCAGAGAATGAATTATGAAGTTAAGACATTTCTGGTGAGAACATGTTGGGGCACTTTTGATCTCAATGCTGAAGATCAGGCTTAACACGGGGCGCAAACGAACACATTCTCAGAGGCTCTTGCTTTGAAACTTCTTTTTCCATTCTACTACTGCTTACTTTCCTCATATATACCCTCCCTTTGCCAACTGGAGAGCAACCAACAATTAATTTTGTTGCCTGTGTGACTTAAAGTAGCGTAAGTGCTCTGATCTGATACCTGGAGTGTTAAGGGCCGGTGTTTCAGGAGTCTGGTGTATTCTGCCCCTTGTGAGAGCATTGAACCATGTGTTATGCTGACATGCAGCAAGCAGAAGATCACAGTGTGTATACTATGGGGGTGTTGTTTGACTTTTAGTTTTGCTATGCGAGTATGTCTGGGCTGCTTTTTATTACTGTCAAACCACCCAAAAGAGCAGAACTGGTGTTGAAATAAAAAAGAAGCCAGTTTTTGAGAAGTCAGGATTTTGAGTAAAAAGATAAAAGCCATATAAACTGCCCCCCAGAAATCATCCGAAGGCCAAAGCATAATGTTACATGGTTCTTGTCCTTCTTTCTTCCTTACAAAACACCACCACTTCTAACTGGGAAATCATATTCTGAAATACAAATGGAATGATTGGTATGAAACCTAGTTGTGAAGTACAATGTGTAGGTAATCAGGGTAAGAAACATGTCCCTCACTGCTTTAGAAACATGCTGAAATGCTAGTCAGGCAGGGGCAGAGATATCCCAGAGTGTGTTTACTATTGCCAGTTGTTAAAATCCTGTCTACTTTTAGATGTTCCTAGATTCTGATATATTTATTAACAAAAGACAGGTACAAGAATCTCAGCTAGTATACTGGATGGACAAAAAGATAGCCAAAGGAAGAGCTTTCTACATTCTTATGCTCCCCACATTCTAATGGGATACTAATACAAAGTAATTTTTCTTCTTAAATGGAAATATCTTATTTGTGGATATTACTATATGCTCCAAACCTGGTCATGATAGACTCTTCTAAGAATTGTGGTGCAGAAGCTTGGGAAAGGTTTGTAGATTCCCTTGAAACCTTAGTGATGTGTTTGTTTGGGGTCATATCTATGGCCTTCCTAATTTCCCAAGGTGGATTTATGTACAATTATTTTTGTTGGTGAAACAGTTGAGGTTTTCTTGCCACTGAGCATAATCCATGTTTTAGTCATAATGGAAATGTTTGGATGGTTTAGATCTTGATGTAAACTTTGAGGTAGATAGATTAAATAAATACAGTTTGAATAAACAGCATTGTGGAGGGGGGAGGCTTTTTTATATTTCGTTTATTGTAAGCTGATGTCTGGTTATCTTTTTCCCCCTTAAGTTGTGTCCCTATTTTAGCGTGGGATGATCAATTGTTGCCTTTTCCCCCCTGGTTACACAGTGTAGAGGAAATACTAGACTATGGAGTTGATCCTTATGAAGCACTGCTAAAACTTTGCTGCATGTCCACCACCTGCTTCTGAACAAAATATTTCTAGCAAGCCATATGTATATGCTTTTCTATTGCCAGTGAATTATTTTCTGAACAGTGAATTGAAGGAATAGCCTCAATTAAAATAAGTGTGTGCACTGGAGATAAATTCACCATAGTATTCAAGTTGAAAGGATTCAAAGCTAAATGTGGAGTTACTGAAGTGAAGCAGAGCTCTGTGGTTCTTGCCTTGTTCCTGTGAGATCTTCCACCGGAGATCCTCAAATAGCCAAGTAACAGAGCAGCAAAAGGCTGACAAAGGTTGAAAATCTGGTCCAATCTCATAACATCTTTTAATTCTTGTATCCTGGTATTCTTTGCTTCAGGTATTTCAGAATCTTCAGTGATCATGCCCTCCTGACAAAGGGGAATTTCAGGACATTAAACATTGCGTGTGATGGAACCACTGCAATTAAATCCTCTGTGAATGCCTTAAAACATGAGAGGAAATGTGAGAAGGACCAAATATGTCTTTAATTTACCTTTGAACTAACTGATTTCAGGTGGCTGTCCATAGGTTCATTTGTCCATGTAAATTAGAGTGCCCTTTTGACCCCAAGGCTACCAAATTTTGAAGTGAAGAGGCAGACAGACAGAAAAAGCATAACTTACCAAACACATGATGCAAAGGATTAGCTGTCCCTTCAGAATTCAGCTTCTGATGTTCATAAGACTTATATCTTACAGAAACCAATAGCTCTTGGCTGGTTTCCAGACACTTGGGGGAAACTTTATGTTATAATTATGCTTTACAGCTTCTTTTAATTAAAAAAAAAATAAAAAAATAACTTCATATTGCCAACAATTTACTTGTGTCTAAGTGCTTTCATTAAAATACAGTACCAATGTGAAAACTTAGTTCTTAAGAAAATGAGCTTAATCTTTAGGAGTTTTTATAAGTGAATATATTTCACAGAGATGTATGATTATCTATACAAATTGTTGGTTTCAAGATTTGACCACAATGAAATTTTCCTTCCCTATGTAAACTGAAAACAATGTTAGTCTACTTACGAGTATGTTTACTTGTTATTTTTTGCACTGGATGTAAGCAGAAAGTTGATGACATGTCTTTTGTATGCCGCTGTCTGTGTGTTTTCAATATAGGAGGAAATAGAATCAGTTCAGCATGACTGGATTACTATAAATAGTTCTAGAAAATACCTTCATTTCCTCTCCACATTTATTTTTGTCATATGCCTTACCAACTCTTCAAAAATCTGTATGATGTAATAAAACCTGATTGTTTTATTTCTATTTTAAAAATCCAAAGGTACGACACAGCGTGGTGGCCATACTTGAGAAAAACAACAACAAAATAAGCCCATCTTATCCAAATATTTTGGGCATGTTTCGTTCATCATTTTTTTAGGGAGGTAAAGAATTTAACTATAGCAAGTAATAGTGATGAAAGCAAGAATGCAATGTATTCTTGTGCTAAAAACATTAAAAGCTATTTTCAGAACTAAGTAGTACATTTCCGCATTAAAAGGAAAAAAACTATATATGTCAGTCTTTTTAGTTTTTTTCTTCAAGTGGAAACTAATTAGATGAAAATAATTTTACACTATTTCTAACTTATAACCATTTATAGGTGAAAAAGTTGAAATTTTAAATAGGATAGTTATGCTAAGTGTATTCTACTGGTGGATTCTGGGCTATTTCCAACTGTAGTTTAGGTAGTACTACTGCCATGCTTAAGGCACTGACTACAGTACCTTGCTACATTAAAAAACCCATCATTTTTATATCTGAACTTTTTCACAAGGGGAGTGAAGGCTGATTTTTCACATTGAGTTAAGGACATGTGTGGTGTCCCACAGTCAATTCAGGTTCAAGGAGGTTGGAAAACTTATCCCAGTGCTAGTATGAAGATGGCTGATTATTAGCATGACCTAGCTAAATTCAGAATATTTTAAAAGGCTGCAAAAAAATCTTTAAGTCTCAAAAAATACTAGTCGTCATCTGTATTTCTGCTCTATATGCAGACTCTTCTTTTTTCTGCTTCTTCCATATTGCCCAAGTTAGCTTTCACTAAGAATTGTGAAGTCTTGATATGACTAAGTGAAGTTTTTGTGAAGTTAAACAGGTTTGTATACTTGGCACATTGAGATAAAGCATTTAATATTGCCTATAGATAGTACCTTCAAGTTTATTTTTAGTAAAATGTACATACTTAAGAATTCCCAAGCGCTGAACAGAGCAATTGTCACCCTGGAAGTTTACAGTGGCAAGTTTTAGCTTGTACTAATTCAGACTGGGGAGAAGACATATCTTTTAGTTTATCTGTTCATCACTGTGACTTGTGAGAATGAAACAGTGCAGATGGTAGATCTGGTTTGATATTGAAGGAGTTCATCCATCTGTCTGCATTGCTGTATGTCCTTCTGGTGTGTAAGCATTGCTAGATTTTGGTGGCCTAGAAAATACAGAATAGAAGCAGGTAGCTATTTCTGCTGTAAATTAAAATATACCTGTAGTTGAGACTTACTCTGAAGTGTGCCACTCACATTTTGAAAGTAGATTTTTGGAAATCACTGAGTAAGAGCAGAGCAAATGACAAACAGCTGCGCGTTTCCTGAAATCTTTGGATGGCATTTGAAGGCAAAATAATAATTAAAAAAAAAAAAGCTCAGTATAAAAATAAGGGAGCTGCAATAATTGATGAGATGGATTGTGTTGAGTAGGTTTAGAAGCTGAGTGTATGTCTGGCATAGTGAACTGTTGGCTCTGCTGACCAAAGCTTAACATGAGTATCAGCCAAGAAAAGTTGATCGACTTGTCTTGCGCTGTCACTATGCGCCTTGGTTGATGAGTGTTCTGTGGCATTTGGACAGTGGTAGCAGTATGGTATTTTGGTATCTTTCAAAGAAGGTAAGAGAGGCTGTTAGGAATTCTGGGTCTGTATACTCTCATGTGTTGCTGATCCCAATTTCATATGACTATACTAATTACAGATACTCTTTCATACCTTGCTCCATTCAGTCCTATCCAAGTACAAACAGAACTCTGTTTCTGTCTTCCAGTGCCACAGCAGGTAAGCGCAGAGACATCTGTGTATATGTATTAAAGTAATCGTATTTTCTAAGTGCTCAGTACAGTGGGTTCCAGAGCAAGAGAGCTACACTTGCCTGTTTGGCACATGCTGGCCACGCTGGTGTCTCACAATCCACTCACTCTAGGTGGCCTTGCTGGTTTTGCCTGTTGGTGCATCTGAGGTGAGGATTTCCTGAGAAGTGGAAGACAAATGGAGTTGTGTTGATTCTAGAGGAGGACTTTCTAGGTGGAGCTGTTCTAGGTGAAGCAAAATTTCCCCTCTCTGTGTGTAATCCACCAGGGGGGGATGAACACCAAAATTTGGAAGGAGCAAACCAGCAAAGCGTTTGGCTAGGCTGGCCTTTTTGCGTCTGAGAGTACGATACCTTGTTGCCACCCCTGTGTGTCAGAATCAGGATGTGGACTGGTGGGTTGTTTCTTGTACTCTTGAATAAAGAGGGAGGCCATAACTCTACGTTTAACTTTTTGCTGCTATACATTTGCCCCAGTAAAACTTTGTAGGAAGGAGAATGGTAGTGATACAGCTTTGGATTTTTCTTAAACCTTTCTTCCTGGATGGCCTGTGGCTTTTGAGATTGATTTAACTTCAAGTTATAACTCCATTGTGTCTGGGTTTGTCTGTATGGATGAGTCCAGACAGATTCCAGTTCATTTTGCCTGAATTTGGCGGGTTGTCTGGATGTGGGACTCCTCTGCTTTTAAAAACACAACAGCATTGAATGGTTTCTGAGCTGCTGACCTGCTGAGAGCAAAGCCTTGATTACCCTGACGCTAGTGACATGGCCATGGAGCTGCATTGCCCAGGCTGGACCTGCCTGACTTCTGCCGCTGCAGAAGGTTTGGCAAAGGAGCTTGTCTGTCAGCATATGGCTAAATAGGCACATCCTGGGTCTCAAGGGCAAGTGTGTTACTCATTCCTGTCTGGAAACCAGGTGGTTTAAAAGATTGTTGAGATCAGGTGGTTCTTCAAGAGATCAATAGAACTTAAAAAAAAAAACAAAAAAAAAAAAACAAAAAACACTCAATTTGTGGCTAATGGCTGCTACAGAATTTATACTGTCACTTTCTTTACAGTGTGAGTCCAGTAAAACGTAACACAGGGAGGCTATATTTGAACTAAAGGTCATATGTTTTACAATCTTTAAGCATATTCAAGAAAAGGAAGTCCTATTAAATGCCTTTTTTTGGGCATCAGTCTCGTTCCAAGCCTGTTAGTTTAATAAGTTCACTTAAATCTGTTGTCAACCCATATAATGTTCCCAGGAGTGACTATTTTTAGTCAAGCATTTTAATTGAAATTGGTAGCTTTCCTTAAAGGTTAGTATTTAACTCAAACAGTTTTAACAGTTTATCATTCTTAAAACGCATATGTCATGATGAACTTTCTTCCTTACGTGTCCCATCTTTAGAAACTGAATGCAGAGTTGTGCTTTTTGAGATTTGTTTTGTTTTATATTGCGTCTTACCATTGATGAAGTGATCAGACATAATTTGATTTTTAGCACATACCATTTCTTTTTCTATGCATTAGTAAACAGAAGAAATGGGAAAAATACTTCTATGTGGGTTCTACCTCATTTTATATCTCTGTTTTTAATGGTAGATCTTGCACATTATCCAGGCACACTATAGTACCTTGCACAGCAGTATATCTGTATATCTTTTCCTGTTCTTCATATTTGCGTAGCTGAAATCTGCTGGTTTTATAGTTATGTTTTCAACAGTTCTGGCCCACTCTTTAGATAAGTAGATTGTCCAGAATAGCATGGAAATGCCAGTAAAATGAATCGATGAGTTCCCCTCAATAATATGTTTAGGACTTCCTTAAAAAGTGGATATGAAAACTTCTTTACTGAGAGAAGTTGAAAAGACTGAGCTTGTCCTGCTGTGCGATTCGGATACCGGGGTACAACTGCGCTCGGTTGCTACAGATGTGTCTACAGTGTTCAAACTACAAACTGTTTGGGGATACCTAGGAATATTTAGTCGTAGGTGCTGCCATGCTTTTAAACATTTATTTTTAACACTGTTAACTATTAAATTTCCATTTTATCTTGGTCTGAAAGTGTTTCCTATTAGTAGCTAACCGAAAGAAAAAAAAATCAAGTTGGAGGGAGGGCAGTGATTTTTTCCCCCCTTTTGCTTAACATAACATAGCAAAATTGGCCAGGTTGGGAGGGCTTGATGAAGAAGTCTTATGAGAAGTTTTCCATTAACTGGAAAGTCCTGTAGATGTCAACTTTAAAGGTAAAATAGTTAAAATTGTATACAACATGTCGTAAATAGTTGTCAGGCATATTTACATTTGATTTTTACCACAGTATTTCTAGACAGCTGCTGACTTTAGGAGAGCCACTAAAATTGCAGATGTGGAACATTTTGAAAGACTTTTTGGGGGTTGCTTTTTTTTTTTTTAATTTGTTTGCTAAAGAGAGATGTTATTTGACAAATAGCACAAATCTGCTCTAGTGAATGGTTGTACAGTTTGTAATGGTTCAATCTATGTTTGTTAAAGATGTTGTCTGATTCTTCACTGTTTGTTTGTTTGTTATTAAGGACCACATTTACCATCCTAGTAGGTATGGGGGCTTCCAGACTCTTACCACGAGTTGTTTCCGTCTTAGACTTTTATCTTGATTACTGAGTTTCATGATTTTTTAAAAATTGTAAATTTATATGGTAAACCACGTTAATTCTCCACTACATCCTGTGATAAGCGTGTTTCGCTAGCAAAGAACTTCATCCTTGATCTTTTTCTTTCACTTTTGTGTTCAGCCACTCCTAAATAACATACTAAAAATAAATCAACTTCATTGAGATTGCTTATTGACATTTGTATTCAATGAGTCATTGTAGTGTGTTGCTGTATGATTAAGATCTATTTTGGCTTTTAATCATACATCCATGTGGTGTACTCTTGAAAACAAGTAATTGAATGTAAAAAGGTCTGATTTCTGTCTTACCAATTTATTGAAGTCTAAATCTCTGTATAACATTAAACTTAGTAGCTGTCTGTTGTTTGAATATGTAGAGACTTGGCTACGGTGCATTTTTTTTTCAGTAAAGGCTCAACACTTATATCAGCAATAATACGGATAGTTTCAGTGACCCATTACAGACTATGTAGTAGACTAAATGGGAATTTTCTTTCAAGTGTGCCAATTAAGGACACTTTTGGTACTTTACGAGAAGAGGACATCTAGAATCTAGACTTCAGCTAATTATTTTCAAATGAAGCAAACAAGAGAGAGAGACACCTGTCATACAACCTGTGTTTTTTTAAGTAAGATTGTTGTGCATGCAATGTTAAACTTTCTGTAAAAAGATTGTAGGTCTGATATACAGAATTATAAAGAAAATCATCTGCCAAATAGCAAAAATGGCAATTTACTTAAATGTATATATAGCGTTTACTATTATCCATGACATATGCTGTCTTGAATACTGTTTTGGGATTAGCTGGCAGACAGTTTTTGGTAGCCCATGGTTCCATGGTTGCTTTTTGTGTGCCTGTGTGTGCATCCCCTGAAAAGTGGCAGCCGCATACATTCCATGTGCCAACATTCCTGGTGTGGCTGCACTCGAGTTGGATCAAGGATCTCATCGACTCCCAGGGCTGGGCTGAGTCTGGCCCGAAGGTGATGGTGGAGTCTGGTTGGGCCGGGGTGCGGCTGGAGAGAGGGGGTGACAGCACAGCCCGGCCCAGCCGCAGCCTGCGCTTACTGCCGTTCACATCGACTGGGAAACCAGCCCTCACGGTAAACCTGCAGAGCATATATGTACTATACTTGTTGTATTTTTGTGAGTAAACATGCAATGAGGAAAATCTAGTGCTACTCACAAAGTTATTATAGCCATTGCCTGAATTTTCATAGAAAATCATATGATCATAAAATCATAGCATCGTTTTGGTTGGAAGAGACCCTCAGGATCATCAAGTCCAACCATACCCTAACTCTAGCACTAAACCATGTTCTTAAGAACCTTGTCTAACCAACCACCTTTTGAACACCTCCATGGATGGTGACTCCACCATTTCCCTGGGCAGCCTGTTCCAATGCCTGACAACCCTTTACGTGAAATTTTTTTTCCTAATATCCAATCTAAGCCTCCCCTGGTGCAACTTGAGGCCATTTCCTCTCGTCCTATCACTTGCTACTCAGGAGAAGAGACGAACACCCTCCATGCTACAGCCTCCTTTCAGGTAGTTATAGACTATAAATGTTGCTGGTTTTCACAAATGTGGATCAGAAAATGTACATAGGCAATGCAAGGGAGCCTTGTTTTCAATTGTAGTTCTTTTTCTGGAAACTGGTCACTTTTAAAACTCAACATAGGAAAAAGTAAGTAGAAATATATCTTAGAATTAAATGAACAATATATTTAACGTAAATGAAAAATCAGTTTAATTTAGTGTATCATGACTGTATTGATTCCACTAACATAGTTATTCAGTAGTTAGCTCTCTTAATGGTCTGGCTTGCTGCTCCTACTCAAATTCATTGGTTTTGTATTACACAGCTAGATCAATCAGGTTAAAGGGGCAAGGAGGTAGAGACCATGCTACACCTGTATGCACATCTCTGAGGGGTATTTGAGTCCATTGTAGGCTTGATCAGAATTCTCTGTAGGTGCAAAATTCTGTCTTGGCACAGTTTAAGGCAAATATGAGCCTTGATTTCTTAGTAAGGAATAAATTTTAAGCAGCTGCAAGATTCTTGGTATGAAACCAGAATTTTTCCTCCATTAAAAAATCATACTGACTGAAAAGTCCTGAGTCATTAATTTATGGTTCATTTTGTCAGTTTGTGTATGTAATGGTATTTTCCATGCAGTATCTTTCTTTTTCTTCCCTCACTTTATTGTTGCAATAGAGTATCACCAAACTGGGTAAAGATAAGTACATTCTTAACCTGCAGAACTCTTTTTTTCTGAAGCTGGTTTACTGTAAAGATTTCAAGCAGTTACACTTAGCGGTTTAAAACCAGGACGTACTGCTTCATAGAAAGTCTTAGAAAATTAGGGAGCTATGTGTAGGAAAACCCTAGTAAAACTACCTACTTTCTTACACCATATGTAGAACAGATTTCAAGGTAATCAAAGTTAGTGCAGATGTAAGATTAAAATATGTACTTGAGAGGGTCCTCTCCATCTCACCTATTGAAGAGCTGCCGCTCTGTTGTACTAGTGGAGTTATTTCATTATCATTTTAGTTTTCTAGTTATGAAACTTAATGCATGGAGTCAGCTTTGTGCAGTTTTTAATAATGTATTTGTACTTTGCAGCTTTGCTTAAAATCACACAAATGTCAATGAAAATGTATGTTTTTGGCACTTTTCATACCTGTGATGTTATACCTCTCTTTACAACGATTATAGGGATGTTTTGAAGAATCTAAAATCAATATTATAGGAGTTTTTAAAAAGAAAAAGATTGTCTGATTTGTCTAGTAAGTTGATGGCAACATCCTGTTAATTGACGGACTGTTTAAAAATCTGTTTTTACCAAAAAGTTCTGTTAAACACAAAGCAAAAATAATTTCTTCTTTAAAACTGAAAAAGCATATTTGTTTTTTATCTATTTGACATATATAGAATGTGCACTTTTAATTGATTGATATAAAGCTTTGGGCTTCAATCTAGTTCTATATATGAAATTCCAGTAATCACAAAGCTCTGATGACAGAGCATGGGACTGGGTGCATGGCAGGTAGAATTTCCAATCTATTTTCAGTGCTCACTACCCTAAAAAAACTATGCAGGTACTGACACCATAGTTTCAATCTTGATCAGACATGCTTTAAAAGACTATATTAGTTTGTCAAGAATTAAACCGTACTTTGAGGAATACATCTACATTAGAAAACCAGTTCGACTTTCAAACAGTGCACAAATAACAAGCGAAGGAAACTACAGAGTTGAAGAAAAATCACCTCCACTTCACTGCATAAACATTGTTCTCATAGAGCATTGCTCAAGTAATAAATCTTCATATTTACCAAACTTTCATGTAATAGAAATAGATGTCCAGCTGATAAGAGTTTGTTTTTTATAGCTTCATTTATGGCCCTATCACTACCCACAGAACTCTGAATGTAATAAATTACTCCAAGAAGTAGATCAACTAAATTACAGTTTAATGCAATAGTGCTGGGTGTAGTGGAGGAGTGATGACCCTGTGCCTGAACACTCCTGCTGGCTGGTCATTAGAGGAAGGGACATTGAATTATTTTCTGAGCATCTAGTTCTGAAGTCCTTGCTGAAGCAAAACACTTTTTGAGGGGGGAGAGGAAGGGTGGAGGATTTTATTGTGTTAGTACAGGGACTATAGCTTGAAAAGAAACAGTCTGTTAGAGGGAAACACAAGGTAATAAACTGCCTTCATTTCTCCTTTGGACATGGACATATTAAAGGCCAAAGCAAGACATTTTTCACTTTAGGGATGGAATTTAAAAAGTTCTACGTAGCGTTCAGAAAACTGCAGCTTCAGTTACTTTTTCTCTTTTTCATCCCATCCCTTTAGTCTTTGTAATGAAAGCTATATTTCGTCTCTGATTTAAGCAAAATCGTTGCATAGTAGCAATTCCTGTTTGATAATAAATGTGTTTTGTCTGGTAGCCAACTTTATGATGCAGTGTTATGGAAAGTGTGTGTGTACCACAGACAGTCCTGGTCCCAAGAATTTCTCATCTGAAAGACAGATAAGAGTTGTGCCAATCAAGAAAAATAGGAAAGATTGTGGAGGGTCTTTTTCTTTTAAAAAATAAAGTTGGGGTGGTTGTTGCTAAATGGCAACCTGGTGTATGTGTTACAGGGAGAAAAATTTGAGGAATTGTCTTGAAAACTCTCATGAATTTTGTTTTGTAATTTTCCCCACACGTGGCTGATGGCACCCGAGAGTTCATCAGGGAGACCAGCTGGGGTTATCTTCATGGGTACACTGGGAAAGAAAAACAGCAGCAGTACAAATGGTGAAGGTTTATACAGAGTAAGGAGCTAATGTGGAAAGGGTAGCAGTGAGCTGTAGTCAGAAGAGACGCTCAGAATTATTTTGGCATTAGCAATGATTTGGTAATTGAGTTTTCTGGAGCAAGTCTTCATGGTTGTAGCTAAAATGATGCTTGTGCCATGTATAGGGACAACTTGGAGAGTGGTGGTGACTACAGATTTTTGTGCATTATGTAGAGACTTTTTCATAATAGAGTGACTGTATGAAGTGATGCAGTGAGTCGCCAGCCATCACGGATTTAAAACAATTTTTCTCAACCTGGCTGTCATCTCAGCAGAAGATTTCAGACCTGTCCATTGCATGGTGCCTTGGATTATCATGCCCATCCTGGCACATACTTGAGCTTCAAGTACCAGCTTTTCAGACTGAATTGTCACCTTTGAAGGTTATTTTCTAAGCAGCCATTATGTTAAGGCCATTACTACCTTTTAAAGTACAGGAAACTCAACTAGTTATGCTAGTTGTTACTAATTTTTCTCCAAGTCATAGTCATAGTATTTTCTAAGGCAAACAGGCCTAAGATTTTGCTTTGAAAAGAGATAAAAAACATCAGTATGGTCTCTTCTGCTGGCTGGTCTGTGGGGCTGGTGACCCGCAGCTGTGGGGATGGGAACTGCTCAAGCTGCCCCACCAGTGACAGACACCCTCACTGCCATAACACGCCAGACTGGATGTGAGGTTTTGGCCAGATGGTGTCAGTTATGGAACCGAGAACTGAACTCAGGAAATGCAGAAGTTAAGGCTTGATTGCACTGTGTTAACTGTTTATCCATACACATCATATTAACGGCTCTGATTAATGACAACAGGATATTTTAAAATATAAATGTTTCAGATGCAACTGTACTGTGCTTTCTGTGCTTAAAAATGATCTTTGCCTTACATTATGGATGCTTTGCTTTAATGTCTTTGAACTTAAAATTGCAGAAATTTAATTGAATTTGCCTCGTGTTTCAAAAGCGGATTAGCCTTTGAATTTTTAGTTCAGATTTTCTCTCCTTAAACCACAGTATATGAGAACATACTTACATGTTTTATTGAAAGCTTCTGTATTTCTTCTCTGCTTCTCAAAGGGTATGTTGAACAGTTGTAACTATGAGTTAACCTATCTCTCAGTACCTGGTATAGAGTTCATCTTTCAGAATTATTTTTTTATTCCTTTAGGTTTTCTTTTACATACTTTTAAATGTTTGTTTGGTAAAATGCCTTTAGTCAGGACAACTTTTATAGGCATATAAATAGGCATAACTTTTTATAAATGTAATTTTTCCTATTAACCATGAGTATCATTAGATAAACCAGACTGGCTTTTTGGAGACTGCAGCCCTTCTTCAGGTGTGAAAATGAAAGCTGCTGCTGCCGCTCTCCAGTCAGATCACATCCGAGACAGTTGCTCAAAATGTAGGCAAAATAAACCATCCTGCGAAGAAAAGAGTCGGTGCTTTTGAAAAGAGAGAAAAAGCTAATCAGGGTGGGAGGAAAAGTGACAGGGACACAGATTTTTGTGGGCGGGAGAAGTTGGTGGGGGATGGGGATTTAGAATTACTGTAAAACAAAGACCTTTCTTGAGGCCACTATTTTTAAAGTCCGTCAGAGAAAATAACAGATACTACTTAGAAATTACTTGCAAACCTGTAGTGAACTCTAGACAGTCATTTTGCGTTCATATTCTCTTTTCAAAGCTTAATTGCTTCTAGTTTCAGGCTTAAAGGACTTAAGTGAAATAAAGCTTAATATTTGTGTCTGCTCTAGCTGATCTAAGATCTGTTACTTTTGCTTATAGGCTTTGTCCTGCCTGAGTTCTTAGACCTTTACAGCTACACCAAACCACCACTACAGTTATTTTTAAAAGTCACTTGTTACTTGTCCATAGTCTGACAGACAGACATTTGTTTTATTCTGGTAGCTGTCGAAGAGCACGTGTGTGAATGTTAAGAGGTCATCCTTTCACCCTTCACTTCTTCTTGACCATCATTTTACATTTAACACAATCTACAACTTGAGTTCTCCAGCAGGTCAGGCCTTGTTTTTCAGTGAGATAAGTAGACATAATTGTTATTATCCCAAAGATAGGTCCATTGTATTGTTACCAGGCCCAAAGCAAAACATGAACTTAGACTGGCAAGCTGAGCTTATTTAAAGTGCCAGCCCAATTTAACTTTCTTGCATTCACACTAAATGCAGCACTTGTATTTGTGTGTTGTTTCCAAGCCAATTATTCGCATACATTTAAAAAGCAATCAGATCTGGTCTGTTAGGTCAAGATAATATGAACATAAGTGCACATTCTTACAAATAATCTGCCCTAAAATATAAAGTAGAAAAACAAATGTAGTGTGAAATGCTATGTAAAATGCAGGCATGGCATAATTAGCAAAGGACAGTAGAAATGTTGTTTGTTAGGACTTGAATAGTAACAGTCAATTAATTTCTCACAACAGGAAACAGCAAAACATTTAACAAAGAAACATCATCTGTTTCTACAGCATAAAGACTGCACAAAGAATCACAAAACTGAGGCAATTAATAGATCATAAGTCATGAATTAAAAAAACAGTAGGGACTGACTTCATATTTCTTGCAAACAAATCTGTCTCTGTCCATTTTAATCATAGTTAGATTTTAGGTTTTTTGAATAGTGTATGAATGATGCTATTTTATATAAAACAAGCACATACCCAAAAGCATGGCTAATTCTGCATGTTGTGGTAAATAACATGTATAATGTAATTGTAAGCTTGATAACCTTGGCATAGCCATGATTATTCAAACTGTAAAAAAACGCAGATTATTAGTTCAAAGTTAGCTAGTAAGGATGTGATTAATGTTTCTTCCCTTCCTTTTCCTCAGCACCAGAATAATGGAAGTGATCTAAGTTGGATAAACAGAGAAGTAAAGCAGCATTGTGTGAGATGCAGAAAGCAAGCAGTTATAAAGTAATCAAGACCTCAAGCTCTTGCAATAAAGTCAAATCTTATGATAAAATATTTATCACTTAAATACCTTGAACTGCCCCCAGAAAGCTTCGATGACCATGTAAACTCACTATGCTCCAATTTAGATACCTTCACTGCATTCCTGGTAAGGAACCATGCGGATACCTGTGACAAACTTACTTTCAGTATATAGGCAGTAGAATCTTTCTCCTTCTATAGGAAGTTTTATCCTGGATTGCTAAAGTTAATTACTTTTCATAGGACCAGGATTAAACCCCATGAGAGGATACAAGAGTATTTTAAGGGTAACACAATTAAGGGAAGAAATAACATTATCTGGAAATGTTCTATTATCTGGAATTTCTGGCTTAGTTCTCCACAGCTTTGCCAAACATCACATGTCAGGGCTGTTGGGAAAGGTACAACTTTCCATGTAGCTCCCCAGAGCATGGGGGAATCTGCTTAGCAATTCTTTTGAACTGGGGTTATACTGAGAAAGGCTGATGCCAAGTAGATATTTAGTAGATTTTTTAATAGATGTGCTAAGCTGGCTAGTGATACCATGGGTTTTGATGGTGCTGCTTTTTACTCTTGTTTACTTGAGTTTTGAAAATCCTGTTACAAAGCACATATTACTTGGTATTACTCCTCTGGTTATTTGAAAAAAAAAACAAAAACAAAAAAACAAACGAAAACCCAACAAACCAAACAAATCCTTCCCTCTTCTCTTTTCCTTCCCAAGAAAAGAAAGGGAGAAAGAAAATATTGAGCCTTATGGAAAACAGAGAGATGAAGGCTAGTAGAAATCAATTCCAGAAACAGTGGATAAGGAGAGAGAGGGGGGAGACCAACTTGACTCTGCATCGCCTCTTTTACCCACAGAGGAATGTCACCAAGAAGAATATGTACTTGCTGGAAATTAAGTAAAGTGATCCTTCTCAGAGCATGGGGTTAAAAAAAAAAAATATATATATATATATGTCTGAGTTGCTGGGGTTTTTTGATGGTTTTTTTTTATCTGCTTCTGGGCCAATGCAGCAACACAGTGTTCATTAGTCACGGCAATCTGGTGCAACAGCCAGACATGGAGTGCAATAGGCTTGATCTAGCTAGTGGTGCTGCAGGCAGATATGCATGTACAAACCCTGTCCAACAGTTAATGTTTAACATCACTGGTTTGCCTTTGGTTTGCATGTTTACAACTGTTTTTTTCTTCTGCAATGTTGTAAGGCATTTGCCCACTGTAGAAGTACTTTAAGTGTGATAACATCTTGGAAATTGCAAATGCTCCAAAACACGTGATGATAAGAGGTTGAAAATGTACTGATATCATGAGGAATTATTGAGTCAGATGCAAATGAAATTTAGGGTATGCACAACATGACATTTCATACTAACTCCTAGGCTGCAATTGTAAAAAGTAATTTGGATTCTATTGGACATGCATGTAGTGATTTTTTTTTAATTCCCCTACTTCATTTTAAGCAGAGCTCTAATAGTTCATTCTCTGTGGGGATACTACTCTGCCATTGCAACTTTAGAATGCCAAGAGCTTCTGCTGCAAAAAAATTCAAAGAAACATTCTACTGAGGGATAATTTCAAAGCAAGAGGAAGAATTTGAAAACAGCCCCTCATATATGCCACTGGACATGTCCATCACAAAAAAATTAATATAAAATGGCTGAATTCCAGTGCTAAAGACATGGTGCTTTTCGATTGGTATATTTTTGTATGAAAACTTTGTGCAGTGAAGAGTGTTGCCTTATGTGTGATAAGTGATAACATTTTAGAGCTCAGTGAATTGCTAATTTTTAGTTAATCTGCAATAAATGTCCATCAGCGTTCCCATACACACCCTTTTTGAGGCACAGCCTAGTACCAGCTTCAAGTGCCATTCTTAGGCTATCCTTCTGTTTCAAAAAAGAGGAGGGATAATTTATAAATAATGGAAGAATAATCTCGTGGGGCTTTGCCCAAGAGCCTTCTGCTTAAGGTGCAGAGAGGATAGATGAGTTCATGGAACAGTCCCTGTCACTGAGAGGGGCTGGCCTGTCTCCCTGCACCTGAGTCAGCATCGTCACTTGGCTGATTTCTTGGTGATTTGATTCATTTCACTAAGCTGGTGAAAAACAAGTCTGACCTCCCCCCCCCGGCCATGATTTGGGGTTTTGTCCCTGCTTAATAAAGTGAACTGTCTCGCCAAAGTGTCAGATGAACAGCAGAGACAGTTTGAAGGACCAGCTTATTTAGTGAGGTCTTACCTTGGCTTAGCTGTCTTAAAACTGCAGGCTAGGACTGACTGCATGGTACATAATTTATAAGAAGCAGAATCATGTTACTTCTGGTAAATACTCTGTAAAATCAGCTCGAGACGCTGCTCAGAGGTCATGTGTTTTGAGTTGCTGTAAAAATGTAAAGATGTTCTGCGGCTGTTGAACAAATATTTGAGCGAAGATGGAGAGTAGTAATGAGAAAGATAAGATGCATAGAAAAGCTTCATTAAGAGCAAAATAAGACAAAAGGTATTGAATCAAGGGGTTGCTTTTTTTGTCCTACCGACAATAGCTTTCAGAGACAAGCGTTAGTGTAAAGAGAAGCTGATTTTAGCAGTGTCTGATAGTCCACAGGAACATGGTCTTCCCAAATCCCGCAATGTGCGGGTGGTAAAATCAGCCTCTGAAACAGTGCAAATTTAGTGAGAAGTATGAATGAAAGTGTGCAGAAGCCACTTGGCCACCAATCTAGAGGAAGGAGATCACTGTGCAACTGGGTGATGGGTGTCTTTGTGACATTTGAAAGTGGAAACCTGTCCAGGACAGTGACTCACATAGCAGAGACTGAGCTCTTCACACGTATGCTGTATTATTACAAAGGCAATATGCTTTTACTTTCCTCTGCTGCCCTATATATCAGTGAGTTCAGTCTCTCAGTCTTATCTTCCAGCTCTTTGCTTTCCACTCTCAGGGCCTATTTGTAGACCTGCCTTTTCAGAACAACCTTCCACCAGTAAATATGGTGTGGAAAAACAAACAAACAAACCGACCCAAACTCTATCATCTTAACATTTTCATGAAAAAAATACAAGCCATACAGCCTGACTTTCTACATAGCCCTTGCTCTATGTTGCTCCCCCACGTCCTGAATGTTGCAATCCCTGGTAGAGATCAATAATAAGAGAAGGAGAGGATAAACATTATTCAGTATGGAAAATTTTCCATTGCGATAAGAAGAAACCGGTGTTGCTTTGCCATATATATCCATTTATTGATAATATTAGTGTGGTAGTACTGAAACTGGTCCATCAGCTCTTGAAATTATCTCTTTCTTTCAGTTGCTTGCAAAGGAAAGGACTTTTATAAAAGATTTTTGTAATGGAAAATGTGTTGTAGCTTTTGAATCTGGTGGTATTTTACTGTTTGAATTATCAGTATCAGCACTGCCACTTCCAAATTAATGGCAGTGCAGATGATTGAGAACAAAGGGTTCATGTGATTTAAATGGTTTTAATCCTGGATTATTTCAGTCAGGACTCAACCTTAAAAATATAGTAATACTGAGTGGGAGGGAAATGCTTGGGATTTTACTGCTTTTCATAGTAAATGACAATGTATCTAGCTTGTTTAAAACGTTTAGCAAGATTTACCTCCTAACAAAGGTTATGATGGTATCCAGTTGATTCCATTACTGCCAGGGTGTTTTATCAAAGTGGGAACTGAATCCAAACACTCCCTCTTGCCCCTTGAAATACTCTGAGGTCTGCTTATTTCTGATGGTGATCTTATTTATGATCTATACTTTGCAGGCTGTGCATTGCACTTTGTCACAAAATCTCTGTCAATCCTAAATAGTTGGGATTTCAGAAAAGGTATTTTATAGTTTTGTGATACCCAGTACAAACTTTCAGACCAGCTAAATGACGAACACAATGACTGCTGTATATGCATAGCGCATTGTGGTATTCGTGAAAGTATATTGATTGTGGTTAGCTTTGTTTTAC
Source organism: Columba livia (assembly GCF_036013475.1). Lineage (NCBI taxonomy): Eukaryota > Metazoa > Chordata > Aves > Columbiformes > Columbidae > Columba > Columba livia. Next base: position 27,984,639 of record NC_088603.1, read on the forward strand.
ATGTCTAAATGTCTAAGTTTAGCTGCCTTTGAAGCAGTTCTGTATGAAAAGTATATATTTGAAAATGTTGCTTCAAAAAGGTTTTGAGATTTTACCCTGATTTTGACCTTAGTTTGCACGTTCCTCAGTAGCTTTCTTCTGAGCTCTTAAGGAATATATCACCTGATCTATCTTACTAACATTGCTGTAGTAGTGGATCTTCCATCTGAGTGAATTGGAAAGTGTTATCAAAAGTAAAAACTACAAAAGGAGTTTCATAATAGTCTGTTATGATTAAAATAACTTTATTTAATGTGCATCCTAAAGCTGATTCTGCATTCCTTGTAATTCAAAACCCCCAGACTAGATAATGTTCCTGATGAAACTTTAATTAGATTATTAAAGATTTTAAGTTTCTCATTCTGCCCATCTAGAAATATTCAGTTGCCCTAAGAAAACAGTGACATGGGAGTGTGCACATGTGCACATCAAATGGATTTTTCATTGAAAACTTGCAGCAGTTTTCCCTCTGCACCCTCTCCCGTGATGAATTCAAGTGAGATATTTTCCTGCTGGTACAAGACCTTGGCCCATCTATGACTGAAAATGAGGATTCAAAACAGGGAAACAGCCACTTCCCTGGGCAGCCTTTTCCAGTGCCTGACAACCCTTTCCGTGAAGAAATTTTTCCTAATATCCAGTCTCAGTCTTCCCTGGCACAACTTGAGGCCCTTTCCTCGTGTCCTGTCACTTGCTACTTGGGAGGAGAGACCAACACCCTCCATGCTACAACCGCCTTTCAGGTGGTTGTAGAGGGCATCTTCATACAAGAACTGGAGGACCTGGAGGAAACAGGGAACCTAGAGCTTGTGTCAAGTAGGCATTATGAGGAGATCTAATACAATGAGAAGTGGCTATTTGAAGAAACTAAAAAAAAAGTTAACATAGGCTCAATATATATGTCCTCTTATTCCATCCTTCTTCCTGTCCTGCTCCTTGTATCTCAGTTATCCTGAAAACACACACAAGAATAGTTATTGAGAGTGAGAATCACACTGCTGTTTGTGAGAGAGCTGCAATTAATGTAGTCCTGACTCCCAAGGGTTTTTCTCATGACTTAGTGCAAAGTCTGGCTGAAGTTTTTTCTACAGTTGGAAGTTTAATTTCTGTCTTCACAGCTGCCTTGCTCATGAAATCTGTGAAGACCTAATCATTTTTGAGACTTATATTCTTGTGTCATTTGGTTTAAAAGAGTTTCTTGTTCCTGTTAGAAGACCAGACTGAAAGAAGGGTTGTCACGTGCGTCATATTGAACATGGCTTGGTTTGCTTTTCTTGTTCTTAATCTGGCATGAAAATTGCTGGAAACTGTACTTTGGCGAAAATTTTAAACACTATCTCTTGACTGGATTTTAGTGCATATAATTCTAAGAGTACCTGAATTTCAGAAACGTGTATTGTTGGAAGGGCTTGGGAACACCAGCACGTCAGGTCCATTGACCTGGATTCGGTGGGTGGCATAAGGAATTAAAGCCTTTTTTTGCTACTTTGCCTGGCCCCCAGACAGCCTGCATCATCCCTCTCTTCTCAAGTAACAGAACTGAAAATCAGAAGTAGAGCAGGATTCATTTCTTTGGATAAATGCTTATACTAGACTAAAAATCAACTGCAGATTCAAACTGTTAGCCTTTGCTCCTAGAAGTATGAATTTTCAATACTTACACTATTTTATACGCAATCTTAGCAAAGTGAACATGCTGTTTGGCAGTTTAAGGAGTAACTTCTGAAACAAAACTAGTACTTTTACTTAAAGAAGTTCAGAAGTTGTGCTGAATTTAACTGTCTCAAACAATTTAAAAACAAAACAAAAAACCTGAAAGTGGCACCGTAACTTTGTGACAGGAGCTGTGGTAAGACCATTATAAATACTTGTTTATCTTAGAGTCAGAACTTATCTAGAGAAGAAGGCAAAAAACCAAAACCCCAAACAAATCTGTTCTGTACTATGGAATATAAGGTCTTCAGAATGAAAGGAGTCTTCCCGCTGAATTCGGCAATTATTTTTCCCAGATAAGCAAACACTTTGTCACAGTGTCTTTTTTGTTGTTGTTGTTGTTTATAGAAGAGACTAAAAAAAGCCTTTTAAAACAATTTACAAATCTGTTAACCTTTTCATATGGAGTATATTGACTTGTGAAGCCAAATACATCAATTGGTTTATTATTAAAATACTGAAATATTTTTTAAAAATACTCAAAAGATATAACGTGTTGTTAATTTGTTATCCTGAGTTATTACTCTCAGGCTACATTAAAAAAGCAATAATTACATAAAATTTGCTTGTGATCATTCTAAAACACTGCAGTGATATATGTAGCCTAAAACCAGTCCTCTTGAATTGGCAACACAAAATCAAACCTTTTCCAACTCCTAAAGGCAGAATGAAAACTAAGGTAGACTAAGTTTTTGATTTTTCTTCTTTTTATATGCTAAAAATTGTAATATTCTTAAGCATGGGATAATGTCTGGTCTCTACTTAACCCGGTGTTTCTAATCTAGCTCAGGTACAATAGGGATAAAGGAAGAATAAATGAAATGTTGATAGGGAAGCTACAGGCAATATTTTAAAATTCCTAAGTGTAGCTCAGCTTCTTTTCTTTTTTCTTACTGGGAAATAAGTGAATTTCAACACCTTTTAGGAGGTGGTTCTCATTTTTGCATCAATCAACATTAACTTAAGGAAAACTCCTGATTATTTTCATTTGAATAAAATGAGTGGTGTTTTCAGCTACCTCCAATTTATTTCTGGCTAAGACATCAAATCAATTTAATGTAGCCAAATAACTAAAACCCAAAAATCTGACTAACCACTCGCTATTTTTGAAGTGTTTCCTGGACCCAAGCAAGCCTGACCACTGAGAAAGCGTTATTAGGATGTTGTAGGAAACCCACTCAATAGTTTTGGTTTTGTTTCAGCATTTTTGTGGGTATATTTTGTGTGTCTTTATGTTTTTTATTAGTAGGAACACCTACATTTTGTTGTGCTTATCGAAAAAAAAGTGAGGCAACACATCCAGAAGTTTTGCACTGCAAGTTGAACTAATCATGACTTTCATCCAAATTACATATTATGACTTAATTTGTTTTACTTTGACTGTAATAAGATTGTTTTGTTTCATATGTATATGAGATAGACATGAGACAGAGAAATGTGTGGTCTTGGAGAGCAGGTGATCAGGAGTTGATTGATATTTTGTCTTGATGAAGGAAATTACGATTTTTTAATAATTATGTTTATGTATATCAATAATAAGTATAAATAATCACTAATAAGTTGTCCTGTCACTGAATATGTTATTTAACATCTTCTGTAGCAGTCAGCTGATTAGCAGTATCTTGGTTTGTCGGGTTTTTTTGTTTTTTAAAGTTAAGCATTGCAGTTCCTATTTAATACATCTGCAGACTTGCTGTAGATGGTCATTAAAAGTAGCTACAGGAACCCGTGTGGTGTGTGTGCATGCTTGGGGGACGGGTTGCTTTTGGTTCGTATTTGTAAGGAACACTGACATAGAAATCAAAAGCTCAGGGCAAAAAGAAAACACTTGTTTCCAGAATAGTATAGTGAAGACTTTTTTTTTTTCCTTTTTTTTTTTTTTTTTTTTAGAGTCTTTGAAAATTTGGAAGTAGTGTGGTTTGTTTTTATTGTGAAAACTCTCAGGAAGAACAATTCAGAGTCAGTGCCATTCTTCCCAGCTGAATGGCGCTTGGTTTGTGAAATGGAGCAGCTGCGGTAGTTTCAGCTTGGCTCACAAAACCGTTTGCTTTTTAATCAAGAACTTCAGATTCTGTGGTGGTTGTTCCTGAAGGAGATGGCCAGCCATGCCCTGTGAGACAGCTGTAGTATAATTGAGACAGACTATGTGAAGCAAATATAAATGCTGGATTTCTTAACAGCAGACTATTCACTGAACTGTAACTGATATTTTTAAAGGATGAGAAGCGTTTATACAGGCAAGAATTTAGTACATGATTAAGCATTTTATCTATAGGTATGTTCTTACATATATTGCATAAAATAGGGTTTAAGTCCTCAGCATTAGCATTCAAGTTTAGACAATGCAGTAATCCAGGTTTTGATGAAGTGTGTGCATATAACTGCATAATGAGAAATGCCCCACTTTTCCCAAAAACATTGTTACAAATATAGTTGAGGTCTCTTTCTTAAATCGTCTGGGAGGCGTTACACACCACACATTCACACATACACTTATTTTAAGAAATAAAGGCACTTGTATTTTCTCAAATGGAATAGAAGTCTACTGGAGGCACCGAAAGGAATTGTTGATCTTTGGTGGCAGTTATGGCAGTTACACATTTAGAAAAACTTTTCAAAGCAGGGAAGTATTGTGGAAATAAGTGTTCCATCTCATATAATGTAAAACCTCAGACTGACAGTTTGTTGTAGAAGGGATTTTTCTAAATAGCAGTGTTTGACTAAACCAAAAATAACTTGTTTTGCATCACAAATCAGAAAGTGCTGCCCATATGTTTAAAAAAAAAAAAAGGTTGAGTTTTAACATTTTGCAGTAATTTTATAGTCACAGTTAATAACTATTTTGAACTTGGGGTGGCTAGTTGTATGTTTTATGCTGAACTATACATCTTAGTATGTGTGACAAGTTTGTGATGGATTCATTATACAGATCAGAATGTTTCAGTGTCTGCAGGCAGGCAGTTTTCTTACTGCCTTTTCCATAAAGTTGAGATTAGCATTAAAAAAAAATACTATTCCCAATTCGTATGAAGATAGCGGTCCTTGTGGCAGAATATGATGTTGCTCCTAGATGTTCTCCTTTGTTTTCAAACAGTTTGTCCCATTTTATGTTTCCAATGTGTGCAGTCTCAAACCTCTTTGATGCTGACTAATTGGGAGGGGTGGGAAGACAATGTAAAAGGGTTAATCCGTTACACTGGTATTAATGAGTCAGCTGGATCCCTGCCATTCTCTCGTTTCTGGTTCACTTAGCACCGATTAGCACAAATGACATCTAGTTCTGTGGGAAGCAAGCTAGGAGGATGGTAGGTAATGCAGACCTCAGATGAGAACAGCCTGGTCTCAGGTTAATACAGGTAAATAAATCCATGCCATGTGGTTTGAGATAAGAAAATAATCCTGTTTTCCTGCTGGACCCCTGGGAACACTGAGAGTGTTGGTAGGGCTGGGATATTTTAAACTCACACGTGGTAGATCAAAAGGTGGTCAGGTTGTTTTTCTGAACTCCATTCTCTGATGTGCTGCTGGGGATTTCAGCTTTGGAATTTACTCACCTGACACCCATGCATTAGAAATAAGATGGTAAAAGAAAGTCATTACTGCATGTGTGCAACTGAGAGCCCCTTTCTTAAATCTGAGACCTCTTGTGACAAAGTTTTGGATAGGCTGGATTGAGTATTAATGCACCAGTCATGTTTCTGTGGTGTGTCCTGAGCTTGTCGTTCGGGAATCTGGGACAGTAATAGAGAGACATTTATTCTAAGATGTATTTTATTTTCATTTCTTTTGATTGCAACTATAACTGTAAACTGATTAAAGAAGCAGATGAGGAAAAGGAAATCATGCTTCAGAAGACACTTGTAGTCAGGTTATTTTTTTAATAATTTAGAAACCAGTTCAAGCAAGGCCAATTTAGAATCCCTCTCCTAGAGCTTCATTCAACATATACACTGAAGTCCAGGTGACGCTTTGTCTCCTGTTCTCTGGTGCTTCTGGCTTGGATCTTCCCATAGTTAAAGCAGAGTCCCCTGTTCCATCTCATTCCTTCTTTTCACCTGCACTGATGCCTAAAACAAGACACGTGCAGTGCGGCTGTAATATGGGATGGACCTCAGGCAACTAGAGGGGGCTGGGGTGTCTCATGTGCCAGAGCATTTTCTTCCTCCCCAAATCTCTTTGGTTCCTGGGATGCTCCTAGAGGCATACTCACATCCCATAGCTGAAATTCTTCTTGCTGTAGCAGAAGTTTTCTCCTGATCACAACCTTTCAGAACAGCTGCCTAGGTTTGGTCTACCCTTCAGGTTGAAGAACAGTACAAAAATCATGGATTAGGTCACCTTACAGGAGTGTTTGACTTCAGATGTCTCCATTTGGGAGCAATTCTTCCATTTTAGTCACTGGATGGAAAGATACTTCCGTGCATACGCAGCAGATGTTTAACGGAGATGCCTCCTGGTCATCTTTTGGGGAAGCCTGTTAGAAATGGCTGCATGAGGAGCCCAATCTCCTGACTTAGGGGTCCATGTTGCAGCTGTTCCCCTTTCCCCAATAAATTAGCCCCAAAGCATTCTGTGCATTTGTACAGCATGCCTACGTTTTAACAAATTTACAACAGGAACAGCCTTCTAACCTTCAAGTTACACAGAAAGTTTGAGACTGGCTGGTTTTGAGGCCTTCATTCCTGATTAATCGCTTTGGGGCAGGACAGTAAAGTGACAGAATGTTTTCTAACTATAAAAGCTGTAAAGTTAAGTGGTGTGGGATATCTCAAAGGCAAAATCCTGCATGCTGTCTTATCACATGTCCGATCATATTTATCCGAGAGTTGTTTGGCAAGTAGCGGTTTTGCAGGAGAGGATAATCTGATTTTTGTCAGCTTACTGCCACCCAAAAGCAAAGGTGATGCTTTCCTCCAGTTCGATGAAACTTGTTTTGACCCAGCTCTGGTGTTTGCTGGACTTCTTTGTGAACTGGCTCACTTCCCAGAAAAAGAGGTGGGCCGGTTTCTGCTGGGTTAATAAGCAGAAAGTCTTATGATCATCAGAGTCACTGCAGTGGCAGGGCTGGAATTCCCCTCCTAGTGGTGGTGAGTGTTCAGATCAGTTCGTGTGGTCTCACACCATGTCACCTTTTTCCAGGCATCGATTAAAGATGATCGACCATACTGGATGCAGAAATAGTTGCTCTGTTGAGAAAATCACCTTGTCTTAGACTAGCTCTGTGTGTAGCTGGGCTGATCTTTTGCCCCCACCCCTCCTGAGGGACAGCCAGTTACCTCATCCTGCCGCAGACCCTACACTCTTGTGATATAATTTTCTGCAATTTGTGAACTTTCGTCTGTGTTAGTGATGTGCTTTTGCAGTGAGGTGAGTTGACTCAAAGGGGTTGAGTGATGGAGCCAGGTAAGTTCAGAGGGAAGACAGAAATGTGAGGTGTGAATGGGAACGTGTCCTCTGGCATTGGTGAGCTGCTGAATTGCCTCTTAGTATCTCATCACTCTGCACTATTCAGATACCTGATCGGAAGCTGGGTCTACTTACTGAGGTGAGATCAGATTCAGGCAGCTGAAACAGTTCTTCTGGACCAGGGAGCTGAACGGAGCCCCTGAGGAGCCAGGCAGCCTCAGAACGGACGAGGGGAATGGCAGGGGCAAACAGCTCGGAGCAGAGAGGAAAGAAGGGTCCCCTCATTTTGGCAGCAGTGAATTGGTCTGATGGAACCACAAATGGTCCCTTCCTGCTGTGGTGCCTGGGTGTGTAGACCTCTAGGCACCAAGCCTACAGTCCTTACATCTTCTCAAAGGAAGTATGAAAGTTCTTTTCTAGACAGAGGCTGTGTTCTTTGAGGAAGAAAGGGTGTCATTTCATATTTGTGGCCCTGCATATTTTTTCTTTCTAGTTTCTCTGCACATCAGGCTGCGTAATGACTGTGGGCAGGTCATGGTGTGAGGATTTCAGGTTCTGAATATAGGACTCATTCCCCAAGTAGAGCACACGTAAAGCAGTAATTGCATCATGGAAACTGAATTCTCTCTTGTTTTGTGAAAACCATTAATCTGCTGTAGAGGCCACCTATCAGATACAAGAGTTCAGGTCTTTGTGACCTAGAATTTAATCTGCCAGTTTTCAACCAGTTGAATAGGTATCTGGTAACACAGCCCTTTGTGTGTGGGATGGATTGGTTTGTTGGCTTGTTTTATAGGGACACAGGATATTGACGTTGCTGGTCTGTCCTTTTCTGTGAGTGCCGAGCTCAAAACAGAGTTGTTAAGGAGTATGGCTAGAAATGAGAAAGAATATGATTGTTTCAGGTCTCATTTTTGCAAAATTTGTCATCTTCATGGTTCATGTAAGTGCATCTTAAACAGAATTTATAAAAATTGCATTACCTTACCTACTTTTTTACTAGTATACCCACATGAAGTTAAATACTTGGATGGATTATTTTTACTGACTAAGTAAAATTTCAGATTTTTCATAAAATTACTTTGCCAATAGTAATTCTTAAAGCCAGTTTACAGAAGTCCTGAAAGAGCTGTCATCCAGACTAATGCTGTTTGCTTCCAGAGGCAGCTCCTTGAACACAGCAATTCAGCTTTGTGTAGTGGGTGTTCACTTGTTTGATTCGCTGGGGCTCACAAAAATGAATACAAGTTTCTCATGAGGAGAAAGCCAAAGACAGAAAACAAGTTGCACTATTAACCGCTTAGGAAGAAAAGGAAGAAAACTAAAAATACGTATTAATCTCTATTTTCCTATAGCCTACTGAGAATCACAAAAAGGTGCATTTCCTAATATAATAAATTGTCTGGGATTTTTGGTATGTTTAAGAATTTAATCATGCTTTTGATATGTGAGCGCTAGCACACCTTTGAAACTTTCCGTGTTGACGTTTATAATGTCTAGAGTGGAGGCTACCTTTAGATCTGAAGTACTGCCTTCTATTTTGTCACGATGGAAAGCGAGACTGGCGGTATGGTGGGGTATGTTTCCACAGGACAGCTGAGCCACTTAACTGGCTAATGAAGGACTCATCCTGCTTCTTGCTCCTGGAAGCAGAATTACTTTCCATCACCCTTGTGCCAGCTCTGAGGCTCACTTGACGTCTTTGATTTAGCTGACTAAATTGGCAGCAAACTAAGCCAGCAAGAAAGGGAGTGTGTGTTTATCTTTTTTAACCAATTCAGTGAGCTCAGGTGGCTCACAAGATCTCAGGAGACTCTGGGAGCCACCGCAAAGGAACCAACAGGAGCGCCAGGGCTGGGAGGAGAGGCAGGGCTGCTCCTTTTGGCAGCACCGAGCTGTTAGCCTGACTCAGCCGTGTTGTGAAAACTCACCCTTAGGTAATACTGTTCGCACTACAGGTTGACGGACAGTTCTTCAAATAGTAGCCAGAAGGGAGTTACCAGATGTGCGCGGTTTGTTTTTGTAGGTGGCCTTGGCTGTTTTTGGTGTGTTGTGTTTTGAAACAGCTACTTACTCTATTCTAATCGTGTTATTGCATGAAAACGTTCTGCAGAAAAATTACATGTGCAGGGCGGACCTGTCTGGGAACTTGCCATTGAGAGTGAGTAAGGAGCCACAGAACCTGGAAAATTTTGTCCTTCGGCCTCTGGGACAATGCGCCCGTTGGATTTGGGGGAATTCAGAAACCTTTTTACTTCTGGTATGCTGAATGTTGCAAGCTCAAAAGCCTCAGACAGTGAGTGGTCCTTCATCTTTGAACATCTGGAAGTTTTTCTTCTAAGACCTGGTAGCCCCTGTTAACGTAGTGTCCTGGTTTTGTTAAAAACAAGTTTCTCTTTTAGTTAATGCTTCATATAAAAGTGTGAAATCACGAGGATCTCATCCCTTTTCCTTATGGTCAACATTAGGAGAGGACCTTGCGAGTCATCCCTGCGAACTGAGGTCTAGTGACAGACTGAATCCAGTTCCAGTTGGCTTGAAGGTTCAGTCCAGGACTTCGGGTGCTGGCCCGAAGTTGCCAGGACTTTCAAGATTGGTTTTGTATATTTTGTATTATTTTCTCTGTTTTTATTGGTAGCATTAGTAAAACATTTTTAATTTTTCCAACTCTCTTCTCTCTGTCCTTCTTTCCTTCCCAATCACCTGTCCTGAGTGGGAAGTGGGGAGAAGGAGGCGCTGAAGGTGGAAAGTGGGGGAGAGGGGGTTAACAATACATCTGCCAGGGTTTTATTGTCACCCCGCAATCAAACCTCGACACATAGCTGACACAGCACCAAGGCTATCGAGTGCCTGTAAAGCTGAAGTTCCCTTGGAACCCTGGCTGTGGAGCTGAAACCCACTGCAGATGGCTCCCCTGGCCTCTGGGGGGGTGGCTGGTCACCATCTCAGGAAACCAGAAATGTTCTTTTTTTCAAAAACTGCCCATCTGCCTTTGTGCTCTTGAAGCTGGCATGATCCTACATGGGTGTTTTGACAAATGGAAATGTTCTGGTTTCAGCTGGAAAATGCCATTTCGGTGCACAGCTTAGGGAAGGGACTGGCGTAACTTGGTATATGTGATCGTGAGCCCTCAGACAGTTCCACACCATTAACAGCTGATGATAAAAGTTACAGCCAACTGTGACCTTTCTCCATTTTCTCCATGTATGATAAGATACGGTAAAAACTCCTGGCAGATTTCTTTTTTTTAATCTAATTACTCAAGTACTGCACAATTATTAATTAATTATTCAAGTACTGCACAGTTATTATTTGTTTTCTCTCTGCTTTGTGAGCAGTGTTAATATCACTTGTTTGGTGTACACACAAATGTTTGGACATTTCATTGGAAGTTGCAGCCAAAAACGTATCAACTGTACTTTCACATCTGTTGCCTTTATGTCTTTGTAAATGGATATTTTAATGTGGCAAGGGTTTTTTGGACTTTGTAAAGTGAATTTCTCTCTTCAGAAATCCCCATTCATCTCTGTTTTCCAAAAAAAATAACTTCTGCCCTCCTATTCGGATACATTTAAAGAATTCTAACAGATCTCTACTACGCTTGTGTAATGTAAAAATGCAATTGAAGGTCCAAACAATGGTTAAAATGTGTTCGTGTACTATGGCCAGAAATAGTAAAAATCTGTGAATATTTAATGCTCTTTATTTCATTGCCTTTAAAATCAAGCAATCTTGGGATGATGTGTTCAAGTGAACGTTTCCATGTTGTTTACACACAAGTCAGAAGTAAACAAGAAGTTCCATAGTGTAGTTTCTTCTACAAAGCTGGCTTTAAAATACAGTTCCTAGAAACACTAAACCATCTTAAAGCACAAAAGTAATCAGAAAATGACGCGTAATCCTTGTTAATCCACCTTATTGACCTATGTGCTCTAATAAATAAATAAATTAAATTATGTAGTCCTTTAATCATCTATGTGGAGCTGGTTATTCATGAGAGAGGTCTGATCCGAAGATTAGCTACTGGGCTGGGTTTTGCCATTTCTGAGGACAGGTTAAATGGATTTATGTTTTATTTTTTGAGGAGACTGCTTACTTCTTAACCTGTTTTGTTTGTTTTTTGGTTTTAGATTCCTAAGACTTAGGTAGATCAGAAGATGGTAGTAATACAATGAAATTAACAGTGTAAACCAAAAGTAATGTTTTGAGGAGTTACGGCAGCAGAGATATTTCATTTGTTTTATTGAATAAATTGTTGAGATTGCTTTTGGATGTAGGGTTGGGTTTTTTTTTTGATATTCAGAACCTTTGTGTAACAATTTAGATATGTTTTATAAATTTGTACGCGTTACTACATAAAATCCAAACAGTTTATACTTCTTTTTAGAGGAAAACAAAGTACGTTATGTTCAGAAATACTCTGCAAGCATCTGTCAGAAGTGACAAAGCACCAGTGGATGTAGCATAAGGTTTTCTGCTCTGAATTGACATTATATAGTCACAGTGGCATAAGATTGCCAGACTGCTGTCTAGAAAATAACTTCCAGAACAATGCATGGAGTGAAGCTTTTTGAGCCACAGTATTTGTAAGCCTTCTGATGGAAGCTTAGCTGTTGTGATTTAATATTCTGCATCAGGTGTATTGGTGTATGTCACACAGACACATGTAAGCTGTGTCAGTGTATCTATATAACTTTTTGTGTGGTGTTTATGTTTTAAATTAATTCTGTTTAATTTTGTTTCAGAATTGCGTGGGGGCTCCCATACCTCTGAGATGATGGTAGCAGTTTAAGTATGAAATGATTATTGCTTTGGAGCAGATTTCTTATAATTATAAAAGTTACCTTAAATTATTGTTTTGTCTTATATGTTGATTCTTCTCCCACGAAGTATTCACTCAGTTTTCTGGTACTTTCAGAGTTTCTAGAAGATATGGCAAAAAAGAGTTCTTAATAATTAACATGAATGTTGCAGGCAGCTGCTCACACCCCAAGGCTGGTTATTGGGATGAGGTTGTATATGATCATCTCATCACAGTGCATCCCACAGCAACTAGTGGGACAAAGATGTAAGTGACCTTAATGTGGAGAGACTGACTGATGTACACATTTTTCTGTGCGGTTTTCCCCTCTTCTTCATGATGTAGAAAATATTTCGTGTTTAAACGTGTCTGAAATGCTATCAAGATAGAATAAAACACGGCGTTTCCTGGAATAGGAGAAATGATGAAGTTCAGTTTCTCAGGGTCCTCCTTGAGGATCTCCTAGTCCTTCAGCCATGCTCCAACAGCCCTGGCTATTTCCCTGCGTTTTTCTGGTGGCCTCCCTTGCCTTCATTCCCAGTGACCAACCACAGCAATTGACCTGCTAGCGGGCCAAGAAGAACAGAGTGCAATGGGTTTTTCCTTCAGCAGGGTCATTATTCCTGGTCTCTTTTTATGACCCAGCTGCAGATGATTATATTCTGGAAACATCTCTGAGTCTTCTATCTCTGTGCCAGTTTCAACTATGTTTGAGAATGTTTGCTTGTGTTATCAGGGACGGAAGATGTGTCATGTAAATCTATTTCCTTAGGAAACCAGCTTAAATTTGCATTATTTGTTTTCTGAAATAATTTGCATTTATGTAGCAAGTTTCGTATGCAAAAATCAGTCCATGAGCATCTCAGTTTTTGACAGGCAAATCATTTTAATGCATGCTGGACCTACCTACATGCAAGTTACACAGCGTTACTGAGAGCTTGAGCAGGCAGACCACACTGCGGATTTTTAACTGCTAGGAAAATGCTCTTCTGTCCTCGTCAAAGTGGGCTTCAGTGTGCTGTTTTCACACTGGACAGAATTGCCTTTAGAACCATGCCACAAATAAAACAGGAGGAGGGGAGTCCTAATCTCATAGTTAAATGAGGATAGTGAAATCATCTTAATTTCGTCCTGAAAACTTGTTGGTTGGTCCTGTAATCTGAGATAGGTTTTATAAGTTAGTTGAACTAATGACAAGAAAATGATACTGCTAAAATGTGTTTCAGGGCAGGTCGCTCGCCAGCAGTGCTCTGTGTGAGCTGCGTTATTGTCTTCAGCTGAGTTTGTTGGTGGTACCAATGTTTCCCCAAAGCGTTTTACCACTGGTCAGGAACTGAAGAGGTAAAGACTTTTATTGTATTGAGATTAAACTTTTAATCATCCTTCCAAGAAAAATAAGAAAATGCAAGAAGGATTATGAAAATGACTGTCACATTCTCATCAAAGGCAAAGCAGACAAAGGCAAGAAAAACAGAAAAAATAAAGGCAAATAATTGTCTTTACTTCCCTCCTTTGGAAAAGCAGAAAGGATCTAGTGGGGGACTATAACCATGGAAGGAAATGTAGCTTTCCAACTCCTGCTTCGTTTGCGCTGGTTTCGTGGCAGACAATCCATACAGCAAAGCTGGATCATGCCAAGTGCAGAATCTTTCACTACCAGGAAGCAGATTTGAGAGTGAAGTGGAAAACAGAGATTTTATAAATTAACACTAAACTTCTCTAAACGTTTAAAAATGTGAGGGACTTCTTGTTTTATTCTTAACTTTAAAATAATGTACTTATTCTATGGAATGATTGAACTGGTCCAAATGACCATGACAATAAGCTGACACTCAGTGATTATGTAAACAATAAAGCTAAAAAAAAAAAAGTAATCAGCTTCTAAAACTTTTTCAAAAAAACAGAATGAATGGTTTAGTTCTTCAGAACAGTATGATTCACTTGGGCTTGGAAGGTTGCATTTGTTTTGATATGAAGAGGAGGGGCTTAACTGACAGATAAAGTGAACGACAGGAAGATTTAAAGGTTCTCTGGGCCTCTAGGAATGTCAAGAACTGCAACTTAATGCATGTAGAGACTGGCCTATGGCATCTAATCTATGGCTTCCAGGCAGTTTTGCAGATATTTTTTTTAGGGACAATGTTCATGGTAAATGCTAACATATAATAGATATGCTGGGGGCTTATCCTCAGAGCACTATCAGTCGAACAAAGGAAGAGGAATGAATAGTTTTGAGGTTCTCCCTGAGGCATGGGCACACACACCCAGATAAGCGTGGTTGTTGGGTCAGGAGGCTTAGGTGACATACACTTCTCTTGTGTAGCTTTTGTTTTCAACTTCTTCCTTGTAAAATGATGGAACATGTCATAAGCCCTTACATGGATCTGTGCTATGTTGGTTGCTTCAGTACTAAGGATGTTCAGAGTAGCTGATAAATCATATCGCTTGCTTATTCCGATACCAAACCTAGATAAGAAAGGTGCGGCACCATCTAGGGTAATGAACTCTAGAATGGGATTTCCAAATAGCAAGATGGAAAAGTGAGATCTACTGAAAGATGTGCTGTGGTGAGGGCATTCAGTCGTTTTGTGGGCTACTTAGAAAGGCTGGTATGTGCATATAATGGAGGGGAAAGTACTTGCATGGATCTGTCACATCTGATACATCATGGATTTATCAGTAAAGCAGAATGAGACTGAACCTCAGCATTTCTTTATGTTTGACATGGAAGTACTGTAAGTTAAAAACAAAGTAAAATAAAATTTAATCATAGGGGATCCTGGCTCGTGGATGAATGAATTCTACAGCTTTCTGGGACCTGGAGGTAACAATAGTAGAGGGACAGAAATAACTGAGAGCTGAGAGAGGCTGTGGAATCTCCATCTTTGGAGACTTTCATAATTCAGCTGGACAAGCACCTGATGAACACAGTTTGATTTTGAAGTTAGCCCTGCGCTGAACTGGAGGTTAGACTAGTGTGACCTCCAAGGATTCCTTCCAACCAAAATTTTGCTATGAAACTTTGGCTTTTGATTCATCATCTTTCTGTAGAAGTTGGCCACCTCTTAAAAGAAAGCCATGTAAATGTGGGTTGGGGGAGTGGGAATGATTTAGCCTCAGTCAAGTGGTTGGAGATGGAGTTGGATTTAAACTCTAAGGGTCCTTTGTTTTAGGATCCAAGAAAGCTTTGAAAGAAGTCAAACTTTTAAGAAGTTGGAAATACAAAAAAGCACAGAAATAGAAAGCCATTCGCAAACTTACAAGTGTGTAGATCTGGGATACTGAAACCCTGCAGGAGCCTCTAATCCTCTCATATTGGTTTTCTATTGCCATCTTTCTACAAGTTTTCGTTAGTGGAAAAAAAAAGGTTTTGTAGTGGAGTTTTTAGTCTGTGGTTGTGCTGTGATCTGGATAGTGGGATGTGGGTTGAGAAGACCCTGACAGAATTGTTTAGGAAAATGAAGACTACATTAATATCACCTGCAGAAGGGTGGGATACCAAAATGAAACTAGGTGGCTAATCTTCAGTGGAATGTGCTGTAGTTGGATTTGCTATTCCTCTTAATTGGAAAATGACTGAATTTTGTTGCTTCATGTTTGTAAATGCAAAAACACTCAGAATAATATTTAAGCAGTTACACTTTCCCCCCTCCCTTTTACAAGTTTGAAGAAATCATTCTTTCAGGGTTCTCCCCTTGCAGGGCTTACATAGATTTTTTTCATGGTTCATCAGTGTAATTAGAGAAGATACTGGTAAGTTCTACTCCCAGTCAAAGATTTATTTGTAGAACCCTTTAATACCCAGCTATAAAAACACTGTCGGAACTCAATATAAGGCTGCCAAAGACTTACCATGTGCCTGCTTAGGCTAACACAGACCTCTGCCTTAGCAGGGGCTTACACAGGCTTCCTTCTTGTTCACCCTTATGCAGCATAAACTCTTAAACTCTTGTTTTGCTGAAAGTTGCAGCTGTGGAGAATCTTTTTTGCTGATATATTGGATTTTTAAGGGGGTATTATTAGCTTGTTGAAATGAAACTGCTGTTGATACGAAAAGCTTTAATATGAAACCAGGATGAGGTGACCTGAAACTAGGATGACTTCATTGTTTTGCCAACTATATATATTCTTATAAGGCTATTATGTCTTGGTCATGTGTACATGGAAGGTAATGAGGATTAATGTGTAGGTTTTATAGCACTAATGCTATACAGAATTGTAGTCCCACTTTTAGAAAAGGGAAGAACCACCTATCCGTCAGTGTCCTGTCTCTCCAATTGAAGAGGGCAGCACCTGGCCAGTGCCTTTTTTGATTCAGATGGATCATTGAGCGGTCTCTTAATCACCAATAGGAAGTGTTGAATCATTTACTGTTTATTATATTTTGCCATAATTGTGTACAGTACATTCAGGGGGGAGCTGGACTAGATAACCTTCAAAGGTCCTTTCCAACCCAAACCACTCTGTGATCCTATTCTCATTAGCAAAAACTTCTAAAGGTCTTTTCCCTATATCTTTTGTTAATTTTCCTGATCCCATAAAGCCAGCACAATTTCTTGTTCTGGAAACTGCTGTCAGTGTTCCCTGGTACTGCCCCACTGCAGTCCCCAGCTGCAAATATATTTGACTGATATTCTGGATTGACAGCTCAGCGCTCTTCTTTACCACTAAATGTAGCTATGGACTCTTCTTGAAAAGAACCAGGGCAACAGAGATGAGGCTTGAAGGTGGACATAGCAGTGAGGAGAGCAGCAGCCACTTGACATCCATTGCTGATTGCTCATCTGTTGTACGCGCAAAGAAAGGAAAAGAACGTTTTGCTAGTACATTTGCAGTGGTGCTGGAAGCAAATGGAAGCTGTGAGACCTTGGCTGCAGAAACAAGCAAGGCTGGGGAGAGACTGAGCAGCAACACATTTCGTCCTTGCTGAAGGAGCTGGAGGGTATTTAAATGAGGCTGAGAGAAGGGCAGAACTCAGAATAGTGATACTATCCCTTCACATGGAAGTGGGATTGTAGGGAATCCTGAGACTCAGATGCTCAGGAGGGAGAGGGAATTACAGTTCTTCAATATCTGGCTAGATTGAAGGTGTGACCACTATCAGTGGACTGAAGCCTGAAGTTCTGTTAGTTTGTTCTGGAGCAGGGTGACATAAAATTGGTGTGGCTGGCCTGTCTTCTTTACCTCGGGGAGAGAGGGGAAGATTTATGAGTAAGAAAGAGGGGCAAAAATTTGCAATAAAAATTTGATGCTTCTACACTCCTCCTCTCTTGTTTTCAGATCCTACTAATCCTCTCTTAAAACTTTTTGTCCTTTGGCTTCCAAGTAGAAGCCAGAATACTATTTGTTCTTGCCATTTATATGTAGGGCAAAGAAGATAATGACAGGCAACAAAGAGTTAAGCACCTAGCTGACGTATAGTGGAAAGTAGCTGTCTTCCTTTTGAAACTGAAGGTGACGTTCGAAAATCCATTATTTGGTAGATGGTTACTGCTCGCTGTATTGCACATGCTTCACTGCCTGACAGAATTCTTGCACAGACCAGGAAAGATGGCAGTTTAAGTGACAGAAGACTCCAACATGTATTTAGAATTGGTTTTAATTTTTTAAACTGAGGGTAGCCTTCTGAATGTTGTGTGTTGATCAAGAGACTGCATAGCCGGAGGATAACAGAAAGCTGGAAGAGGAAAGAGTATAAATAGAAATCCCACTTCCTTGTTGAGTAGAAGCCAAACTTGTGGTTGAACCTTTCTATACGAGAGTTTACTGAGGTCCAGATAGGCAGCTGAATGCAGATTTCTAAAGAAACCAAAAATTCTGAGGTCTGCAGAGGAACAGAGGTAGTACGTACTGAAGACTGGACTGGGTATTTCTTTCCTGTGCAACACTTGGCTGCAGTTTGTGGAAAAAGAAGATACCAGTGGAACTCAGCGAATATTGCTGTAAATCTAGCACCAGCTTGGTGAAAGGAGAAATGTAGGTCTGACCTTTGAGTGCAATGCTGTTCGTTTGGGCCTGAAAGAGGCTTAATACAACCTAAAACAGCCTCCCAAGACTGAGGATTTGAAATATGGGCTCATCTGGACAGTAGAATAAATATGTCTACTGCTCTCTTTTCAAACTTGAAGATATTTTTCCATTGATAAGTAAGGGAATATTTTACAGCAATAAGCATGATTTTTTATTCCTGATAGATCTTCCTAGCGATGTCCTGCATATATCAGATTATGTTGCTGATGTTTAAACCATATTAAAGTGTGTGGAGCACCCTTCATTTCTATTTCTTATAGTCTCTAAATAGTATATCACATTTTTAGATACATGAGTTAACATTTTTTAAAAGTTTTATTACTAAAATTTTGCAGAATGCTTTTAAACCGAGGGATAGATGAATCAGAATCTAATTGTTTTGTAAAATGAATAATTTTGTCTGTTATATCTTAATTAAAATGCAGCTTTAAACTTGCTCCGGTTCAAACAAATCCATGGCCTATATTTATACAGAAGGTTAGGCTAGATGATTAGAGTGGTCCCTCTGGCCTTATCTATGAACATATTTGCAGTTCAGTTCTGATGAAAGACTTTTCTTAGGGAGCGGTGGTGGGGAGCTGTTAGTCCTGCCTACTAAGGTCTTGTGTTTGTGATTTTTGCTGACCCAGGTTTCACTTGCTTAGTTTGGCAGAATTATAATTGCATACCTATTTGCATCAGGATTGTGTAAGGGGAATTGTTTGGGTTGGAGATTTTTTCTGAGGTGTTTGGAGGGAGGAGGTTAGTTTTCATGGGTTAGTTTTGGGGTTTTTTTGTTGATTTTTTTGGTGGAGTTTTCTTTTTTTTTTTTTTTTTTCCTAGTCAAAAAACTAACAACCACTGGCATTAGTTCCTGCTCCCAAAGATCTGTGCTCTCATGGGATGTCTATCTATTTGGTGTTTACCTCCATCCATCTTCCTAGCATGGAGGTAGATGGGAAGAGGAGACTGCAGGGTCGCAGAGGAGAAGAGGAAAAGCCAGATCAGAGGGAAGCGTTTGAGAGTCTGCGTCTGAAGGGGGAAAAGAAACTATGACTTGTAGTTAAGGAAAGAGGTTAGAATTGAGGCCAGTGGGAAACTAACTGCACAAAAAAAAATTAGGGGTGGCTAAACAGGATGGGTTGGCTATAGCAAGCTTGATTAATATTAGGAACTGGAGGAGCTGGGGAGCTACGTGAAAGTTCATTGATTATTTGGGCTAGTAGAAATAAGGATGACTAATATGTTTGGATATTTGAGATAAGAATCAGTTAAAGAAGTGCACTGAAAATATTGATTTCTCTAGAAAACTATTCTATCAGAGTGGACATCCTGGGCAGCTTAGTATGCAGCTGCCTATAACTGTTTTAACTTCTTTAGCTCAAATAATAACAGTCTGTACAAAGATTCGTGGCTTAACTTGCAGGATCGTATGCCTGAAAATTTTGGAGGATATTGGGGTTTTTCCATTTGTTTCCCATTTGCCCTTCTTTTTTTGTTTTCAGCAAAGAAGAGCTCTGCATTAAAGTTCATTTTACAAAAGCAATTTAAGTTGTGAAACACTATAGATATTGCTACATTTTGGCCTCCTTAAGAACTTATGACCTCTGGGAGTTGGGTGTCAAAGTTCTAAGTCAAGAAATTTCATTTCTCTCCAAATGAGCTGTTCTTATTCTTTCTTTCCTGTGAACATTTTTACATTTTTGACCTTTTGGTCCTGATTTCAAACAAAGATTTCTTTTCATCCTAAGGAAAACTAACCACAAGAAAAGAAGTGTATTCTGCATGGCATTAACACACATCAATTTGAACTTTTGTTTTTTGGGGTATAAAAACTCTTCTCAGGAATGGCATGTAAAGACAAGGGGAAAAAAAAAAAAGTTGGTTCCTGTGTTTCTTAAATCTCCGGTGTGACTCTCTTTCAGTATGTTGATGCATACACCCAACTTTACCCAGAATGAGTCATCTCACTGACTCAGTCCGCTGTCCTTTGCCACTGGCTGGCTGCACAGCTCCTCCCTTACACATTGGATGAGTCTTTGTCTGGCTCGCTGCAGTCGGCTCTCATCGACACAAGTCTCCCTGCAGCCAGCGGGAGATCCCTTGACGAATCCTGATTTCAGGGAGGGGTATCCTGTGGAGTCTTTCTTCCCCCATCCTTCATGGAATGCAGGACTAGGAGCGAACACAACAGGTCATTCATCTTCCTTGGCTTGGCAGGATTGAAACCATTCATGACAGATGTTTCTTCAGTCTACCTCTGAAATATTTTGGAGATGGACCGCTGTTTAGAGAGACTATTTCCTTAGGAAGTTGTTTCATGTGCTTAAATAGCCTTACTCCTGGAAACTGATCTAGCCTAACTTGAGTACCATTTAAACTTGTTTACACTCTCATCCACACCAAATGCACCAAAAATGCATCTTACTGTCCCCTTCATATATCTGTCAAGCCTTTTCATGCTTCTCCAAGTTTTTGCAGTCGTTCATTGCCGAGTGCATTTACAAGATCTCTAATAGTTTTTCTTTGCAGACCTCTTCATTACAAATGCAAACTAATGGTTTAACGTTATTTATTTTCTTGGCTGTTACTTACCTCATTATCTTATAGGTGCTTACAAATTTATTTATTGCAGTATTGTGGGGTGGAATCGAAGATGAACTGACACTCCATCTCCTTTGGTCTCTCCCTCCCCTTTTTTTTTAAGAGGTTATGTGAATACAAGTGCTTTGGAGTACTGTTGGTAGAGAATTACTAGTTTACTGAGAAGCATTTTTCAGCTCCCCAAAAGACTTGAAAAGTTTAGATATTAACGGAATGAATAGGCATTATTGATGATTCTCAAAATACACTGTTAGGAATAATACTTGGGTATTAAAAAGCATCCCCAGTGACTAAATATTACTGCTTGTTTTCATAAGATACTTTACCAAATATTGCATTGTGCCCGGGGGGCCTGACCAGTCAGTCCCTGGGGGCTGGTGACAGCGTGGAGCAAGGACGCGTGGGCCTGGGTGTCACTGGCTTCCAGGCGACCGGCCCACGGGCAGAAAGTGGGTTCTGCCAGGTGCACCGGCTCTAAGTAAACCTCTGGAGGAAAATAGAACAGGAAAGTCAAAAACACAGGCTTTGCAGAGGAGTTAAACTTGAACCCTCTCATTTAGAATTGTCGCTGAAGGGCTCTTTAAGAGTACAGACTTTCAAAGTACTCTGTTACAGAAAGCCGTATCAGTTCAAATAAAGAATAAAACAAGAATTATATGATAAATCTTTCATCTTTCTAAGTTGTCTCTTCTTACAAACTGTTTGCTGAGTAGCACTAACAGCAGAAGGAGATAATCCACAAAATCTTTGTAACTTCCTGAACACCCTCTTACCGACAAAGAGGACTGAGAAGAGATAGGTAAGGTGGATACGTGCTTTACAATATCTGGGAAACAAAGGTGGGTTTTGTTTTGTTTTGGTTTTACTACTTCTACCTTTTAAATAAAATGAATAACATACCTTCCGCCTTTAAAATCGATTTAAATACTCTGTCTCTATTGCTGTGATCTGTTCATCTTAGGTTGGTATCAGCTGCAGCTTTTCAGATAAACTGAATCATGTCTCCCCAGTAAAATCCTGGGCAGAGGCAGCCAGGTGTGTGCAATGGGAGGTTAGTGCCCAGCCCGCCAAGGGGTTATTGTCCTGGTACAGTCAATACCAAGCAATTTCCCTCAACATGCTGCATCTCTCTTTCAGCACTCATGCACAGATATCCTCCGTATGGAAAGGACGTTGCAAATGAGGATGGAGTAGTGGTGCTCATGTCCTCCTTGCCTGGTGCAGGACTGGGATGTGATGGGTGTGTGCACACCTGGTATCGCCTGCGCAGCAGATACTCGAACTGCTATGTTGCCTTTGTTTGACACACTGCTATGATTAGAACTTAATGGTCCTAAAGTGTGCAAAAGTAGGGGCCCTGCCTTTTTTCCTTCTCTTTCTTTTCCTCTGATTTTTTCCCTTTAACTGACTGCCACAGATTTATTCCCAGGTTTTGCAGACCACTTTTCAATATTTTTCTCTTTCCGTGTGTTCAAAATTGTGAAATATAAATGTGGCAACAGAGTAACCCTTTTCCCAGGGAATCATATAATTTGATTTTAAGAAGACTCAGTAAATTTTCTTATTCTGTATAAAATGTGAAGGATCTAAGTGATTTAATAGGTGGTGTGTTTGTTTTGTTTTGCTTTGTGTTTTGTTTTGTTTTGTGTTTTGTTTTGATTTTTGTTGTTTTTTTTTACTTTACCAGGTGACACAATTGATGATCAAAGTAGAGAGTCAAAGGATAAAACTTCATTTCCAGAGGCCAGACCAATGTACAACCAATCTCCACAGGTAGGAGACTTATTTCCTTACACACACATGATGAACTTCCATAGCAGCTCATTTAGGAAGCGTGAACGTCCTGCTGGAGAAGGTTTCAACACATTCACATCTTCCATAAACTGAGTGCCTACTCAGCCTTCCTTGTCATCCATCATAAAAGAAGTATTGCTAGTAATTAGATGGCAGTATTATTAAGGCCACTGATATTGATTTGCAAAAGAAAGAGTAAGAAGGCTGGGCTGTGTGGTATTGCTGAATATCTTATTTTTATACTTGAGACATGCGAACATGAAACTTTAGCTAGAATGTTAATGAATTGCATAGAAACATTAGCATGGTGAGTAGTGATGGAAAATGTCAAACATTTGCATAAGTCATTATTTCCACACCTACCATTATAAGTAACTTCTTGTAAATGTGTGAGTATAATAGACTTACTTTCTGTTTCAGTACAATGTGGCTGTAAATCTGGACTTCCTTTTCTTCATCAGGTTTATTTAATATTTAATCCATGTATACCAAAGAGGGCTTTTCAGAATATTTCTGCATATGATGTTTTCTTCTCCACTCCCTCTGAAAATGTTTTTGCAATGGGTATGAGCCTGTTTTGCACGGCCATATAGTTTTAGATATTTGCAAGATAACTGTGAGACATTTTCCGTGGACTTTTTGTGCTTTTGTGGTGGTGTTTGGTTTTTTTGCTTAACCTATACTTTCTCATACCTAGCCTTGAAACTAACTGTGTCTCTGACAGTCTCTCTCTTCTCAGTTCTATTTTAATATTTATTATTGCTAAGTCCCTTGTTATATCAAAGGTGTGTGAGATAATGCTGCATCTTTAAGAGTGGTCAACATGTGTGTGTGATCTGTAGTCTCCTTTTTTAATTTCAAATTAAAAACTCTGTCTGATACAGGAATTTTAAATTCATCATAAGTAATGATTTGCCTTCTGATAACGTGAAAGTATGAATTAGTTACAATTAATCACGAAATTTTAGTCTGACTTCTGGATCCATGCACTTCTGAGCCGGGGTGTTTTGCAACTGAAGTCTTGCAATTTGAGGCAGTATAGAACATGAGTGTTGTGGTTACTTATGGCATGGACAGAGTTTCCCTTAATGTGATGTTCCCTCTAGGTATTGTGAGCTGCCAGTTATTGTAGCATCAGTGGTTTGTTCAGTTCTATGGAATTCCAATGAAATAGGAACTTGTGTAGATTTTAAGTGTTAATGAGTTAGAGGAAAGCAGCAATTTTTTTTTTAATAAAATAGTAGATATGACAGTGAAAATAAACCAAATATTTATTTTAATATTTATATTAAAAGACTTGTATGTCACAAAAATACTTGTATGAACTGGCTTGTGACAACATCAGTTAAATTAAGATAGCACAGGTACAGCACTAGTAGTATCAAAGTTATTAATTCCAGTCTCTGGATTTGCGTGTTTGGACTTCACATTTACTCAAGTAAGTTCTCCGTCTCTCAAATTAAATAGAGTAACTGAGGATCATGGCAATTAACTTGATAATTCTGGCCATTAGGAAAGCAGTATTCCTATTTGCAGTTGTGAATATGCTTTGTGGGAGAAATCTACCAATTTGGCAAAATTGGAAAAGCATTGTATTTTGTATTATATATTCCATGTGTCGCTGAGAAATAGAACATTAATTGAAATAATAAACTTGTTACCCATAAAACAAGAATGCTTCATAAATGCAGTACAGTATGCTAAAAGATACCCGTTAGACTGCAAAGCAGTATCAGATATTTGTCATGCAGAGCTGAATAGAAGAGCCTTTAGTTCTTCAACTGCATCTTTCAACTGCTGGAAAAATGCTTGTATTTTTGAATATAATCGTTTTACAATTTAATACATGTAGACTTTGTGGAACATGGGAAATGCTTTTAGAATTGTGATTTAAAGAAGAATGAAGTAATACTTTGTTCGTGGGTCACTTCCTTATTCAAAAGGGAAATGAGACTGAGTTAAGATTTTTTGAAGAAACTATCTTCTGGAGTATTTTTGGTCACTGTCGTCATCTTTGGAATTTCCCATTTTCTCAGTACTACTGGATTGTTTGCTGTGCAACTACTGAATTCTCAAGTACCTATTTTTGTATAGTTTTGCGTAATCATTTAAACCAATGCACAAATACAAGCTTACACCAAGGTCATCTTGCTGCAACTAGCAATGTGTAACAGAACCTCTTGTACCAACTACCATACCTGCAGTCTGTGTTACTTAAAGAGGTTTTGATATTGTGTGCATCTTAGAGGAACTGCAGATATTTAGAAACTGACTGGAGGAAGGGTCTTCTCAAAAGGCCAGCCTTAGTCCAAACATTTCATCTTCTGCTGCAGAGAGTGGGAACAGAAACTCCTGACCAGACCAATGTGGAGCATCATCTCCATCTCCACGAATACGGGCGCAGGTTTGGGAGGGTCACTGCCTGATGCCGAGTCAGTCCCGGGGAGATGCGGATGCTCTGGGCCTCATCAAGCATGTACAATCCTGCTGAAGTTGCTCCAGGCTCATGGACTAAAAGTCATACGCACATTTAAGTGCTTTTCTGGATTGTGGCCAAACTGCTTAGTGCTCTGCAGGGCCGAGAACTTATATTAGTCTCTTTGGACACTGAAATACAAAGCTTCTAATTTTAACTACAACACCATCATCATAGAAAGAGATATTACGGTTTTATTTTTTCATGCTTGTGAGTTTTCCATTATTATAGTGCAATTTCCAGATAATTCAATCTTTATCTGCTTTCACGGGGAACTTAGGTTAGAGAAAATAACAGAATGGAATGGTTAGTTTTGATATATGAAGAGTGCTAGAAACCCTAGTAGTGTGGTGGGGTTGTTTTTGATAATGAGCTATTCCACTGGTAAAGCAAATTAGCACAACCTTGCATTTTTGCCCTACTGTGAGAGCAATTATGTAGCATATCTATTAGGAGACATAAAAAATATTTTTGACAGATGGTATGGCTGTGAATTAGGATTTATGAAGATTATTGTATGTCTGGTGTCCAGGACACCTGGGATTATTAAATTGATGTAAGAAACAGCAACAACAAAAAATTACATTTCTGGTAATAGCTGCAGTGTTTTGTATCTCCCTACTGTCACCTTAAGAAGCAGCTCGGGTTTATTTGATATTGCACTTCTTGATAATCTGACGTGTGCTCTTTAGCCAACAGATGTCAGCAGATTTAATGGGTGAAAACTGTACCAGTAAGTGTATTAAAATAAACCACCAAAAATGAGCACCGTCTTTTGATTGTAATTAAGATTTTTCTCTTGCTGTGTGTTCTTTTTTGTTTGTTTTTCTTTGTAGTTCTATTTCTCCCTCAGATACTTAATAGCTATTGCCGTCTATCTAAGGAGCTTGTTATATGTTTTCTAGGGCAAGAGAGAATCCCCCAAGGGATTGCTTAATCCATAATTATCTAATTTATATGTTGTTGTTATAGCCATGCTTAATTATCTACCTTGCTGTGATACTTATCTTCATAGGACATAGTTTTCTTTATGAATTGCAATAGTTCTATGATGGTTCTTCTGCCCTTTCTTTTCATAAATTGCTACTAAAAACTGAGAACATAGCTGATAGAAAGCCCAGGTTTCCTAAAGTAAATTTAAAATTATCTGTGGTTTTCTGCATATAGGTGCTTGTGTGCACTGTTTTGAGCAAGTATCTAAATAAATTAGAAAAAATATTTTTGTATCAGAATAGGCAGATAATATCCTCATTAAGCTGATCCTTTGTAAAGCTGCTATGTAAGGATTCTGGAGAGATGTAAACGAGTTTCCCATTGTCTGGTTAGGGGTCATTAGTCGATTGGAAAGAAAGAAAGACTGTAAGATATAAAATATGAAGGAAGAGATAACGGGAGTTTTTAGTGCACAATTTAAAACTGAGGGAAAAAATAAATTTAATTTTCTTTTTACTCCTCTTAGAGAATTTAGCAAGTATTGCTGAAATTGATAGACTTTCAAGATATCCTTTTCAGCAGAATGCCTTTTCTAATTCCAGGACATGAATAATTCTGATATTACTTTGTCTTCATTAAAGAAAAAAATAAAATAAAATAAAATAAACTTATTTCTTCCAGATCCGTTGTTGCCTATTTTTGACTAGAGCTCCACTGCCTGGAGTATTTATACAAGTTACCAGAAAAGGAGATATTACTGATCGTGTCTCTGTCCCGTCACCCTACTCTTAGTTTATGGTTCAGAGGGTCCCATATTAAAAAATCTCGAGAAGGGCGTTCTGGCCTAGATTTACTACATCATTTTAAATTCCTTATATTTTCTTTAGAAAAGGTAGTATATATTTCAAAATTATTGGCCCATGTTTGTGATTAGTTTGCTTCATTTTGACAAAATATGGTGTCTTTAGAAAATGTTTCTGCTTAGATGGGGATTTTTGTTTTAAGCTTTCATAAGGTAGAATTCTAGTCATGGCCTGGGTAGATTAATGGCTTTGTCATATGTCATATTAAGTCTAAGATCTTCTTTTTCAATATAAAGCTCTTAAAGCACATTGGTCCATATTTTCTCTCTTCTTAATTGGGTATGTAGGCAATAATCACTTAATTAAATTATCCACTCTTAGAAGAGACTGGAATAAGACTGTCTGCAGCAGGTCATCAAGCACGCACTTTTGTCTGAACGTTGGTGCCGTCAGAAGAAAGATCTGATGTTTTACTGGGCTATTGTGTATGATCATAAGCTATGGGAAGTGAAGTTTTAACATTACCTTTAAAGAAGGATGACTAGATTTTAGTGTTGGTGGCTGCAATGGACATCATCTTTCTTAGCTCCCTCTATCCTTTGCATGTGTAGTAAATAGCTGGCAGTTCTTTGGGGGAATCCACGTGCAGCCAAAGTGCTTATGAAGTAGAGCTGACATATAAGAAATGCACAGGATACGGTTGTGATCTTAGTGAGAACAAAGGTAAATAGCCAGTCAGCTAAAAAAATCAACTGTTACATATTACAACTATTACTATACAACAGCATACTTACTTTATAAAGCTTCGTTATATGATAAAGTTCATATTGCTGTCTGTTTGATAATTGACCAAAGTATTTCAGGTCTTTTCTTACTAGGCAGATCGCCACAGTGTATGGACCAGTGGACTT
The DNA here is from genome assembly GCF_036013475.1 of Columba livia. Lineage (NCBI taxonomy): Eukaryota > Metazoa > Chordata > Aves > Columbiformes > Columbidae > Columba > Columba livia. The sequence goes on from NC_088603.1 coordinate 28,012,128, forward strand.
CTGTCTGTCCTCAACATTTGGGCAACTTGTGGGGGAGGGTATATGTACAAATTATATATATATGTATGTGTGTGTGTATATATATGTGTGTGTGTGTATGTATATATACATGCATATATATAGATATGTATAAAAGACCTGGGGGTGTCTTGTAAACCTGTCACCTCTTAGGGTTTTTCTCAATTCTGAAGTGAATAGTTGAACTTATTATCTGTGTAGCATGATACACAGCTGGGGTTATTTCAGATACTTCGTAATCTCAGTAACATCAAGAATGCAATGTCCGTTGTCTTTTTCTTAAAGAGAAGCATTATATTTTTAGATATAGGGAACTGGAGTGGGAATTGGGAGATGTGAATTAACGTGGTTGTCACCGACTTCCTCTCTGAACTTAGAAAATGGTTCATTTCCAAAAGTAATGCAGTGCTCTCTTACAAAGCACTTTCCTATAGCACTATGCAAGTGTGAGATACTGTAAAACGCTTTGTTCAGCTTTGGCAGAGAATTCATTACGACAAGAACTGAGGAGGCATTGCAGTCTTTTAAGATGGGACTTGAATGTTCTGTCTGGGTAGCAAATACACGTAAACACAACAAATGACTTGGAGCATCCCTTCCTGCTGGTGGAGTCAGTGCTGTGGTTGGTCGGTATCATTTCTGAGGTTTGAGCCACAGAAGACAAAACCACCTCCTGTAGGGAAGGAGAAACACACAAGCATGGGATGGCTTAGTGCCTATAAATGGCAATGTATGTACCCACATGTAAAAAGTTCAAAAATAGTAAAAGTGGCCTGACTGGTAGCATCTTCAATTTGAGAGCCAGGCTTTGGTAAAGGAATGCATACTCCCAATACTGGCCAAGGCGCATGTATCCAGAAACACAATTTGCCAACCTCCGTATTGAGCTTGGGCAGAGACTCGCTGTATGTTTGACTTAATTGCACGCTTATGCAGTTGCATTGGATGGTTATTAGTAGCAGGAGATGCTCAAATTGAGTGCCCAGATGTTCCCATCACATTTTTTAACCTTTCTCTAATTTTGGGTTCTTCTGACTAGCTTAATCCCCATATAAAACTACTGATTATCCTGTATCTTGCCTGAACACATGTGGTTGGACTAAAAGCCAGTAATGCTGCTTCACTTTGCTGCTGTCAACAAATTGATTGGTCAGTCATCCTGCCTCTGGGAGCAACCCTTCTGGGCTTTCCAAATGTTAAAATTGATCTAAAATGCAATGTAGATCATACATCACTTGATGAGTCTGTGTGCCTATATAGCCTGATGTTACAGTGATATTTACAGCATGATGCATTAGCGTGAAATGGTGGCTGAAAGACTGTAATATAGGACAGTTTATTATTAATAATAACTATTCTAAACACCAAGTAAGGAAAGTAACAATGTCTTTAGGTTAGTTTCACTGCCACTTTCTAGGGGGAAAAACCCACCACAAACAGCAGTGGGCAGTCTGTTTTAATGGAAACGTGACATGAAAACTGCCTTATTTCAGTCCAAAATGCTAATATTGATAAGACAGGAATACATTTTTCTGTACTTCCCATCAGTGTGGTGTGATCCTTTTACCACGATGTGCTACTGCTGTAATTTCTGCCTTGAAAAAATCCCCAAAACTTCACCACTCCTCAGTCGTATCAGACTTGGGAAAGACTGTGCGCTGGGTAGCACATTGTCAAATTTTGTTCTAAAGCACCTTTTAAAAATATGAAATAAAGTGGAAATTATTTGTTTACAAATTTCTTTGCTTCCACGATATTGCAAGTGTTAAGAATATTTTTCTAGTGTTGTTATGTAATTAGGGGTCCTGCTTGATAAAAACAAATCTGTTTTAAAAGCCAAAAGGTACCACCCTTCTTCCTTTTCATTATGATCCAATTATCTTTCTTCTCTGGAGAACCAGGGGGCTTTGGAGGCCACCTTAATTGAAAGTGATCACCATATTTGTTTCCTTTTATTTACTTAATTAGTTATTTGGCCCTTTACTGCTTTAAGAGTCATCGTGCTTTTATTCCTGCATCTCAGAAGCCTGAGCAGTAGTTGTTGAGGACAACTCAATCTTGTTACTGTAGGTAGATCGAAGCTTTACAAAGTCCGGCTCCTGGTAACCTGTTTGCTGAAGGTGATGTTGACAGATGCTCCAGATACACGCTGTGTGTGGGGGAACTTGAAGTCAAATTTCCATCCTTCCTTTGTGTTACTGACTGGAATCTCTCTGGAGAGAGCAGGCAGAAAGCTGTGTTAGGAGGTGCTTGCCTAATTCACTTTCTCAGCATTAGAATGTTTTAAATTTGTAAATAGGTGTCACGGAGGTACCCCGAGGTTAGTTTAAGGGACAACAGGGTCCAAAACAACTTTTATTAAACTGGTGAGAAACAGGGTTTTAGCACTCCAAAAGTGACTTAAATACAGGTTCGGATATCAGTTGAGGAAAATTATTAAGGGGCAGCAACTAATACAACAGGCGGTCCACAGTGTGCATGCACGTGGCTTCACCCAAAACAATGCCGGAGCCACCCCTGAGTCCCAGAGAAATACACACTTGCCTAAACACGGTGTGGGATTATTTTTAAAGAGATACACGTACTCGTAATGAGTACAGGAAGTGTACACTCGCGATTGTGCAAGGGTAAATTTATAATACACTCGCAATCCTGCGAGGGTTAATTTACTTACACGTGCAGATGTGCACGGAATATTACACGTGCTTATGTGGAAGCACGGGAGGAAAATACACTCGCGATTGTGCGAGGAAATAATTTATACACGTGCTCGTATTGAGCATGGAAAGTTACACGTGCAAATGTGCACAGAAAGTACACGTGCTTGTATTAAGCACGGAAAGTAAGCGTGCAAATGTGCACGGAAGGAAAATACACCTGCGATTCTGCGAGGATTAATTTTACACGTGCTCACGTTGAGCACAGAAAGTTACACACACATATGTGCACGGAAAGTATAAATACACTCGCAATCCTGTGAGGAGAAGTTTTACTCACAGCCGTGGCGGCACGGCAAGCGGAGTCTCCATCCCGGGGACGGGGGCTCCCGGCAGCAGCATCTTGCTCGTGCTCCGAGAGACCCGCGACAATGGGCGGAGTCTCGACAAGAATCCCATTTTTTATTGGCTGATCAGATCTGACTGTAGGCATTCTAGAAGCTTCTCTGCCCCCCCACACTGGCTGTGGGTGCCCCTGAAGCCTCCAAATATCCCCCACGCTGGCCGCAGGTGCCCAGCGGCTCAGTGGCGCCTCGGCACTCCCTTCTCCTAATGGCCCTGGCCAGGGTCTCTGGGGCCAAACAAAAGAAGCTGTTAGCCTCAAGTAGCAGAGAGAGAGGGAGATGTGCCTACTCCTTCCATACTGAAGGAGGGAGGGGGAGAGAGGGGGGTTTGCATTCTGCCACAATAGGACATATTGCCACTCTTACACATGCTTGGATTTTAAGCAGCAGGATAAAACCCTCTGAAGAAACACTTGATACAGCAATTTTTATTCACACATCTGCTGGAGAAGCTCTTTATGTTCTGTAAGACCAAGGAGAGAGACTGTTAGGAAGATCTGGGGGGCTTAGTTACCAAACGAAAGTTGTGCGAGCACCACTGAGGCTGTTGTTCGCAGGAATCACTGGAGGAAGATCCACCTGGGTTCAGACAAGTAGCTCTTTTCTGTTCACTCTAGTTAAACAGCTTTTTTATGAAAACTAAATCCAGGATCATTTCCTTTTCCCTTCCTCTTATTGTAGATGGAAATTGTTATCCCTTGGTCTTTTTCCTTTCATTGATATTAACGTTCTAGGGAGACATTTCACAGATGTTGCTGAATACCTGAAATTATTCAAGGAGGTGTTCCCTTTCCTTCTCAAAACAATAAACTACTAATTTATGCAGCTTTTCTCAGTTGTTCCAATTTACTGAAAAAATGACTTTTTTTTTTTTTAAACGGTGTTTGCTAAAGATTTTCTTACTAGTCTTTTATGGTTAATTGTCTAAGTTCTTAAGTAAACAGCTTCCTCTCCCATTCAAGTCCTTGGATTTTCATACACTTAGCAGAATAATGAGAGAATGAAGTATTATTCCTCCTTTTTAGAGGTTCTGCTCCTCGAACAGCTACCAACTCAGAGGAACTTTCACCTTTTTCCTGCCATAGCAGGTTACCATGTTGGAGCTTCTGCAACAGCGGGGGTTGGGAACAAGAAATAGAGACATGGAGGCACATGCCCGGTTTGTCTGAGCTTCTTTTATTCAGAACATCAGCTTCCCAAAAAGTCATCAGGATATTTTTTGCTTGCAGCAGTAGAAAGGAACTCAAATCTTGTTGTCACCAACTACATGGACCAAATGTAGCTGCTAAATTAAAACTGATTATTTAAATGCTATTTATTTCAATGTGCAAGTAAAGTTTTATAGAAAATTATTTTTTTAGTATATTCTCTGGCTATATTGAAAAGTTAAAATATAGTCTTTCCTCCTGATTCCAGCTCTGTTAAAAGAGTATTTTCTAGGGGGGTGTGTAACATTTGCATCCTAGTCAGTTAAAAATTGTTGCCCCACATACAAAGAACTCCTTCATGGTTCATAGTTGCTTCAGTAGATAACTGAATTTTAATAGTTAATGTCTGAGTTTTGTATTACATCAGGAACGAAGGTAGCAGCAAAATAAATGTGAGCACTTTGTGCTTTGGGATGACACTGGAGTTACAGAGCAAATCCATTATCAGCATTTTTCAGACTTCTCTGTTCATTTTGCAATATATTGACTTGTCCTTCACTTCTCATTTGTGGCTATGAATGCACTGCTGGGTGTCTAGAGCTGCCAGTATTTTCAATTACAGTTCTTCTGCCTTGCAGTTTACTTACTATAATAATTTTCATGACCTTTTTAATCTTTCAACAAACGTGCTACAGAAAAAAAAATAAATCTGGCCTAGTTAGTAATATTTCTTGGCAGTGGCAGAAGCACAACGTGCTGCATGTTGTTCATGCTGCTTGTTCTGATGTATGAGATCTTTGCTCTGAGTAGCTTGCATAGTACTTTGAAGGAACAGAGGAACTAGATAAATTGTTCTTTAATGAACTCGCATCTCTCTCTTTCTTCTTAGATAGTTCTTATCATGATATTCATATTGCAGAGGGGAATGTCCCGAATTCACCTGTGAGGACAGTGCCCAAAGCACGGGGGCCTCCAGAGAGGCCCAGGGAAGCGGCAGGAACAGGAACCTGCTACTGAGGGGGCATAAAAGCTGATACAGCTCTGCAATTATCACGTTCAGAAGTGCCAAAATTGGTTGGGATAGAAGGAAAGAGTATAATTATTTTAGTTATGGTGGGAAATTAAGACTTAGCATTTTTAATAAAGATTTAGAACGCTTTTCTGCTTTCCCTTAGTTCTGCAGTCTTCCTTCATGTTGCATCTTCTCCCTCTTTGTTCACAATTTTATAGTTTCTCATTATAGAGGCCCACATTTAAGATGCAACAGTTCTCTGTCTTTAAACAATTATCGAATGAAATAAATAATAGGAATTAGGTATAAAGGAATAAAAGTAGTAACTAGGAACAGAAATATCATTATACAATTTATATTAAGTTCATTATATTTGCTAAATTTATCACCAACCCCCCCTCCAAATACTTCCTGTGCCGAATTGTTATTATAGGGGATTGAGTAAAAACAGAACCTTAAGCTTGTTCTGGTTTGAGTTTGCAAAATTATTAATGAAGATTTTTTCTTTTTTTTTTTTTTTTCTTCTAGGATGTGCAAAAGAGATAGTTGATTTAGACGCTAGATTTGCAGTCTTTTGTGGTACTTAAGAATACTTTTCAGGGTAGAATTGCATTTTGCAAGCATTTCATAGATGAAACTCACAGGCATCTCTAGCACTTACTAGGGCAATTAAGCTAAAACACTTTGAGAGTGGAACATTCAGAGTATCTGGAGTACAAATGGCAACCTCACAGTTCTTCCCCTCTGCAGAGGACCAGTTTTAGCTGTTTGAGAGAGCAAGGAGCTTGTACTAATTACAGAAAGTCCACTCTGCATTTAAACTATCAAATTGTTCCTATGTTAGAGAAGAAGCTAGTTCTGAATTTTTTAATTGCTTTAATATCAGTAAGAATGTACAAATGTACATCATTATTGATAATAAAAGTGCAGTTTAGTAAAGATTCCCCTACTGTTCTTTGCAGGCCAGGATACACTGTGAGCAGCTTTGCTATAATAAAAACCTGTAGAATGTCACAGGTACTTTTCACAGTTTCTTTAGATTTTTTTTTTTTAATTTAAGATTTCAGCAACATTAACCCGACCTTGATTCCATTCGAGTCTAAGGAATGGCTGGAAAGCAGGCTTTAAAGTGGAAAATGAAAAATATCTACAATGTATGTCACAAATCTGTAAAAATATACTTAAATGGCTGGTTTAAAATCTGGTTCTGTTTTACTCTGAACAGCAATAGTGATAAATGGAGAAAAAGCTTGCTGCCTACTGATCACACAAAATTTGTACAGGTAGCAGCAGCTCTTTAAGAAAGAGTTATCACTGCTGCCTAACAGAATGAGAGTCATAAGAGCCTGGGAAATGAGAGCCCAAAGCACATGGAAAAGCTGATTTCCAGTGACAGCCGTTGTTGCCTCTAAAAGCTTCTCGAGGACTTGATCTTAGCCTGGAGCTTTCAGTGTGGGAGTCTGTCTTGCTGCAACCACTGACAACACCAGTGTCAGGCTGGTATTGCAATCCCATTCACTGCATTTCTGTTACACAGAATTAAATCCAACAGAAGCCATTTGGATACGGCAGCGAGCTATTGCAAGGTCTCCAGCACTTCTTCTTCCATCTGCTTGTGTTCTCCCAAGTAGGAATAACTTTTTTCTGGGTCCCTGGAGGGGATCCTGACTAAACTCTTCAATAAGCTTTGAAAGAACAGCAGCTCTCCTGATTCACATGAGGTTTTCTGAACCATCTCAGGCCATCTGTATTGTGCATGTCCGGGTGGGTTTCTTCCTGTCTTACAGTTCTGTAAGGAAATAAGTCACATACTTATTGGTGTGGAGGTATTTTGTTGATTATGTTTTGGGTTGGGTTTTTGTGACATTTAAAAACTGTAATGTAATGTATGCTTTTCCTCTCTCCAGCAAGGTTTTACTGATCCTTTTCTCCTAGCTTAAATTTTTGAATACAATGTGCTAAACATTCAGAGCGCCTCATGAATAATTTTTCTTTCCCCTGTGTTCCTCTTTGCTGTTACTGTTCTTATTTGAAAAGTGAATCATTGTCATCAATGGAGATGCTCACTCTGGAATTCCTACATATTTTCTAAAAAGGTCCTGTGAATACCCTAAAAAGCATCAGCTACAATTGGAGGAACAATCCACTAAGACAATTTCCATTTCCAGATACATCAGACGTAACTGCTAAATGAATTCTGAGATACATTATGATACACTGTTTACTGTAATACCACTGAATTGCTTGAAAAAAAGATAATATTCCTCTATCACCAGTAGTGTTGTAGGTCTCTGTCATAATTATGATATTCCAGGATATTTACTGAATATTCTGGAAGACTGACTGTATTGTTTGTTTCTCAAGGCTGTCTTTTTAAGGAAAATGGGTCTGCTTCTGGGATTAATTTTTTTTTTAGAGAAAGTACATATTTCTTTAAATGGATCCCTTTTTTGTTAGAAAACCTTGTTCAATAGTTTGTATTATAATAATACTAGCACTCATCTTTGAGTCTCCTTCAGGGCGCTGTAAATTCAGCTTCTCCGTACATTGTAAACTATGCATTTTCTTCTTCCTTGTGAGGCTCTTGGCAGACTTTATGGTTAGTACACAGAGATGCAGCAAATGAGATGTTTTTGAAGGCAGCTGAGAAACATTTTCTTTTTAAAGAGCAAAAAAGAAGAATTTACTTTAGAGGATAATTTTGTACTTTCTTAGTTTTGAAATAACATATAACACCCTTACTGTCAGAGCACAATTAGTATCTGGTGACCAGCTACCATATATGTTTACATATTATTTCTTTTATCCCTATTCATTTGGGTTGCAAATCAAGAATGGAGAAAACACCTTGCTTGTTTGAATTAAATTTGATTACCATACCTTCCGTACTTTTAACTGATTTTTTGACTCCCTGGTGTTTGGTGAAATGCAAATTGTTTGATGATCTTCTAAGTGCATTCAATTAATATTTCTCATAGCTGGATTGTGTGTCACAGCATTTGGCAGTGCTTTGTTTAGCTAATGTCCAAAGAATATGCTCTGAATAGATTGTATTCTGGATAAATAAGTTAGGCATTTAAGTAGAAGCCAGTGTGACTAATGTGGGATATCAAATTCTCTAGGACTTGCAGTTCTATATATGCTTGAAGAATGCATGCCTGAAAACATAAGCCATTTCATAACCTTGACTTTGATTGCATCACAGAGCTTTGTGCTGGGCTTTGCATTGTAACCAGCTTGGGCGGTCTCAGCACTGGTGGTGATTGATGTTCTCTACTGGAGTGTCCAGTTCTTCATTATGTTACCACTATCGCTATAAAACTCTGCTGGTCAGGTTGGCTTCATCAAGGTCATTTCACTGATGTGGGTTCTCCAACATATGAGTGAAACATATCCTAGCCCGTTTAAAGGATGTCTTTGTGATTTGGAAACACAAAACGTATGTAGCGTCATAAGATCTTGCATATGAGGCTGATACCTAAATATCACTGCAAGAGTGCTCAGAAACAATTCTGCATAACCAAGGGCAGTGCTTGCCTGTAATGACTACATTAGGCAGAACTGAGAAATCACTTCTTGCAACATGAATTTTTCAGGTCAGGAACTTTTTCTTTGTGCTTGGATACCTAATAGATAATATAATATAATATAATATAATATAATATAATATAATATAATATAATATAATATAATATAATATAATATAACATAACATAACATAACATAACATAACATAACATAACATAACATAACATAACATAATATAATATAATATATGCCATAACACATGTGACACACTGTGTACTAGATAAAGGGATGGGCTCCACAATATTCAAAGAGTTAAACTGCAAATGTGACAGTGTTTTCCAAGTTAACTTGGCCAGTGTTTTTCTAGAGTGTTTGGGTTTTGCATACTGGATTAAAGAATTGTCCTCCCCAGGTTTTGTATTTTTCCCATTGCCTATTTTGTTTGGATGTCAGTCCAATAATAGTAAAGTACAATGTGATTGTTACAAATGAAAAAGTCAATGTGAACACTTCAAGATAGTGAAAAATGGGCATTTGCATGGGAGAGACAGTAGTGGTTTATGTGTGAAATGGAAATAGGAAATCTTGAGTCCTTTTCTCATTCATGCTGTAAACTGATCTTGTCATATTGGACTCCAGACCTTCTCTTGAGGGGTTGGGTAAACTGGGACCCAAAGACCTTTCGATCTGAGCTCAGATTATGGCATTTATTATACTGACCTGACACTTCTCTTTGTTCCTGACTTTTCTGTACAATATTGCTCCCAGCCATTTCAGGCTTTATTTACGATACTGTTTTGACTATTAAGAACCTCACTGACAGTATGCAGAGATTGAGCATGGTAAAATGATGCTTAACAGTAAAATTATTCTGATGTAATTCATCCTTCGTTACTGCAGTCTTGCTTTGAAACACGGAGTGGGACTGGAAATTAAGAAAACCTGTTTCTTGCTCTAACATTGTCAATATACGGTATCTATTGTGTGCAGAAAGGGTTTTAATTTCAGAGGCTGCCCATTTGGCACCTTTCTAACAAATGTAAGGTTTCTGGAGGAAAAAAGAAGGTTCAAGATGCTTTGTGCTCTCTCCAATTTTTCTTTCCTCTTTGAATTTAGTTTTTTCCGTGTGATAGTCTAATTTACATTATAAATTGAGTTGATCCAGCTGTGGGACGATTCAGATATAAACAGGTATTCATAAAAGTATAATTTGCCAGGTAAAATAAACATTAGATTCTAGGGATTTCTGATTATCATCTGAGCTATGGGAACAGGACAGCAAGTGAGGAGTAAGGAGAGTAGGAGTAAGGACAGCAATGTGGGAGTAGGGGGAGGCAAAAGGGTCTTTGAAGATCTTGTTTAACATTGCCTAGATGGAACCTTTTCTTCTTTTTCATTTGGGGCTTTCTGGCTCATCTCTCCTCTCCAGAGTATGGGACTGATGTAATACAAGCAAATACCAGTACCTCAATAAATGTTCCACAGGTTATTTCTTTGAAGAGGGAATGTAACAAATTTGTGTAGAGTATAAATTAAGGGAACTTTTGATGTTTACAGCAGTTACAAATTTAAGTACTTATTTGAGGTATTATGGTGTTCGGGTTTTTTTCCAGATAAATATCATTAACCTAAACAAATGTTCTCTGTGTTTGGCAGTGTTTTTAGCAAAAGAGTATGTGAGCAGCAGCAGATGTTTATGAATTTTGTTGTGATGCATACCTTGAGCCTATTTGGCCATGGCAAGAAGGAAGACTTCCCTCTAAGTGTTACCAGTTAGCAGCTGTAGAAGCTGAGATCCCTTTTTAAGTGAGAGCTGCCGATCTTTGACTTGAAGGTAACTGTGCTGATCAGAGCAGAGTTGTTAGCTACTCATAAGGGTAGAGAACTGAGAAAAGGAAAGCTGGGGAAAATAAGGAGCAAGAAGAAGCATCTGTAAACTGTAGCTGTAGGAATTATGTAGTACAGACGTATCAATATCACAATAGCTTAGAGAACATTGTTAAAGCAGCAGAAACCCAGCAACATACTTTATCTCCAAAAGGCTCTGAAGTAGTCTAGAAGAACAGATAAAGATGGGATTACTCTTTCCTTTTTGATACCTTTAAAATAAAATGTTTCATAGCAATTAGCCTGAAGGTGAACTGAAAGAGAAGGGAAAGAATCAAATAGGATTTGCGCTGGGAAGTGAATCCCAGCAGCTCAGTAGGAAAGTCCTTCCCTCCCTTGCCTCTTTGGAGATCAGCTTTTGTATTGGATTATGACCGATAAGGTTAGTAGTTATATCTAGCAGCCATTCCTTTCAATAAAACTTGTTAACTTAAGAGAAATTTTACATTATTGTCCTGTGACATAATAGTAACAGATCTTGGGAAGTTCATCTTAAGCTTCAGATTTCTGGTCATCGTGAGTATAAACAAAAGCTTCAAATGAGGGTCCATGTCAGAGTGTGCAGCAGCACTAACCCCTTCTGTCCCGGCTGCTCATGGAGGAGTGAGCTTCCTCCATCACCTAACACAAGCACTGACTCTGAGCCAACCTAGATTGGCAAGATTATCTGTTCCACTGTCAACAGTTTATATGGAAGGTTTAATGTTTGCTTATCAGGAAATGATGGGTTGTGTAAGGAATGACTAGTGCTCAGGTTGTGTTCAAGTCAAATGCAGTCCTTCCTTTGAGAAGGATGTAGTGCCTTTTACCTGGCTTGGTAACTGTGTTTTTCTATAAAGCACATACTTGGCCATGCGTATATTGCCATATGTAATAGACCTCACCAGCCAGTGATGCAATTCCATTTCAAATTGGAAAGCAATATGAGTAATACTTTGAAATAACTGGGAAAGGACTGGTTTTTAATCACCGAAGTCATGCTTTTGGACAACTTCCGAAAAGGCACCAGGGGAACAAAAAATGGAGCTTCATCAGTTTATGAAAGTTGTGTGAAGTAATTTCCCATGAACAAGAATGGACATAATGGCAAAAAGTCCCATCAGCATTATGGGTTTCATAAATGTAGAGTAGCATTATGTGGAGAAATCCCATTAATCATTCAAAACAATCTATTGTTGCTTTAGCCTTAATTCAAGTCAACCTGACCCAAAGAATTATATCGACATGTACTAAGAATTGCTGGTTTAGATCTGAACCAAACTCTGAAAACAATTTTGTTTATTATTTTAATATTTGCTTTCCCTTATTAGTGGGTCACGATGTTTATGAGTACAAAGCTTTAGCTGCCTGAGTTGTAGTGTCTAAATTTCCGTTGTTCTTTTCTCTTCAGATAAATACAGGGCACCGATCACCATTGACTGTATCAAGTGCAGAGGTGGGAAATGAAAGGAGCCAAAATTTGGAAAGCAGCCCTTTCATGTCAGATCTTCTGAGTGACGTCCCCTTTGCCCTAGCGCCACATGTGTTAGCAGTACAGGGCACCCGTAATGACGTTCCTGACCGATTGCTCACCTATGACATCAATGATAATTTATCAAGATTTTGGTATGACTTTACACTTGAAAATTCAGTGCTTTGTGATCCATGATGTTTTATTTATTTTTTCTGTCTGTGTCAAGGAACAAGTCTTAAGGCGAAGATAAAGACTTATTTTAATCTACTTAATATTTTGGGGCCCTGCCACTGGTGTATCAGATGCATTGCATCAAAGGATTATTATTCACAACTGTGTTATATTTTGTAGCTTTACGTGAACTCTGACTTACTCCGTTAAATATTCTGTTTATCTCCAAAGAAATCAAGCAAAGCTGTTCCAGCCTGAGTAAGAGACGAGCTGTTGGTATCTACTTCCAGTAGGTAGGCTGCAGACGCAAACATTTCATAACTTCAAGATGAAGTCTACACACGTCTGCACTGTTTTTTCACTCAGATACTAAACACATAAATCCTATAACACGTGTTTCCTTAAGATCACCTCTGATTTTCTGCAGATAGAAGCCAGTATTAACACTAAAACAACAGTGCTTTTGCACTACTGGTCAGACAGCTTTTCAGTTAAACCAAGTTTTAAAACTCAGAGTTAATTATGAAGACTTAATAGAGTTGGTTAAACTTACCCATTTCAAAGTGAAGCTCAGCCGCTCTACTCCCTTTCCAGTAGATGGTATTTTTGTCCATCTCATTCATTTTGTGCCTGGAGAAGTCCTGCCTGTTGGCTGCTGTTTGTTCTCATTACCACATGTGTTCCTGATTTATACACAGATCAGCTTTTCCATTTTAACCTCTTTGCCCCCTGAAGAAGGAAATCTCAGGACACGTACTTTTAATGGTCACACCCTTCTTTTTTTAATTTGTGTGCCAGAGATACAGATGGCAATGTTTAACAACAGGAAAACATTACATTGTTTCTTTTGCAGCTAAATTAAATGGCTAAGTAGCTAAACATGCATTCTCACAGAGCGCTGTGTCCCGCGCTCGCAAGGTTTGAGTGTGTTTTTCCCGAGTAAAACCAGAGCTGCTGTTGCATGAGCAACAGCTCTCTGATGTAACATCATGATTTGTGATGAATAACGACCTGTGTCACACAAAAGACTACACTTGTTTTCTGTCTCGGGGTAGAATATTTATATTGTGCCAAATGTTAGTGTATATTTTCATATGTTTTCTATGCTCTGTGATAGCTAAAAATACATGTATTTTCAGATGTGCGCCCTCTTACAGTATTTGAGGTAAATACTGTAAATGGTGGATAAATTGTTTTGTGAATGCATCTTACGTTGTTAAATATTCATATTTTAGATATTTTTAAATGTATGTATTTAGTATTTTTGACAGCTATGTTCATATATGTTTCGAAGTTACTGTTTCAGAGAAAGTATCTGTGCTGCAGTCCAATAAAAAAAATGCTGAATAACAGTGAGTTGTTTTTTTATGTGTGAGAGTTATTCCTTGTCTTTACCTATATTGTTTACTATAGCTGTGAACACTAAGAGTTCATAGGAGCTTGAACTGGGGAATTCAATCTGGAAATCTTTTCACTGTCATTTAAAAATCAAGGTCCTTCTAATCAAAGATATCAGACTTTCATCTGATGTGTTCTGTGTGCCATGCTTGTGACTCGTGGTGGTTTAGGTGGCATCCATGACACTGCTCTGAGGACAGTGTGTCTAGGAAGGACTATGAGCTCTTAGAAGGAAGAGTTAATGCTACCAAGTTGTTTAGAATTGTGTGCTGAGTCTTCTAGTTAACACATACCTGAAGAACTACATTTGATTTTCATGACTGTTTTCTATTTAATTGTTAAAAAGTTAATCATTCTGCAAACAGCATGTTTCCATTCGAGTTGTCCATTTTGAATCTGAAATGTTTCTGCAGCTCAGCAGGTCTAGAAGCACAACTGCAAAACACTGTTGAAGGCCAAACTCACAGTACTTGTTCTTTCTTTGCTAGCTGACTTGGCATGAGATTTTTTTGTATTAATTTTTTGCTTAAAGTTACATAATCTATCTAAAATAATTACATCTTGTCAGAATTTCACTCTGTTACACTCACAGGTATCCTTTCAAAAGAGAAGAAGAGGCAGAGGAGAGTAGGGAGGAGGTTGTATTCAACCATGATGAGAAATGTGGCTGTCATCCTTAACCGTGTTCCGTATAGGGTAAAATTTACACCTAGCAAGAGTGTTAGTAATGAGCAAGGTACTGGGAATGTGTCTTCTGACTGCCCTCCCTTCAGCCAGGGCTGGGGCTCCAGCTTGTCCCTTGCTTGACATCATCCATAAAATGTGGATTGAAGCCTAATGGTATCCAGAAAGCAAAGGTGAATATCTTCCCCCTGGGATAAGAAAAAAATAAACTGTTATAAATTAGTAAGATTTATAGATTTTACTGTTTGCCTACTAATAACATGAAGATGGCACAAAATCTTCAGAAAAGGAAAGATTTCAAAGAGTCTCAGTTCATATAAAATGTGAATTGCTTGTGTCAGGTATGTTTAACATCATATGCTAAGTAATTATTGCATAGAATATGTGTAAATATATTTGTATCTGCCACTGTCAACAAATACTGTATGTTTCTATATCTAGTCATTCAAACATGTGACCCCGATAAAGGAGTTTGGTTAATTTAAAAAAAAATTTAATACTATTAGAGTATAATCGATATTGGTATCAAAATGGTAAACTTCCCTGGGTGGCCTTTCTGTATATAAAAATGAGAACCTGAACAGAACTGTTTGCTTTGTGTTATGCATATGTATGTAAATTGTCTAGACAGAACTGAAAGATATTTCATAGCTGATGTTATTAATGTCAGAATTACAACAGGTTGTCAACTCCAGAACTAATACTGAAAGGCTCAGCTGTGATCCTGTGCCAATGACATGCTGTAAATGGGAGCTTTGTCACTGCCATTCGTGGACATATTACTATGCCTGCACTCCTTTAATAAGTAGTTTATTTGGAGTAACTTTGGTTCATGGGAGATTTTGAGTTTTGTTTGCAGTTCTCTACATTTTCCTTGTGAGAGTTGTACTCAGCGTTGTGTGATAGCGTATGCAACTTTCTAATAAATCAAACATAACAAGACACTTCTTATTTCCTCTGGAAAAGTGGTAGATACAGAAAAAGTCTAATTTTAAACGTAGAGAAAGGGGAGCAAAGCCCACATGGTCAGAGGTAAATCAAAGAATAATTGCTTCCAGAGCAGCCCAGCAGAAGGCTGACCGGGAGCTGGTCCCTACAGACAGCTCCCCGGTGCCAGATTCAGAAGTGGAACCAGGCATTGCCGTGTCCGGCAGGTCAGTCAGGGAGGTGGTTACAGATCCAGCCTCTGATGTTTTCTGTAAAGTATAATCCAAACCCTGATGCTTCAGCTGGCAAATACACACTTGTGTGGTCACATCTGAGAGGTTTTGACCCTACAGCAAATAAAAGAAAAAGGCAAAGAGCATATTCAGCGTGATCATTACAGTATCTCAAAATAACACAGGGTTTATTACATTTTTAGCTGGGGAACCTGTTATGTTCACAAAAGCATGAAAGCGGCCTCCTTGGCAGTATGAGTGGGTTGCTCTGAACAATAGCAGAAAACTTGCATTAAACTTCTCTCCTCTGCTCCTCACCACCACCCTTGTGTTGTGACATGATAATTCATCTTACTTTGGGTTTTCTCTCCTCATTCTGGTGAGTATGGAGAGGAACCAGAAATGCAGCTCACAGAAGTAAGTCCTTCCCATCTTAGGTAACTGCAACTCTTCTACTGATGACAGGGCAATTCCAGATTAACCAGATTTCCTTGAGAAGCCGGACAGTGTCTGTTACAGCAACAGAGGCAGAAAATCCTCCTTAAAATCCAAAGGTAGGCTCCTGCTCGGTGCCACAGGAAGAAGAAGGTTCAATAAGCCAAGTTGGGTTCGTTCAGCCCATCTGCCATGCTGCCGCTCTTCATCAGTGTTAAGCTTGGCATTCTGTAATGAGCTCACAAAGTTACAAACAGGTACATTAGGCCTGGTTTCTTCCCATGAATATGTCACATTCCTTAAACTAAGGAAAGTTATTGATCTCCCTGTACCCTCCATTGAGACCATGTTCTTTCTTTACCAGCAGAAATATACGTCTTTTGAGTCTCCTAGAGAACTACCTCTTTCTTTTCAACATCTTTTGTAGAGGTGGGACTGTTTCCTGAAAAGAAATCTGGGCTTCATTCCGCAAAAGACATCTCTTCCCATAGACACTTTATTAGCTGCACTTCTGTCTGAATCACGTCCATCCAAAGTAAGAAATTTAAGTATTCATGCTTACTGGAAGGGGAGAAAAGTCACTACCTTCTTCCTGTCGTGCTGACAGTCGGGTAACTTGTAAGCGTTACAGCCCATAGAAGGAAACTGAGATTTTTGTCAATTCAGGTGCCAGGAGTGTAAGAAGTAAATTTGATCTAGGCATGGCATCTCACCGTTTCTTTAGTTCTGGAGCACACATTTTAAGTTCTATGTACAGGTATGTGATGTTTCTCTTTGCCCTATATGATGCTAATAAGTAAGACTGTTTTAATCCTCCTGCACATGCTGCTGGGCCAGCCGAATGATCTAAAAAGCAGTAAGATGCCAAGCACTCTTTTGACCTCTGTGGATGCACTCCCTAGGAAGAAACTCTGTGCGCAGATTTTTTTTTCCTCCATGCATAAATTGTTTTAAGCATTCAAGAGAACTCCTGAAAAATAACATTTTAACCTTTATTTTCTGAAACATATTAATGGAGAGCTTTTCTGCTTTTATGGTAAGTGCTACAGATCTTGACTAAGCTTGGCTATTCTACATGCAATTACTTTGAGACCATTAAAAATGATTAGGTTTTACAGCTATCTATCTGCTATGAAATGGCAGGGTTCTCATGTGTTCGCTATTTCTTCTGGTTTTACAGGAAGAAAAATATGTAGTAGAATGACATCAGACTAAGGGGGTTGGCATGTAAGGCAGTTTTCATTGAACATAATTTCTGTAGTATCTAACGTTGGCTGTAATGAAAACATAGAAACTAAATAAAGTGCAAGTGGTGAGAATACGATGGCACCATCATATCGATGATCCGAATCAGGAAGTAAGTCAGTATTGTGCCCCGTAATCTTTTTTGGTGAACATGTAGTAGATTGCACAGCAATCCCTAATCCTAAAGCCCCTGTACATTAACATAAATAATGGGAGGGTGACGATGGATCACATACTCCTTTCAACATCTCAGACCAGATATTTGTATTCAACCTGCAGCCTCTGTTTTACCAAAAAAAGACAGTGACTGTTCTGTAAAAGTTTATTTTCCAATGAGGTACCACAGCTCCGTGGTTGGTCAAATACATCCCTTTTACAGAAGCAAAACAGTCTGAGTACGCTGCATGGTTCATACAATAACCCAAGATCTGTAAAGCTTCCAGTGTTGCACTGCACATTATGATGAGATGTTGGAGGAGCCTTTTTTTCACTTCTGTTGCAAAACAGAGTATCTAGTAGTGGAAGTGGAAGTTATGATGACCCTAGAAGGATGCAGCAGCTGTAGAACAGAGACAAGAGAGGGCTTAGTTCTGCCAGCCAATTCAATTCACTTTTCCTTGCTGCAAAGATAAAATAAACTCTTGAGATCAAAGATCTCATTTACAAGGCTGTCCTCTTAAGTCAGTCGACACATGCACTTCAATAACAGAACATAAAAGAAACTGCTCACAAGCAAACAAAAAAAAGATGAGCCTCAATTATAAACATCCCTCATCCCACTGCGTGTGGATCTCAGCGTTATGGTGGGAGTAGCCACTCACGTCCAAATGTTCACGTAGCTTTTCTCCAAGGGCAGCTGTGGGCATCTGTCTAAACCTCACCGGAAAAGAACTCTGAAGCAGATGGACTCAGAAAGCAGAGATTCAGGTGAAATGGACCATCACAGTGAGGAGGGAATTACATATTTAAAGCAACTGATACTTGTTAGAGATAAAAAACACCTCGGGACTTCAGTCTGACCACTGTGTCACCCTGTTTATGAAGAGAAATCTGCTATTTGCCTGTTTTCCTTAAGAAAATTAAGCAGTGTGTGATGTTTTGGAAACGGTACTGTGATTTCCTTTTTCAGCTGTTTTTAGAAACTACTGGTGCATCTGCTTGGCCTATTCTGCTCTTAAAGACATTTTTAGATTCCTGTAACTCTGATTTTGACTATGATACATTTAGATAGGGTTTTTGTCAAAGACTTAACATTATCTTACCAACCGATTGAAAGCATCTTTTTGTTGTTAGTTGACTTCTATGTCTTTGGCAGTTTGGTTAATTGTCCTTCAGTTGTCTCTCAAATAAGAATCATTTACACTTCTCCATCTACATAATAGGGTGGAATAGAACATATGCATTAAATTTATTCCAGAAAGGATTGCTAAATTTTATTTCAAGTAGTATTGCAGTACTTGCAGATATTACTTCTCAATCTTAGTGTAGTTATGGCTAAAACTGGACATACAGGGTTAACATATTCTCTATCTTTTGATGTAGTTTAACTCCTGTTGTAATTTAACTCATGGCACAGAGTAGGAAAGATGTTTGTAGTGTCTCCACTGCCACAGCAACTTTGCTGTACAAAGATTATTTTCTCCAAAATAAAAGTAACTGTTAGGAAGAATAAAAGCCAACTAGTACATCTTTCTTAAACAAATGAGGTAATTCAAGTGAAGGATAAAATCCCACTTGGAAATTTACAAATAGATTTTTGTGGTTTTAGATAGATTGCAATTAACTGAAAAAGGCCTTTCTGGCACCTACTGCCTCATCTTGCTTCAAACTTATTTTGAATCATATACAAACTAATATTCTGCTTCCCCGAAGGAACAAACTATGAAGATAATGCTGAAAAAGGTCTCATTTTGGAACATCATTTGCTTCTGATATATCACTTCAGCCTGGAAATTGTGACCCAGTAATTTGTCAGTCTCCAAGAGAACAGTCCACTCTCTTTTAGGACTTATTCTGAAACAGGTGTCTGAGCAGATAACCTGTGAAAACCATCTCAGCAAACTGGGTGAGCGTAGGCATTGCCAGAGCGTTAGAAGATGAGAGAAGGCATCCCCATAATGGGATTTAATGTAGAGCACTGGTGGTGTCAGAAATGAGAATATCCTCTGCTTTGCATTAAAAAAAAAAAAGAAAAAAAGAAAAAAAAAAGCGAGGTGGCAGCATGGCACTTTACTTGTATTTTTTAAAACACTGAGTGTCTACTTTTTAATAGCTGATAGAATGTTTTTGAGAACATGGTAACTTGGCAACACTTGGTTTACTCTGTTTACCTTTTCCGCCCAGTATGTATCTATTGATCTTAAACTCCTCTGACCAAGGGAAAGCCTTTTCTACAGTGTTTATTACATTACTAAGATGATGAAATTTAGGGTAAACAGAGAAAGGGGATGATTCTTATCTGAGAATTTCCTCCCTTGAACCTTTTGTCCCAGATACATCCAGCCTGGACTGGTAGGTGCCTTTCCTAAATGCCTAATGGCTCAGGCGGGGCCAGAAGGCCCGAGCGGGGAATTTCTCAGATACAAATCTTCTTTCTGCTCTCTCCGTGTTGATGTGCTTAATTACAATCCCAGTCATCCTACTTTCCATCTGCTCGCAGGAGAAGGGGGAAAGAGGAGCCCTTTGGCCGGCGTTAAGATGAGAACCACCCTCTGGCTTCTCCTCTCTGTCTTTGGCCGTCTCCGTGGGGAGCCGAGTGTGACGGCTGCTGCTGCCAGGGACGGCTCCAGCAAAGGGCCTGGAAACGGGACAAATTTATCTATCTCGCCCTTTTTGTCCTGCTTCTCTCCTGATGAATTACTCCTGCACAGATCGGGCCTGTTGTCAGCAGTGGAAGGCTCTATCACAAACGGGAATTCATTACTCTTAGATAAGTATTTTGATTTGTTTGAAGTGTTTAAGCCCTGAAAATGCGATCTGGGAAAGGTTCAGTGGACCGTTTCTTTGCTGCAGGTATAATGAAAGAGCTGGTCTGTTGCCAACCATGGACGGAGGAGGAAATTAGAATATGCAGCATTTAAGGAAAAAGTCAGATAAAAATAATACTTCATTCTCTAGGTGCAGTTTTACTTATGAAGTGAACAGCAGTTCACAGTAGAGAGATGTAGAGGATGTTAATTTATAATGACCACTTTCTGAAATAGATTGAGCTGGAATTCAGAATATACTGCTTAGTTGTAGCCCAGCAAACAGCATTTCTTAAATCTTCTTCTTTCTCCAAACGTGTCCTCAGCCTAGAGATATATTTTGCACAAACTTGGGTTTCAGCAAAGTTATTATAATTACATCATCACAACTGAGAGCAGGATTTGTGCTAAAGGCTATAGCAAAATCAATGTAAAAAGTCTGGATAACAGAAATGTGTCATAAACTCAAGTACCTGTAGATGTATGTTTGTGTGTATATATGCAGGTATAGATAGCTATAAAAATTGATTATTCATGAAGAGGTACATTGTGTGAGATTAGTCTTCGGTTCCTCCAGCATAATTTTCTTATGTCCTTTAATTCAGATGTCAGATGCTTTGCATGACTCTTCTGGCTGGAAACCTGTGTTGCTTTACCCTGTCTGCTGTTAATAACATGGTTAATAACACAGTTACCAGCTGGTTAATGTGAAGAAAAAAAAAAAAAAAAGGAAGAAAAATAAAAGAATATTTTTTTAATGCCCCATAAACTATAGAAGTAGAAATTTTCCAGTTGTAACTTGTGTGAAGAGGTGAAATGGCTGTATACACTGATGAAGTTCCAGTTTCTAGCCCTCAGTCTTTCTGGTTTCATGTGAACCATGTGCCTTTAAGAACTACTCTCTATCCTTATAATTCCTTATTATAGGAAATTGCACTTGGCAGCAATCAGGTTAAGTATTTAAAAATTTTACATTTAATTGAGGAGATTAAATTCACATTTCCAATTTAAAATGTTTTCCCATCTTAACTACAAAACCTGGTTGTATGTTTTAAAGCTTTTTAAAAATGTTAATACTGAGTGTGAAAATACTTGATTTCATGAACATAAAAGAAAACACATTATTATATTTTTCTTGTCATTTACAGGACACATTCCCTAGCAGGCACCAAATTGTTTATTATTTTGGTTGCTGCCTTCCCTCCCCTTCTCTATCCATCTCCCAGTGATTGATTTGAAGTATCACATGTGGAGAAAATCCTCATCATGAAAGCGCTGGCAGAATCTGGTCAAGAACAGTGATCCCTCTTGTTATGGGATCATGTCCAGCCGAATATTTGTAGTCTGCATTTTCCTGCTTTTTTTTTTTTTTAATCTAAATGACTTAGATATTTCCAAGAATGAGGCTCAGGGAAAAGGAATTGTGGTGACCTCTTCTTTGAAGTAAGATTAAAAAAAGAACAGGGAGACAGTCTATTAAAACGTGCCTGCCCTCCATGCTTTTTTAAAACATGCTGTTTGTGTGTGTGTGATACTTGCCAAGGAGCCCATCTGCACCTTCTGTGTTCTGGTCAACAGTTGCATCCCATCTCCATTTTCAGGCACCTCTGTCTCACCTTTTCTCTGCTCTTAGCAAATATCTGAGAAATTCGCCTGTACAGTCTCCTGTATCTTTTTCATGATGGTTTCAACTCTCAGTGTGGGGAGACAGTTGAACCCTGGTGCTGTTGACAGCCCAGGTGGGGCAGCAGTTCGAGCCAACATGATGGATTTTGAGGCAAGAGCTGAGTTCATGTTGTCCTAGGTTTGTTTTTTAAATCTAGACAATGTCAGCCATTTAATGCTGATCCGAAAGAGCGTTAAGATTGCAAAGCTAAGCATGGGAATTCTGCTGTTTTGGGGGGAGTTTGCATCTGGAGTATTTCCAGAAGCTCAGCAAAGTGGCTGTGAGCGCAGGGTTCCTCACAGGCAGCCGAGGCAGGAGCTGCGCTGCGGAGCCAGCACGTTTGCCTAATTGCCTGTCTCGCTGATGGAGGTTGGAGCCTGCAGCCCCTCGCTGGGTTCACCTGCTGTTCCTGGAGACAAAGTGATCATTGATCTCAGTGGAAGCAAGGAGATCAATTGGGAGCCAGCAGCTGTTTTTTTCTTACAAAGGCAAAATTTTGCTCCTGTGAGTAGTTGTTGCTCCCATTTCCAGGCTCCTGATGGGTCTGAACCCTGCTTCTTGTGGACACTCGCTACTACTTCACAGTTGCTAGGAATTATACATCTAATTCGGGGGTCAGAAAGACTTACTTCTTGCCTCAGATACACACCCAAATTGTATCCTAGGTGCACATCAGGACAAGGTCGTGGTGTCTGCTATTTTTTCCCCACGTTGCCTTCATTTGGAAAGAATGTGTGTGGGTAGAGGAGGAGCTGTGGTGCCGTTCAGCAGATCCGCATCTGGACCATCAGAGATCCAGGCCTGCAAAGTTCACATTCAGAATCAGTCTGACGGCTTTCATGAGGGGCTCTTGACCCTCAGGGTTAAACCCTTGCCTTCCTCCTCTGTTTCAAGGTATGTGTTCTACCTTTAAAGACTGGGCATGACAAACAGAAGCTTTTGAGAAAAAAAACATAATCTGAGAACGATCACTCAAGTACATTCTGCTCATAGTCAAATATCACTGGAAAACAAATGTTTTCAGGCGTTGCTCTGGGTGAAGGCTGAACTAAGCCTGATGGCATGGGCAAACAAGTCCTACACGCTTGGGTTCCCCACAGTGACACCCTCAGTGCCTCAGGCGGACGGATGCTGGGGCAGTACCGCTCCTCGGCAGGAGGCACCCACACAAAAACTCACATACTGCTAGGACCAACTCCATTAGGCGCTTCAAAAGCCATCAAAGCATCAAAATCAATCAAAAAATCAGAATCAATCTGCTGCTTACTAGGGCAAGTTGTAAGCTGTCTCAGGACGGACATGGTGTAATCACAGTTTCTTAATCCACTGCAGGAGGATGCAGTGGGAGCAGCGAGTAACGGAATAGCTGGGATTGAAATGCGTACAGGGTGGTCACATCTGTGCAGGACAGGAGCTTTTCAGAAAATCCTCAGTCCTATCCATCCTCTTAAACAGACACTGATTTAAAATGCTACTCTGGGCACTATGCTTTGTTAATACCCAGAGCAGTAACACTTCTCTTTAGCTTTGTCCATACTACAGCAAGTAGTGCAGCCCAAGGGGAATGGATCCGTAGAGTAAAAAGGTAAACCAAGGCTCATGGTTTAATATGCGCTCTTGAAAGCATTTCCCAATTAGACCACTGTCGTGGTTGAGACGGACAAATGACATAGATCAAGTTCTTCCAGGATGAAAGTAGCAGATGCCATTTATTGCCACAAGTGCATTTTTATACAGTTTTACCAATTCATGTGTCTTTTCACTATTGGTTACAAGTTACAGCAGTAACATCTCATTGGCTATTTTCGCTATCATCAATGTTACTCTTTTACTCCCTTCTCTCTCCTGGGTACATCCTTAACATCTCTGGATACTCCTTTACTCCCATCCTTCTCACAGGTAGGCCTTAATACCTTCAAGGCTAATTTCTGTTCCCATGCCCTCCCTCAGGGAATCCAAGAACCCACCGTAGTCCCACAGACCACTGTTGCTCTTGTCCCACAGGCTGAATGTCCCCCGGACTCCAAAGCACATCTTCTGGTTTAGTTGCATTCAGAAGGAAACCAGCTTGCTCTGAGATGGCTCCATCGTTCAAATAGGACACAGTAAGTTGCAATGATCTGGAGTTGGACTTCCAAGCTGAAATGCCAATATATATGCATGCCTGGTATTTAAATAGAACTTTACTGCAAGAGCTCGGCAAGTAGACTCGAGCTGAAAAGATGCTGAACGTTCTTGTGAAGTCACAAAACGGGGATTTGTTACAGCAATTATATAATTATTATGTAATTGCTACAAAAGTGGGATTTATCATAAAATCAGTTATCCTCTTATCTTCTTGATGCAGATCAGATAACTGTATTTTTATTCCAGAATATCATCCAGTTTCCTAGATCCATTCACTCTCTGGATACACTAAAACACTAAAAAAAATTATTCTTAAATGGCTCTTAATTCTCTGTGCTCTTGCCTTTTATACAAGTAACTGTTGGGGAAACAGCTTTTGTATTTTTTGGAAGTTTTTAAAAATTATTATTCCCGATTGAAAGAAAACAAACTAATCACAGAATGAAACATAAAACAGGTCACTTCTGGGTTCATATTGCTTAAAACTGTAAAATATTGTAAACAACCATTTTCCACTTTTAATACTCACTTTTGGCAAAGTAATTTTGAAAACAAACTACAACAAAATGTTGAAATAGATATTAATGAAAAAAAATCTTCTTTTCCTTCCAAGTAGAAAGTTGCCAGAAGAGTAAAGCATGTGAAGAGTTTAAATTTGTATTATTATTAACTTGCTGGTGGAAAATATTCTCAGTAAAACTGATTAGTTGCTTCTTTAAAAGTAAGGAGGAAGATAAACAATGTTTAGTCTGAAAATGTCTTAATCCAAAAGAAAACGCAACGAGAAGATTTTGAAACCTCCTCCAGGTTCTTCACAATCGTTGTCAGAGATAGCCTTCAAATTGTGATTGCCATCATTAGTGAGCTTTGTTATGATGATTTTTTAACTGGAAAAAGAAATAGGAATGTGAATTGTGTTTTGTGTATGGTGCACATGTTTTCCTAACCTTTTCCCAATCACACCATGAGCTGTAACAGGGCCTGGCAGCGCCTACTAAGAGTTCTGGTCAAAGGAAGAAGCACTTTTCACTGTACAGCCTTCAGATGCAGCTTTATATGACTCCTACATTTATATCATTCCTTTATATGACTCCTACATTGAGGAGCTTTACATTTATCCTCCAAACACAGACATCTCCCCTAATCCATAGTGTATCAAACAATTGAAAATAACATTATCAGTGGGAAGGTAGTCACCCACAGAAAGCATAATCCTATTTGATTTTAGAAAATATTAGTAAATTGAACAAGCTGCTTGAATCTCACTTGCCTGTTTGCCTTTTGCAAAAGGATATATGGGTTATGGATAATTTATAAACAAATAGTATTATATTATTGATCACTAATCTCCATGGTTACTGGCCTCCTCCAGTTTCATCTTGGCTTCTATGTAATTAGACCTTGTTGCACACTTACAGCAATGCAAGGTAGATTAGGATAGAAACACAGGAATCATTACAAAGGACAAAGAAGGAAATTTATTTTATTTTTCAGTGTGGCATAGCTGGCAAAGCTGTTTTGTGAAGACAAAGCAACACTGTGCTCAAACACCAGGCACCAAGTGCTTGTGAGCAGCAGGGCACTGAAGTTACTGGTGTGCTCAACAGATTTAGGTCCTGGTCTTTGCCCATAGATTTGTTATAGACCTTTTTGGCACTTTCTGCCCGTTGTCACACTGGGACCTGTAAGAATACTCTTGGGTTGAGAGTCGCTCTCTTCTAATGTGATTATAAAGCAGCCATAAGTACTTAGGCTTGTACAGTTAATTTAAAAAAATATTTTTAAATTCCTTCTTGCTGTGTGAAAGACCCATGCAATCAATGGGAGTGTCATTATTATTAAAAAAAAAAAAAGGCAACATGCACATACATACACATACAATATTAAGTATCTCAAGACTGAGCTTTCTACCCCCCTCTATTTTTCACTACAGCAATCTTGGACAGTTCTTCGAGCAAAAATATGGGAAAGTTTAAAGTAAACTTCAGTGAAGTTTACTTTATTAACAAATCTGTTTTGAACACTCTTCTATGTCACCTTTGAACTGACTTGAAGCAGGTTAGTCCTCTTCTAGATACCTTGAGTCCAAGATACCTAACCATTTAAAATGCAAATAGAAAATAGTGGAAGATCCTTTTGCATCTTGAAATAACTTTTAAAAATCTCTCTCTTAGTCTCCATGCACTGATTATTCTCTCACTTTTCCTTATCAGACTGTTTTCCATTTAATTTTAGTTTCCCTGTTTCTGGATTCAATTTCCCCTAGCTTCGTTTCTGGGGCATATTTATCCTGCCGCCAGCTATTCCCCAAGGCTGTGGATATCTGCTTTCCAATCTAGCTGCACAAGTAACTACTCTGAAGGACACGGTCACCTTTACTGTGCCAGCGACCAGAGGCCTCCCTGAATGCTCCTTTCTCTTGTGTTCCTGCGTATTCTCAAACAGTAAGGTACTACCTTGTCAATATTTTCATACTTTGCAGCCGCTCTCTTGCCTTTCTATTGCTTAAAAGCCTCAGATTCCTTCCAAAATAAAGCGCTTTAATGATTTTTTTTCTCTTGTTCCACTGTAGGTTTGCTCCCAAATATGGTACTTTTGGCATCTGCCATATCTCTTGAGGGCTCCCAATGGAGTGGATAATCATATCTGGCATCAGATATTAAAAACTAAAAAGGGATTTGCAAAGAAGTTTTACAGAATGTTCTTCCACATAATCCATTCCAGAAACAGTGGCAGAAATGAAAGCATTTAAATACACAAAAACCAGAAAGAAGTACTACTGTAGACAGAAAAGGTCTATAAGCAATAAAGAAATCCACTTTTAAAATGTGAAGTATATACAAGACTATAGGAAACAAAACATTGCGCATCTGGAAATAGGATTTGTGAATGTTTCTGGCTAGATCAAATCCAAAAAGTTTACAACAGGAGTCCTTCTAGAACTGCATTTAGATGACACTTTCTTTAAAAACAGTGAAGCAACAATATAATTTTATCTGTGTTTCTGCAAGAACTGAGCCCAAACAAGCCCACTAGTGAGGGATGAAAATAGGGGTTTGCAAAGTGGAGTCTACAGAAAGTTACCATGAGATGTATATATTTAATATTATTTAAAATGGCTTCAGAAATCAGCCAGTTTGGTCTTCCTTCTAAATAAGAATAACAAATTGCAAAATATGTGAGGCTGGATCACATTAGAGAATTCTCATAAATTTTATATTACATAGTTGGACATTAAACTGTTAATACAGGAAAGCTTCAGAGTACGGGTTTCCAATTTCCACTTCATGAATTTTTGTCAGCACAGCTTCCTGTGGTCAGATGACGTATCCTGTCAGTGCCCGGCTTTTTTCCCCAAAATACTTAATTGAATTTTAATGTCATGCAGAAACTCACACACCAGAGTTTGGTTGAAAGGCAGTGCTAGAGACCATTCTGATTTTATGCTCCTGATTTTACCTTTGCGGTTTCTTACTATATTAATTCTTGTAAGCACATCAGATTTTCTCACTGAAGACTTGGCCACATGCGCCTTAATTAAGCACATTAGCAGCCATGGAACAATTAAAGTTTTCATCAGAAAGAATTGTCCAGCAGGGAAGAGGACCCATACAGTAAGTGTATGGTGTGCTAGCACTTTATTTACAGAGCCTATGCTGAAAAAACCCAAGATCAAATCAGTAACAGTTTGCCTAAAGAAGAAATTATCACACCTCATGGACTGAGACACTAAAGTCCTCTTCTTGCCTATTATTCTTAATACACAGCAACTGTCATGGAGCTTAATCAGAATTCATGAAGCTGCTAAACCCGAGGAAGATTATTGATCTTATGAAAGATGTAGCAACACCAGACGAAGAAGACAGGGCCTCCAAAAGGAGACGACAGGAGCCTCGAGGGGAAGCCAAAGCAACGACGCTTCACCCGGCGTTCAGCTGGCAGGTTCATGGCTGCAAGAAACCAGAAGCATTTTTAGTTCCACAGATCAGGAGCTTGAAAGCCTGGGCACAACTGCCCCTTGTTGAGCATCTATATTTCTTTACCTAGAGCTTCTAAGAACACCTTCCTGGTCATTGTCAACAACATTTTAATTAACTTTGAAGACTCGATTTCTTCTTCAGTTAATCCTTTCTCATGTCACTGAAAACAAAGGAGTGGTATAGGTGTAGCTGGATGGGAATTTAAAAGTTGTAGATTACGAGGATGTTACAGATGGCCTAATTTAACTGACGTAGCTGGTAGCAACACAGAGAGAAACCATCCAGGTATACTTTTGTTCCTAGGGTTTCTTTTTTCCTGTACTAATTCTTTTTAGAGTGCAAATTAATTGTCATATTTATAGAAACCGTTGAGTGATAACAGTGGAACTAGAACTGTGCAAATTATTTCAGCTTCAAAACTGAAAAAAATGTAAAATAATGATTTAGACCGACCCCAAATAATTTTTTTCCATTTTTCCTGTTGAAAACAAACTTCCAAAAAAGTCCGGATTTGAATAAATTGTTCCATTTGACAGGAAGTTAGCTATTATGCTTAGAGATAGCTAGAACAAGAGGAATTGGCTCAATTCACAGAAGTTTGGAGGCAGGTGTTCCCCCTGCTGAGCAGCTGCGTGGTGGTGCCGCTTCACTCTGTGAGATGCGAGAACCCGGGTTAAATCTGGAGGGATCCCTCAGCCTTAGCAGACAGGATGTTTGGAGCTGAAGCTCCCTCAGTCTCTCCTGCTGCAACTCTTCCACACTCCTTTTATATAAAATGCATAATAAATTTCAGGTCAGTCGGAGAGCATGCCCATCCCTGTAGGATGCAAGCTCCTTACTTGTGGACCTCACTTTTTTTTTCTCTGCTAAAGGAGCAAAGGGATGGAAAGAGGGATGGCAAAGAAGGAAAGGCACTGGCTCCTGCCTCCCGTCCCCAGGCAAGGAGGGCAGAAGAGCCTGCAGCTGGACACCTCCAGGGTGATGACCTGGAGCTCCTGCTAACCTTCCCCCTGCCCTGCTTGCTGAGGTGCTTCTCCACCCTGGATGTTTAATTACATACACAAAATTCGTCACTATTGGGAGCAGGGACTTAGAAACCCACCTAGGAAAAGATAATAACATGATAATTAGAGGACTAATTCAGATAGGAAATTAAAAGCACCATGAAGAGGAGGGTACTTGGATAACCAGCACCCACATTCTGCATTGTTCAAGTGCCCAGCATTGCATCAAAGGAGGGCAAGCCTTTCTTTTTCCTCTTCTAGCTTTATTTATCTAGGGACAAAAGTCAGCTGAAACTATTTGGCAAATCTGATCCAGATTAAAGTGGGGGGAGGAACTAAAACCAGTACTTTTGATAATTACTATAGACATCTAAAACATTCACCCAGCTGGACACCACAGTGGCATTCTTACAGCACACCCATGCAGGCAGGACCATCAAGCTAAACTGGAATTCATTTTATCTCTCCACAGCAGGTGAAAATTAAAACTTAAAACCAGAAAGGAGTAACACAGGTCTCTTAGCCAGGAACCATTCTCTTGATAACAGGTGACATGCAGCTGCTCTTATCAGGGTAAAAGCTACTGCCAGAGAGGTAAGAAAGAATTTTTGGGTTAATTCCCATTGCAAAAGGTGGCAGGTCAGTGCTACATCGGCAGGAACTGCGGGGTGAGTTGTGCCACTGGGAAGAATCCTTGCTGGCTCCCTCCTCTTTCCAGAAACCATAGAATCACAGAATCATTTTGGTTGGAAGAGACCCTCGAGATCATCATAGGATCCAACCAAAAACCTAGCACTGCCAAGTCCACCTCCTAACCATGCCCCTGAGCACCACGCCTGCACAGCTTTCAAACACCTCCAGGGATGGTGACTCAACCACTTCCCTGGCAGCCTGTTCCAACGCCTGACAACCCTTACGGTGAAGAAATTTTTCCTAATATCCAATCTAAACTTCCACTGGCACAACTTGAGGCTGTTTCCTCTCATTCTGTCACTTGTTTACTTGGGAAAAGAGACTGACACCTACCTCGCTACAACCTTAACTGGTAATTCTGACTCCTGTCTTTCTCGTAGAACTTTCTTCCTTAGATAAGCTATGGACTGTATCAGAACAACCTTATTACATTGTTGTTCTATCAACATATCACTATTTTTGTGATAATGGTAGATCAAAATCAAAGTTTATCTTTCCAAACTGCTGATATATAACAGAATTACTTCCTTTGTTTTCTTAAAATTCTATCATTTAATTACTGTAAGCACGCCTTTTTCTCTCTGAATCTATAAGAATTCATAATAGTGTACTTTTATAACCAATGTTTTTCTTCCAAAGATTCAGGTTGTCTTGTTCCACAGAATCCTTTTACTTAAAACACACCCATGAAAGCTAGAATGTTGGAGATGATGGTTTTTGGAGCTGCTGCAGTGTGCTCGTGAGTGCGCTACACATCTTGAGAGAAAATGGTGGTTTCAAGACAAACCTAAATGCCTTAAGCAGCTTGTTTTGTACTTTTAATGTATGCTACTTCTTGAACATGTTAAGCTTTAGTTTATACGTACGCTAAGCCCAGTACTTTTCTACCAAGTGCATGAAGCTGCTCCAGGGAGTGATGCACTGCAAGCTATAATTTAGGGGCAGGTAGGAACTGCCTGAAATGCGTCCATCTTCAGAAGTTATTCCTAAAACGCTGTTACTACCTGAATTCTCACTAGTTTCAGAACTAAATAGCCTTTGTGTCCATCAGCACTGGGGTCGAAAGGAGGTGGGAGGGAAGTAAAGTTATTTTTTATTTCCGTGGCTGTGGAGCTGTTATTGTGACAGCGGCTCCAGGCGCCCGTGCTGAGGGATGTGGCTGGGACGTGCTGGCTCTGGGCACAGCAGGGACTTCCCAAACACTAAACCATCCCCAGAAAGATGGTCTTGGGCTATGGGCACGCTTAACAAAGCCGATACACAAATAAAAAAGGCCTACCTGCCTATTATAAACTTCTAAAAGTGATAGGTGTGTATTAACATGGTGCTCAGATGTCACGGTGATGCCTGCCAATGCCTGGATCAAAGTGATCATGCTAGTGTATATATTACAGTGCGTAAATATATCACTTAAAACACTATTGCAAAAGTGAAAACAAATAAATCTTTGTTCTCATAAACTTTATAGTTATTCTTTACATAGTGACTTTTATGTAAGACCCTTGTAGAGCTATTTAAGTTCTTGGGAGTTTCTATGAAACTAATAGGAATTAAAATTCTTCTCTTGCACATAATAAAGTGGGATGTTTTTAGTGTCATTTAGCATAGCTAACTGGTATATATGGAAAACAGCAATAAAATACTGACATTTAAATTTAATAAACTGTTTGATGGGCATTTGTAAATGAGAACCCTTCTTTGGAAAGTGTGTCACCTGAAAGAAGAAAAGCTGCTTTCCTTGGGGACTTAAACCTCCACTGGATGGAATATTCCAGCTTTTCGGACTTTTGGATGGGCAAGCTGCGCTTCTAAATCTTTTCTACCCCCATGTGTCTGATCTTTGTCACTGCTAAAATTAAGCAGCAAGAAGCTTATTTTATAGGTATGTAAGAATAATAATAATAATGATACATGAAATGACGTTCACACAGCAGTTATGGACTATTTATCACAGGGCTTTTGAGGAAGCAGGAAAATGCCTGGGAGCTGGCCAAACACTAATGGCAAAAGTGGACTTTCACTTGCATAAAACACAGGAATAGGACTCCTAATATTTTTTTAAATCTCTTTAACTCAAATGTTAATACATACTAGATAGTAACATTTTTGAAAATGTCATCATTTTCGTCTGCACGAAATATATCTCCTGAGTTGCAGAATACAAAAACTTGCTCTCTGATAGTTGCCTGAAAAATAATCAGTTTCCACAGAAGTTCATGATAATATTTAAACTTTTTGTCACTGTCTGAGATTCTTAGTATTATCTATACTTCGGACATGAGAATGGAAAAAGTTTTTTACTGTTTACATATTTGCCACATTAATTCAAATTAAGTAATGACTGCTCCATGTTTATAATCTAAAAATATATTTGCTTTGTAAAATACAAATATTTAATTTAAATAATGCTCTCCTGAAATCAACTTCACACACTTCTGACATCTTCTTAACCATGTTATCAGTTCTTTTTCAAGAGAAGATCTAATCAACAAATCAACGTTCTTTACCCTTTCATCCACGCGCTCACTTTTTTCTCGCTCTCCCAATCCCTTATCCTGGCAATTCTTAACAGATTTTCATTTTACCCCTCCTCCTTTACCAGTAATCCTGTAATTTTCTATTTGTTTGGGGTGTTGTTCATTCTTCTTTGTTTTTCTTAACTCTTCATTACCATTCCAACATATATAGAAGACTGTCTGTCTCATCCAGATTTTTAAAAATCCTACATTTGACCTCATTTTGCTCTTGCATTTCTGCTGAGTTTTCTTCCTGTCCACAACTTCTGCAAAAAAATAATGCATTGCCTGAAACAGTTACCTTGGATTTTTTTTTTTTGCCAACTTCACCTTTTCCCAAGTCATCTTTAATTTCGGCTGTGTACGCTCCGCTCAGCTCCTCCGAGGTCACTATTAATGATGTGACTGAATCTCAAGACTCTTCCGTCTCCACAGTCTGTGACATTATTGATCATACTGTGACTCAGAAATCTTGTTCTCTCTTGACTTGCCGTCTTTTCTCATTTTCTTTTCCGAGTCGTTGCCAATTTCTTAATCTTTCTTTCAGCCATGGAATAGCTCCATCCTAGCTTTCTCTTTCAACAGGTATCTCATGAGGATCTATTTTTACCTCTTAATATTCTATTGATGTGTTTTCTTAGGTGATTTATTGTGATTGCATCAATGCAACTGTCATCTCTACAATGCAAGTTCTCCACTTTTCATTACATATACCTGGTTTCCCCTTGAGCCTAAAACACTGAAGATGACCTTCCTGAATTCTTTCTGTGATTTTATCAGCCTATCTTTGTATCATTTCCTGGCATTTCTCTTTACTGACATTTTGAATATAAGTTAGGAGCATCCACCGGGCACTCATCTATAATCTTACCTTGTATTTTACTGCGCCGTTTTTTGTTCCAAGCTGATGATGCCATTTTCTATTGCCCAAATACGTCTTTCTCTCAGAAGTCCTTTCATACATGTCTTTCAGGCTTACTTCTAGAAAACTATCCCCAAAATAGACTGTTAAAAAACCTATGCAACCTTCCTTCAAAGTTATCTCAAATCCCACTACTTCCATGATGCACGCAGGAAACAGAACTGGTTGTGGCATTTTCAGTGGGGAGTGCTCTTCTTAATTTACTTGTGTATTTGAAAATATGTTATGTGCCACATTTCACAGTACAGATATCTAGTCTACACTAAATACAAGCTCTAACTTCACTCTTCCTCCCTTTTTCTTTCTTTTTACTTCAATTTCTCTTATAAATATTAAAAGATATTTTAAGAACTGCCTTTTGTGTGAGCGCTGTAGCCAGTACAGTATGCCGTGACAAAACAAGAAATACTGATTTTATTGTTTTTTAGCTCTATTCTCGTTACACTAATGAGATTTTCAAAACTGCTTTTTCTTCCCAGATACCTGTAACAGCATATACACAATAAGACTCAGTGCTAAATAATATGATGGCAAAAATGTAATTAAGTTTGAAGATGTCAGACGATTTGAGGCATTAATACTGTGGCACATCAGGTCATTTCATCACATTAAAATAATGTAAAAAGATAGTTTGAAAAGCAAACCTATGCAGTATTGCACACTTCAATATAATAAAAATATTTTCACAATTAGGATTTCACCCCTATTTTTAGGATAGCGAGGCAGATAGAGATTCCCAGTGCTGGCAGTCAGAGATGCATATGTCAGGAGAGGAAAAGGGGATGGAGAAGTACTTATGTTCTGTGTATATACAATGCCAGACATAACAGGATCATGATTAACCACCAGGTAAGTCAGGTGTTGTGACAGTAAATGGTAAAAGCAGTTGAATTAAAGTTGGGAATATTTTGAAATGTGTTTCTAAAGGTGTGGGAATGCCAGGCCATTTCAGATCAGCATATTATGATTTTCTATAAAACCAAGACAAACCCCAAAAATATAAAAGTCAAGCCCACTGGATTGCGTAAGTGATAAATCAGTTCAAGAGAGTTCAGTGTGAAGGGTGATGTGAAAGTGCAAGCTGTTAACCACTGTCGCAGCTGACTGAGTGTTTTGCTTATTCGCTAACCAGATTCTGCTTCAGGAGTCTGTACCACAACTAATTAACCATAATGCTTTATTAATTGTATAAACCGAATATATAATAGATCTGTATGATATATAATTAATTCTGCCCTTAAGGAAAGCTTTTGTAAGTCAAACCATGTGCTGTTTGAGAACTGCCTCTTTATGTTCTTCCTTATAAGGCAGAAATATTTCCCTGCCAGCAGAGCTTGGGGAACATTCTAGAAAATAATGTTCGTTAAGCCCAGCCAGGTGTTTTCTTGAAGGACTGACTATTGGGAGCCCCATCTCCAAAGCTGAGGTGGCTGCAGCTGCTTCTGCTCCTTCCTTTATGCCTTTATGCAGTTCGCAGTGAGGAAAGAGGCTTCAGTATAGAAGTTTATCTGGTTTTAAAAGATCACGATCACTTGCTGTTGTCATGCTGTAGTTATTTGTTCAATCTTAAGTTTTGTTGGCCTTACTTTTCTGTATTTTTTTGTATATTAAATTTCAGACTCTGTCATTGCTACTGGACCAGCAAGACCAGAACAAAACCCCAAACACAAATATTGTCTTCCTGGATTATGACCCATAAATAAGCACAGCCCGATGTGGATAAAGGATCACCATTCTCCCATCTAGTGTTTGCTGTGCTTATCCTTCCCATGAAAAATAAGGTCACACAGGAGTTCAGGAGACCTGTGGGATCAGATACCTGGCTTCATTAGATGAGGGCCTGCTTCCCTGCAGTGATAAAACAGGCACCATCCATCTTTAAGACCTGTTCAATCAAAGGTGTGGAAGTGCAATATCACCCTTACGTAGGCCTGGAGCTTTGTGTGTCCCAGGCTGTGGCTGGTAGAGATGTCTTGAAACACCAGGTTTAGCAGAGCTGCTTCGGTCTGTTGAAAGACTCCACTAGACTGTTTTCACAGAAAACCTGTCATTGTGAGATGTTAATCAGAGCCAGCAGCCATCCAAGCACCCCAAGATGGGAAACCCATCTACCTAGTACTCTGCTGATGGTCTAGCTGGAGATCCGTTCCACTTCCAAGGACCACTGTGCCGGCGGGGCATTGGTTCGTTCTTTGGACATCTTAAATGTGCATAATGAAAGGTATTATTATGAAGCTACGCTGTTTGCTGGAAGAAAGGAAGCAGAAAGAAAGAGAGAGAGAGAGAGAAAGGAAGAAAGAAAGAGCAGAAGCCTCCCTGATCTGCCACCACTGGGCTGCATGGGAGGCACAGGTTCACATTACACTCCTCTGGAATGATAATCACACCCTTCCTCAAGCCTGACACACCACTGGGAGGATTATCTTTGCATGGCAGCCCAGATCCTTCTCACTGATAAAGCTGATGTATCCGAGAAGTATTTGGCAGAACTGCTGCCATATACACAAACAGAAGAGCTGACTCTCCTGACCTCAGAGGCTTGGTATGGGGAGTAGTCCGTGTCAGCTCTTGTGCCCTCCAGATCAATTCTACAGATCACCTATGTAGCTTGTAGAACAAAACACACAATTTCCTTGGGGAGCTTTGAGGTGGTCTTATTAATTAGCTTCCAAACCTTTTGAGGTAACATTTTTAAGGTAACAAGCTGCTGCTTCTTCCATTCCCTTCCCACCTACCTCCACTTCCGAGTTCAGAGCTGTCTTCTGTCCACTCGTGAGCTGAGAAACCACAAAAAATTTCCTTTTTTCCCTCTTCTCCTTTCCAAAATTAAGTGATACAGCTGCTTCTACACTTGCATGATTCACTGCACTTCTTACTCCCTTTCTCCGTACTTCTTATGATGCGTTATCTCACATATTCTTTTTCTAACTACACTTTCTGTTCAACATTCCCTCTCTCACAATAGAAATACTCTGTCTACTGGAAAAACCAAACCTGTAACTCAGTACTGCAGTAAAAGCTCTTCCCCTTGAGACATTTCATCCTGGCTTTATAATAACTGAAGAGTTACATCAAAGACTTCAGCTTTTTCATGATGACACTGATTTCAGCTGTTTATTTGAATGTAGTAGTTCTATCTCCACCAGTAGTGGTTACCTAACATCTCAAGCATCAGGGAAACTATGTGCACCCATGCCTACCTGGCCGGTCATTCCAAGTTCGCAGATGACAAGCTTGGAAAGAATTTCTTCAGGTAATGTGTGGGCTTTTTGTCATTTAAGACTATGAAGAATCTGAAGACGTACTTCACTGGAACTGTCCTGATCTCTCAAAGAAAGAACTCTCTTTCTGAACAAATAACACAAATAACACATACAGATAGATTTGCCAAATAACATCTCAGATTATTCTTTAGAGTAATAAATGCTGTAACGACGCTATTCTTGATTACAAGCAAGACTATAACAGCTCTGGCTGGTGGTGATTCCATAACTCTGATTACTGACATGCTCCTACTGTACTGATGCAAAGGGATTATTTGTTGCCTTCTATCAGTCTCCTGGATTCCACAGGAAACCAAGAGCAGCAGACACAACTTACTCAGCTGCCTTCCTCAGAGTTTTGTCAGTAAAGCGCAGCATTTAATAGTAGGACCTGTGATAGCTGGGCATGCACAACCTTTTATGGAACTGTAATCAAAACAACATGTAATTATGTGACGGCCACTTTCTAAGAGGATCCTGAATTTCAGCAACTCTTGAGGGCTCGATCTTGCAACTAAAGTTTTACTTCACAGTGTAGGGGCTAAAATTACCCATGCCTTTGCTATATTACCATTACAGCAAGAACCAAAATTACAAGGACAAATAAAGAAAAACTATATCCAGAATATTGACCATGCTTTCTACTACTACAGAACTTTAAAAAGCAAAAGCTCCAGTAAGTCAAGTCACCCTCTCTTTGCCAAGGAACAACAACAAAAAAATCATGCCTTACAATTTATTCTCCAGTGCTTTGTTTATTTGGTATTAATGACTCATGGAATAAGGTTTCCACCTCCAGCTGCTGAGACCTACAAGCAGTTACCTTTCCTTTGTCTCTCTTCTAATGATGCCTAAGTTTTGCATTCTATTTTAGTTTGGGATGTAAAAGCTACAAAGGAAATTCACACCCACAAACCTGCTTTTAAATGCAATTAAGGCCATGACATGAAGCCACAAACTCAATGAAACATGCACTTAAAACAGAAATGCATCATATATTTCACTTAAATACTGTGCCACCTCAACGGTACAGTTTTAAGCTAACTGCACACTTGTTTTTACAGGTTTATTCCTCGGTGTTATGTAAATGCACTTTCATTGTATGTAAATTAGCATGGGGCAAACTGTTAAAGGCTGTTTTATAGCAGTCACACCAACAAACCACATTTACAAGTAAATATTTGTTTTACAGATGAATATATTACCTGACTGGAAATAAAAATTATTTCCAGCATTTTGTCTCAGTTCTGTGAGTGTGCTCTGGCCTCATAACCTGTTGCATCCACAGGAGCTCTCGGAATGGAACATTTTTATCAAGAGTATGTCACTCACAAGGTAGCAAAACCTAAAATTCTTTAAACAATCTGGCATTCTAAAACATTTTTTTAATTCTTCATATTACCAGGCTGCAAAATCTACTTAACAAGAGAATATTCTCCTGCTTTGAAGACGTAGGGACAACATATTTACTTCCCATTTGTGGTTGTGGAGTCCACTGTGTCACTCAACAGCAGCCCATTTGGCTGGTAAAGGAACAGTGGTGACAAGCTCCAAATAAAGTTTGGTGCTGTTTGTTGTGCCTAGGAAGAAAGATGGTGGTGAACAAGACTTTATTTGTGAGAAAAAGTAAAGTAGGATAAATACAGGTAAAAGAAATCCAGGGAAAGAGTCTCTGAAGCAGATTTTGGAGTTCCCAAACCCTCAGATTTGCCTTTTAAATCAGTATTGTCTAAATGTACCTTTATTAACACTAGCGTAAACCTGAATGGATAGGGAACCAATAGGGGCATTCATGGCTAATGCAGATCAAAAACAACAGAAAAAACAAAACAGATATAGACCAAATCAAGAAATCTTAATGGAGAGATGTCAGGGACTCCACTATCAGACACTTATAACTGTTTTGATAGATCATAATGGCTTCAAATCTACCCCATTAAGAGACAATGCTCATTTAAAAAGTAAATTGCTATATAAATCAAAGTACTATACAGCACATTTGTGCTTTCCTAATATCCTAACTAAGGTAACTGCTCACAGGAAATGGTGCCTTTCCTTTCCTTAATTATATTTGGTATGACTAGTAATAAATATAACAATATATTCAAATTGTGTCTGGTATTTGCTTACTGTTTTATCTTTTCCATTCAAGGTACTGTTGCTGTAGACACCATAGAATACCTAAGCTACTCTGAAAACATAATGTGTTTCTTCACAAATGGTTTTATGATGTAGCATGAGGCTGTTTTATAAATATGAAGAATTATTTTTATGATGTCCTTGCAAAATGAAGTGTTGCATTATTTAGTGATTATTATTGATATTTTACAGATAAGATACCAGCAAGAGAAAGTAAAAAACACTAGAAGGGTCCATTACTTTTTGACACCTCAGGTTATCAGAATACTTACCATTTTACATGGTATCATTAATTTAATGCACCATATGAATCAGCTTCACTTTGGTATTCAGTATCCCCAGAAATAAAGTGTCCTCATATTGATTGCCAAGAAATGGAATAAAGGGAAAACAAGCCTGCAAAAGCCCTCAGCTACCCCTGTGAAAGCACTTGGGCTTAGTCCCAGCTGTACCAAGCAGATTTTTTTTTTCCCAGATGATGAACTGCGGAATGGAATGGAGACAGTGACTGAGCCAAGTGACTAAACTCAAAACAGTAACATAGGGCAGGGCTGCAGGCTGGAGAAAACTCAGCTTCTCATGGGGTACGGTCTGACACGGCTGACGCTGGCTAAAGAAAAGCATTGAATGGAAATACCTGTATCAATGGACAGAAAGAAAAACTTCAGACAGAATGAGAAGCCTGGAAAGAAGAAGGGTTGGTGGGTTTAGCTGTGAGTTGAATGTTTGCCTTTATGTTAAAACAAATGCCTAAGGAATACATAATTCAAAAGTCCCAAGTGGTTGGCCTATTTTCCTGAAGAAGAGAAGAGGATGTAGCAGCAGGTCTGATTCCAGATGAGATAAGATTTTGTTGTAACAAAAGTAATGGTTAATGCGCAGGTTCTGGTTTAAGTGAGTTATTCAGTATCACAAAAAAAGCTTCTGGCCGACAGGAAAAAAGGACAATTATCTGAAGTGGTATCCAATTTTCTTAAGGGAAAATCTTACAGTTCTTATTCTGTAGTTTCCTGGCTTGATCATTACACAGAACTTGTTCATAGCGACAATCCTGTATGCTGAATGAAATACAGTAACAAGTAGCATTTGACTAAAAAGACAGCACTGTAATACTTTTTTTTTTCTGAAATTTGATGCTGAACTTAATTCTGAAATTTTCCCATTTGTGTGTATCCGGAAATACTAATTTGGCCTAGTACGAATAGTGTTTGACTCCATAGGTCTAACATTCCTTTACATAATGACTTTTCCTCACCTCCAGGAGAACAAAGACATGAGGAAAGGAGATCTAACACTTGACCACGTTTGGCCCTAAATTGGATGATCGGCAATGTGAAGGTAAGTCCTCAGTAGTGGGTTTCCTTTTGTTGGAAGTGGGTTTCCTTTTGTTGGAAGACAACTTGGGCATGTAGAGACTTGCAAGTCACCATGAGTTGAAAGTGCTGTGAGTGGCACTGAATGCTGCCTGCCTGCTTTTACCTGCCCCATTTTGGCTCCTGCTCTCCTTTATTCTCTGTGCCTGAATCCTGGCCCTCCTACCCCCTTCCCAAACACTTTCATTATCATTATTTTAGCAATATCTTGTTTCATTTCTCACTCCTCTGCATTTCACCCAGACTTCTCAACTTCAACCTCTTCCCTGGTGTCAACAAAACCAGCAGTGGGGATAATGACTTGGTATCAGCAGCCCTGCAGAATGCAAAGGCGCCACTACAAGGTAAGTCCCAAGAAGCCTGTGGACAGAGAGTGATCTGAGGAGATCATATCTGTGCTGCTGAACATTTGGGAGCCGTGAGAAGATGGAGTGTGATTGATGAATGCAGTGTCCAGCTGTCAAAAAGAAC
Organism: Columba livia; assembly: GCF_036013475.1. Lineage (NCBI taxonomy): Eukaryota > Metazoa > Chordata > Aves > Columbiformes > Columbidae > Columba > Columba livia. The sequence continues at coordinate 28,052,448 of NC_088603.1, forward strand.
TTGTAGTAAAAATAATTCCATATATTTTCCCATGACTTGCTTGTTCTAGCTAGAACTTTTTTAAAGGCAAAACAAGCCAAATGCTAAACAAACAAGCCTTGAGAAAGAAATTTTCTAGGAAAATTTTCCACTCCTGCTTCAGCACAGCTACCCAGTAGCAGAAAGTAGCATTTCACAAGGGGCCCCTAACTACAGGTGGCCTCCCATTCCTGCCTAGGGATGCTGCAAGTGCCCAGCCACAAGCATATTTTAGACCCAGTTTTATAATTTGAGACCTGCACCTTAGATTGCTTGGGGTTGTTCTAGTCTTCAGCAGCAGCTAATGCTTTCTGGTCATCTGATTCAGAATATTACTGGGATATAAGTACTTCATTTTGTTATTTCTCTCTTCCCAAATGTAATATTCCCAATTGTATGTTCTCTACAAATAAGTGAAATACAGGAAGTGGGTCCAAAGATATGTGAAGATAAATGCACGCTTTCTCATTACTATTTTGTGATAGGTCCTGTGTGAAAACCTCAGACACAGTCACAAATTTTCTAAGTGGAATGATCAAAGGGCGGCAAAGAAAACAGACAGAGGGAGACAAGAGAGAAATAAAAATAATGAAACAAGCAGGTAGCTGTACTGCAAGCAGAGTATTGATGGCCTTCTGCCCAGCTAAGTGCCTAGAAACAAAAGGTATGTCCAGATTTGAAGTTTTTCCTCTCTAAAACCTTCAAGTAGGGACAAACAAAGGATTAGGATTGCACCATGTCTAGTGACTGCCTAAACAGTCTTGGTTTCCATGGCTCATGTCACTCAAATAAACCCGTTTCTGCCTGCGAGAAATGAAACCATTCATAATTGATAACAGTAGGAGAGATGTGTGTAGCTTTGCTCCATACTTGCCTGTTGTTGCCCCACTCCTGGAGTTCATCCGCTTGCCCCCATGCTCCTGCTGTGATCTATAATTTCCACTGTTTTCAGGATCCCTCTCCCAGAAGCTGTGCTAAGGATCCCCATGTCTCCGAAAGGATTTAGATTTCAGAACTACCCATTACTTCCAGTGTAAACTCCCTTAAGCACATGCCATCTGACAAGGTAGTTTCTTAAAATGGAAATGATAAGCAAGAAATGCCTCTTATGTGGCTTTTGAAAAGTTGTCTCAAGGTATTTTAAGGCAAACACGGGGTTTTGAAAGATATGAAGATTCTGACAGAAGCTCAGTTTTTGTTTCATTTTTCTTGTTACATCTTCTGCTGAGTATTACAGGGCAATGCTATTACCTGAGGGAAGCACTCAGAAACCTAGACCAAAAACATAATGAAAAATTCAGCAGTTGGCATACCACTTTAAAATATGGAAAAATACTTTCTTCATCTCTTCCGAAATCACTGTTTCCTGGGCACATGGTGTGACGTTTTTATACTATGTATGTTAATTCTAATGGTGACGGAAGTAACTTTTAGGGGAGCAAAGTCTCCCCTGTAACAGCTCTTGTGTCTGGTCACAGTTTGGCTGGAAACAGCCCCAGTGGATCTTTTCTTCTTCACTTGCTTTGAAGGCAATGCAGGACATGTGTCAGTTCGGTTCGGACTGCAAGGTGACGACATGGTCCTCAGTTCGCTTGGGAAGGATGACTTGCTACGGGTATTTGACACCGCTGTGTCCTATGGATTGCGGAGTTGGTTTTGTTTGGGGGCTTGTGGGGTTTTCTGCGTGTCACATGTTTACTTTGTCTTTATGCATCTATCCTTAGTCTTCAAATATCTCGTGTTTTGATGGGGGAGAATGTGATGGAAGCATTTGCAAGGATTGTAGAATACTGTCTAAACAGTTAAATTCAAGAGTTATACTAGTTCATCTTAATCTGATGTAGCCCTGAGCACTGGCAATAGCTGCAACATATCAGCCATTGCTCCAGTCAAAGATGCATCTTGTCTCTCAGCTGACACCAAATGAATTTCAATCTATAAGACATTATTCTATCAGCAATGTTATCTATCAAAGTTACAGATACAGGAAAATGTGCTTACTGCTTAAAACACTTGTGATATTAGTGTGGGCAGACTACTTCTACAGGTGAATGCTTTCCAGCCATTTTGATCCTAGTGCAGTGAAGCAGAAAAAATAAACTAGATAGACTTCATAAGCTGTGATTAAGCACAGTGCAAAATCCTTCAGGGGAAAGTCTCTATAACAGCAATACAAACAAATTTAGCTCATGCTAGCAGAAACAGAAAAAAAAAAAAAAAAAAGACAAAAAAAAAAGACTGGACTACCAGAAGAATACATGGTTGGTGATTTTTCTTAAAATTAATTTATACAAGTGGCTTTGTTGCCTGAGCACGTGTTCATGTGGATGTGAGGTGTATTATTCCAGCCCTCTCTGTAACATAACCGCGGTGACCGCATCACATGGTGCTAGTGCAAACAAAGTCTCATTAACAACCCATGAATAGATGTATTTTCCCAGAATACAGTTTTTCATTGGGACTATTGACTGGTTCCTGGGCTACCAGGGGATAAGGATAGGTACAGACAGCTTTAGGAGTATAAAGTGTAGAAACCTGCAGTGTGCTACAAGAAAATCATGATTGTTTCTCATATAATAAAAAAGAGTACAAGGGATATAGTTTAATTCTGTGACACTTCTGCTTGTTTACTGATTGACCAACAGGCAGTATCTTACACAGTAGAATATAGCTTGTTAGACCTGAGCCATTCTACTTCTATCTATATTCTGTGTCCTTTTTGTTCCCTTAAAGCCCGCACTCTGAATCTGAGAGGCCATCACACTTCCTCCACAAAGCAAAACTCACTGCATTTTTCTTTCACCTCCATTAGCACCCTATTTGTCCAGATCCAACATAAACACTTCTCTTGTGATGGACTCAGCTCAACTTATCTTTTGGATCTTACAGACATTTATTTTCTTAGCTACTAAGCTACTCATCTTTATTTCTGTCCCATTGTCTCACGTTATCAGTTCATCTAGTGGGAGCTCCTTCTCCTACAAGAAAAGCACTTTTCTTAGTATCACTGTAAAACTTTTTATTTTCCTCTTGACATTCGCTGAAGTCCTATAAATTCCATATACACTTATATGAAATGATGAAATAGAATTTGAAGAACATCTTGATCTTTTAGTAAAACTATTGTAAAGGCTTGGCAGCCACATGTGATGGATGAGAATACACATCACGGCAGGTAACTGCGACTCAGTTTCTGAGCTTTCCGTGCACGGGAGCGGAGGAAGCGGGTGGGGTCTCCCGGCACCGGGGGTACCGCGGGACTTCGTTCAGAGCCCCCACCCTCGGTAGTTCGCACTGAATCAGCATCTTCCCGCAGTCAGCTTTAAACTCCAGAGCGCACCTCAGTACCTCACTGAACAGCCCCGGGGGCTGCTGCCCTCCCCTCACACTCCTCCCCAGTACACTCCGCGGGCTCCGGCATCCCACCGCAGCGCCTCCCCCGGGAACCCGCGGAGGAGGCCATCTTTACCGGCCGCTTGCGCACCCCTGTGCGGAACGGCCCGGGCGGAGGCAGCTTTGCGGGGAGAAACCACCCGTTGCCCTGAGGGAAGAACTCGGTGGTCCCAGAGGTCCCGGCCCGGCCGCTTCCGAGGGATCCGGACGCCCGGGATCGGGCCCCACCCCCCGCCCCGGTCCGCCGCCTCCGCGGGGCGCCCGCGCCACGTGCCGGCGGGGAGACCCGCGCGCCCCCGCCCGCCCCGCCAGCGCCGCCCCGCCCCTCCCACGGCTGCCACATCCCACTTCCCTCCGCCCGCCTCCCCCGCCGCCTGGCCCGCCCCGCCGCGCTGCGCCGCCCTCGTATTGGTTGAGAACAGAGAGCGACGGCACCGCTGGGCAATGGAACCCGAGCTGTCGCGGCGGCGGCGCCCAATGGGCGCGCGTGCCTGCCGCCCCTGCCCGTCGCGGCCGGGCGTCGGGGTTGCGCGTTGCCATTCGGAGGCAGGGCGGCGCGGAGTGCGGATGGTATTGGCCGTGGCTCCCCGGCGCTGGCGGGGGCAGGAGCAAGCTGCGAGCGCCTCCCCCCTTCTCCATCTCACCCCCTCCGGCTGTGTGCGCCCTCATCGCGCCCCGCCGCCGACCTCTCCGAGCCGGCAGCGCTGTACGATGTGAGCGGCTGCGGGGCTCGGCAGCGCCCCCGGTGCCCACGACGCTGGGGCGGGCAGCGATGGCCGGAGCCTGGCGTGGGAGCAACCGCCGTCGCCGATAGGAAGCGCCGGGGGCAGCTGGGCAGGCGGCGCGGAGACTCCCTTGGGCCGTGAAGCGCTTGTCCCGTCCTGCCCCGCCTCCTCCCTCCTTCCTCCGCCCTTCCTCCTCCTTCTCCCGCCGCGGCCGGTGCATGCGGGGTGCCGGGGGCCGAGCTCGGTCCCACCGCAGCCGCCGGAGTGAGTGACCCGCCGGGTCCCGCGTATCCCCGCCATGTCCTCTTCGTCCAGCTCCTCGCAGACCCCCCCGTCCCACCACCAGCCCCCGCCGCAGAGGATGAGGCGCGGGGCCGCTGGGTCCCCCACTGCCGGCGGCGGAACGGCCGGGGGCCCCGGTAACGGCGCCGGGGGAGGCGCGGCGGGGACCAGCCGGCTGCTCCAGCCCATCCGAGCGACCGTCCCGTACCAGCTCCTGCGGGGCAACCAGCACAGCCCGACACGGTCTCCCTCTGCCTCGGTGGGCAGCAATACCGGTCTGGGGGGCGGTGGCGGGGGTCGCGGCGGAGGCAGCCCCCCGCCACCCAGCGCGACGCCGCCGTTGGCGGTGGGAGGCGGCGCGGCGGAGCCGGGCAGGGTGAAGGGCAGGCAGCGGCGCTCGCCGGAGAGCGGCGGCGGCAGCAGGAGGAGCAGCTCACCTGAGAGACGGAGCCCCAGCTCCCCCGTGTACAGAGGTAAAGCACCGGGACAAAGCCGGCGTCCCGCTTCCCTGGCCCCCGGGAGTGCTGGCCGGGCCAGGGCCGACCTGCCCCCGGGCACCGCCGGTCCTCCTCTCCCCAGCTCCCCGGTATGGGTTACGCCCTGTCCTGTCCCCGGGGCAGCGGGGGTGGGAGCCCCGGGGGGTGCCGGCCCGGCAAGAGCAGCCCCTCGAGTCTCAGAGAGCGGGGCGGGGGGAGGTGAGGGTGAGCCTTAAAACACGCCAGCAAGGGAGCGGGGCAGGTGCCGTGGCTGTGTTTGCCCTGCCGGGAGGGCAGTGGAGCGGCGGAAAGCACCTCGTACCGCCGCCTCCCACCCGGGGAGGGGGGCGAGCCCTTAAATGTCATCCTCCTCCTCGGGCGAGGTGGAGATCCAGCTTGGGAAAAACAGCCCGGTCCTGCCCCCACGCCGCCTGCCAGCACCGGCCGCAGTGCTTCCCTGCGGGGCGGGGGCGAGCCCGACACCCCCGCCGGCTCCCGGCCCAGCCCGGCCCCGCTGCGGAGGGGAGCGGCCGGGGGTCCAGCGGCAGCGCTCCCGCTCCCTCCTGCCACTGCGCACGGGCTGTGCAAACGGGTGTGTGCAATAGAGGGACGAGGCTAAAAGTAACCCGCTTCCCTGTCTACAGGTGTAATTTTATTAGTACGGGTTGTTAATGGTTTAGATGTATATCTGGGGTGTCACAAGCAAGTTCTTAACTGTGTGTTAAAACCGAGCCTCAAACGGGCTTCCTTTCTGCAGAGCTTGGTTTCTTAGAGGCTTACATTTCTATAATGTCTTAAGTTTCAACATGTAATGTTTCCAAGCACAGACTGTAGAACAGAAAGGAAATTCCCACGTTGAGATGCTTAAAAACAAATAATACAGTCTGTGTTCTTGTAATATTTAATACTGAATCCTTGAGACTGTAAAAAAACCCCAAAAAACAACAAACCCAAACAAAACCAAACCAAATGTAGCCAAAATAGGCCTGTAAAGTTTAAAATTTAAAACTGATTCCCAGCAAGTCCAACTTAACCTGCGTCAGGTTGTCTGTTAAATTATTGAATGTGTTAAAGTGGCAGTGGCCATCTTACCTCCCCCTCCCTCCCCCCATCCCCCATCACTGTAGCAGTTGAATGAATCAGACTAAATGCACTTTTTATGTTATCCTGCTGTAGCTATCAGGTATCGCACATCTTCTCTTTCTGGGAACGTTTTATGTGGTTCAGTACCCCTCACTTGTTCTGTCCCTTCCTTAAGTCTTGCAGTGTTTCATTTCTGTGGCAAATTGTGGTCTGTGTTGCTTGCCAACGTGTTTTGTAGCAGTGGAATTTGCTACCTTCTCCCCACCCCCACTTTCAGTTTTAATGTGTAGTAAAACCTTGTAATCAGTAGTATGTGTAACTTTGGCAAATCTCTGTGATCAGAACAGTCCTAGGACATGGGCAACATTTTACAAATGAGCAAAACGTCACCGCCAGTTACGCATGAAGATAATTTACCTTATACAGTATTTGTGCTTATGCAGATGACCAAATTTGTTGTGTTATAGTCTGATCAGAGATACTTCATAACTTATTCTCCAAAACATCATCTATTTATGCAGAAGTTTTTGCATGCTTGAAAATGGAACTGGGCTTCAGTGGTTTTGCTTCATTCAAGCTCTGTTTAGAATTTTAAATATCATATTTTTCCAACTGTATGAAATACTAAATGTAGATTTCATTTTTCCCCTCCTTTAACATTTGGAGAATGCTAATGAGAAACTAGACAAAACAAAAAAGTTGGTGCATATGGATAGCGGTGGTGCTGATGATTAATACTGTAAATTATTTAATTGTGGGAACCCAGAGGAAAACATTGTAGTGGTGCAGTGTATTAAAGGTCTACGCTTAAGGTGTACCAGAGAGGGAAGGAAGAATGTGAGCAGTTACTTGCAAGCATGGAAAAATACTGAAAAGCTGAGAAGTATTTCATTATTACGTATGAATTTTTTATTGGAGGGGGAATCTTAATTTTAGAAAGTGGTTTCAGTTGTCTTCATCTGTGGGCTATTTTAGCCTTAATAAATCAGACTATAAATTAGTAGTGACTTTTCCGTCATTGAACTTGTTGGAGCTTGCCTCACAGTGAACTGCGTTAGCAGCATATATGGCTTGATTCGCTTTAGTGAGTGTGCTGTATAAAATCATAAATGGTCCGTCAAGAAATGCACCCTGTAATCTGTATGCGCTGCGAGGAATTTGTTCCCCATCCTCCAGGTCAAGCCAGCTGCTGCTGCAGAAGCTGACATCCTCTAGCAAATCCTGAATGAATGAATGAAAACAACGTGATCACCCTAATAATGACCACAATTGCACCCGTCAACAGCTTTATTTTGCCGAAATACAGGCACCATTTTCTAGCAGGCAAGGGTAATAAGACTTCCTATTTCTGTGGTCTTGCAAATGAAACAAGGTTACCAAAAAGCCCCCCAAAATCTAGAGCTGTTTTTACACAATCTGGAATATAATTGCACGCTGCGGGGCAGGATTTTGTCTTTGTTTCTCTGCTCATTCTTACCATTTTAGGATGTGATATATGGATGCTAAAGATGATGTTTGTAGTCTTTAGTGTGGTAGTAGTATAGAGAAAATTGATTGCTGAACCAGAGGACTGCTGCAGTAATAATGGAGGACTTGGAAGAAAAAGATGTTCTGTTTTCAAACATAGACCATCTTGCAGCAGTTTGTTAAACAATGTGCTACTCCAGCTATTTATAGTTGTTATCAGTATGCAAGTCTTGGGGAAGCAACTTGATTAAGTTTTGGGTTTTGTTTTTTAGTTTTTCAAAACCATTTCACTCTGCTGTAAAATGCGAGCTTAGGTTCTGTGTATAATCCTGTTGTTTTCCTCGCCAGTGCAGATCTGTTTGTTTTTGGCTCGGCAGCCTGACTTGGATTGTTCCGTGAATATGCTCATGATGGAGACTGCTTATGATTCTGATAGATGTTTTTCTCTTCTTGAGACACCTGCCCTTTCCCTACCTCCTTTCAACCTTTTCCAGTTTAGGTTTCTTGAACTGACTATCCTCCTAAGCTGTTTTGTTGTGGGCATTTTAGTGATTTGCCAGGGGTTCTTTTTATAAAGGAGATTTCTGTGAAAACAGGAATCAGCTTTGAGCCTCTACAGGTCAGAGCAACTACCATTGCAGACATTGACATCACTGCTACATGAATGAAAGCAGCATGCTCTGTTTCTTCTTCCGTCATCGTCTTTTCGTTCCCTTCCTTCTAGGGCGCTGTAAATTTTTGTTCTGCAGCAAACCGCTGTGTCTTTAGAACTGAAACTTTAAGAATTTGATTATATTTAAGCAAATTTGGGGCTTTGCAGTTCTTAAGAAAGCATCAGTGCCTGTACTTATATTTGATTACTACTGATACTGAATGGATGGGAAGTCATGAATGCTATGTACTAATTTCAAGGTGCTAAAAAAAGGGGAAAAAACTTGTGATATCGTAGGATAAACCTGCAATGTGTGAGTCTTATGTTGTTTTTTCTTAAGCATGTTTGTTGTTTACTAGTAGATACGTTTTCATAGCCTGTATTCATGTTTTGGAGAGTTGTCAATGCGAAAAGTGTCTGGCTGAATGTAACAACACATGGTTTTCTTAGAGGGAATATATCTGATACATCTCTGGTTGCATAAGTGTAACGCCAACAGAATGTGAAGCTGCCAGGTTTATGACAAAGAACATTTCAATAATAATGAAAAAAATCCCTTGAACTGGTCAAGCAAAACACATTGCTTGCTTGTGAGCACTTATGTTTTACAGAAAAAAAGCAGGTTGTTTTCTTTCTTACCTGGATAAAATCAGTAGTTTCTGTTATTATGTAAAGTAGCTTGTATAAATATAAGAGTGGGTTTCCTGTTAGTTTGTTTCTTCACTTGGTATGTGATGTTTTGTATGCAAGGAGGGCGTAAATGACTTCTGTATGATTCAGGCCCACTATTTCTTTCATCACATGCTTTGATTTGTTTACTGTTAACTCTGGTGGTACTGTAATATTATGCATCATATTTTTCTAACTTTCACTTAACATTGTTGATAATATGAACCTTTTTCCATATCAAATTTTGGAGGCAAAAGTTAGTTTTAAAGACATCTGACAAATATTATAATCAATTTGGATGTGAAGGGTTCCCAGTATCTTTTGCTTCCCAAAATAACTCCTGAAGCAGTGCCAACATTAGTAGGAGAAAGGAATTTAAAAATACGCAAAACAACTGCGTAGCCCGATTCTGAGTAATAAGTGTGTATATCTGTTACGTGAGTGGAGTGAGGAGTGGAGTAAGACAGACAATGTTGCTGATCTCTAGACTCGTAAGGGATATCAGCATTTAAAAAAAAATGAGGCTTCAAAAGGCAGGACTATTTTAATATCCTGGATTCAAGCCATCCAGTATTTTGGCATCATAAGCGTTTATACTAGAGATCAAGAAGATCTTTCATTTATTTCTAACAAATGTAGGTAAGGAAGTAATTTTTGTGACGCTTCCTATTTCCTGATGCCTGAATAATAGCAGTATTCCCATAATTGTATGGCAAAACCAGTTTTGCTCCAGCTTTGTCCCTCTCTCTTCCCAAAATAGCTTTCATTGAAATATAAGATGGTGAAATAAAAGACACTGGCTAAATCTGAACCAGTTGTTTTGAACTCAAAGGCTTTTTAGTAAAATATTGTAACATAACTTATATGAGAATAGTGTATTATATGTCCTTAATAAATGTATTTCATAAGACAAACTAATTGAGATTCTTTCAGGTGTTAAAACATTGCAGGAGAGAAAATTAGAATGGTGTTTTCTCTATTGAACTTGAATGATATCATAGCAGGGCATTAGTTATTAAAGAAGCACTTCCCTGTCCCATGGAGAAATAACTTGTATATGTAGTATGTGTGTGTGTATATATATACACATATATACACACACACACACATATATATAAAATCGCTACCTGACCTTTAGTTCCTATTCTTCGGATATAAGCAAATATTAGCATGTTATATTTGGCCAAACTGAAGTTACTTGCCAATATTAATGCATAGCAAAACAGTGGCTAATAGTGAAATTTGCTTTCTGAAATTCATCGTTCCTGTGTTTCGTCCTTCTCTTTCCCATGATGATGGGGTGAATGGAGGTTCTTGAAATCTGTCTTAAAATGCGGGGAGGGTAGATCAAGTGAATGTATTGCAGAATCTTACGAAAAAGTCAATGTTTGCCAAGTATAGGCTGGCACACAATGAGTTGTTGAGCTTGGCCATATTGCTAAAATTCACAGTGGTAAGCTAGTTATTTTTAAAATGGAGTTTATGCTACTACTATAGATACTATCATAAAAAATAGCTGATGCAGTAATTCTGAAGTTTCAATTCAAACTGGACTTGAAAACTGTAGTTGTAACAATGCAAAACTTCTTGGAAATAAAGTATATGCGCCTCAGTGTTTCAGTTCAAGTGAATATTTGAAGTACTTTTTTAATGAGACTTCATCAGTTGAGTAATCATCTGAATAAGGTAATAGTTGAAGTTTGTTGTTTCCACAGTGAAAAGTGAAAGTTCCTGTATAAATAGGTTGGCAATATCTTCAGTAGAGAAAAGCATTGCCAACATGTGACACAATAGTTAGTTCTTCATGGTTTTAGCATATGTTCAAGCAAAGTTGTTAATAATAACGAGCTTAAACATTGACTTGCATTTTTTGATAAGTATCTTGTATTGAGAAAAAAAAAAAAAAAGACCTTGTAGTAAAGATACTTAACTGGAAAATTCTGCTCAGGTCTTGAGGTAGTTAACTGTGTTAATGACTATAATCTTGTTTTAATGTTAATATTTAAATGCATTGAGTTCTCTCAGTGCCACTTCCTTTGTAAACTGTAATGCCTAAACAATGGCTTAGGGCATTTTCAGCCAAGTAAAATAATATTTACATCCCATCATTAGAATGGATGCATCCTCAGGAGCTTTTCAGCCTCAGATTATCCCCTTTTCCTTCATGTCACCATTTTTAAGGTGTGGGCAATTGCAAAATGAAGAGAATCTGAGAATAAATGGAAGGAAAATAGGTGGTTGTACTTAATGATTTAATTCTTACATTTTGAGTGTATATTTACTTCTCCCAAATTAGATTGTTATTCAGTTATCTTTTAATTTTTCCCCTCCTGATTTGACCCTGAAGTTCACCACCATTAATTTGTATTATTACTATTTTTGAATCAGAAATTAGATCCTAAAGCAAAGCTTGAAAATAGGGAGACTTGTCTAGTATGGCTACTGCACAAAGCATCATGATACAGTGTGTAATATCAGTCCTTTTGAATGGCCAGTCAGTCTCTCCAACTCCTGTTTTTTCTGAAGCTGGGATCTCACCCATGGTTGAAACTGAAATACACGTTCTCTAGGGAACCCTTTTCTGCTTTCCCAGCTGTGTGAATATGGACTTAGGAACAGAGCTGTTCCCTGACGGGGTCCACTTGGGCCATCTAATGATGACTCTGTTCAGACTACATCTTTGTTGCTAGTAGGACACAAGAGGGCATGTAGCTACTGAGACCTTATGTTGGAACAGGCAGCCCAGCTGAGCCAAGTGGTTCCCTCTGGCCTTGTCACGCTGCCTCTGCCCAGGTCCTGTTGTGTCTCTTCTGCACTTTCCTCGTTCCTTTGGTATCTGCACAACTTATTAGCTGCTGCTGCTGTATCCTACCAAACTATTGACTATCACCCTGTTAAAAACAGATTGGATTTCTCTAATGGGGGGGAAAACCCAGAAGGTGTGGGTGTCTTTACTCAAGCAATACATTTTCTGCACAAACAATTTGTAAAGAGGGATTAACCTAACCAGTTGGTGTTGAGTCAATGGAAGATGGTTTTGCTGGAAAATTTTCATTTTTTGTAGTGGTAGCTCTCTTAATTACTTTTCTATAATACATACTTCAAAACCTGCCTGGACGCTTCAAAACCCACCTGGACGCCTTCCTGTGTAACCCCATCTAGGTGTTCCTGCTCCAGCGGGGGGACTGGACTGGATGATCTTTCGAGGTCCCTTCCAATCCCTAATGTTCTGTGATTCCGTGATATTGATGCTTTGGAAACAGTATATACTTCCCAGTAGGTTATAAAATGTTATGAGCTTGAGTTTTGAAACCTTAATGCAAGATACTGTATTGGTTAGACCTTTTTATTTAGTGTTGTATGAGCCGTAACAATAAATCATGACAAACACTGGTGTTTATAAGGATTTAACTTTCACTGTTGCTAATGTCAAGTTTGCAATGGTTGTTATTCTCTGAATCAAATACAAATGAGTGATTAACAACACTGGTTCTTACATGCAGTTGTTTTGCACAACCTGAAATTAGTTTTACCCAAACTATACAGTTTGTGGTGACTAAGAAGGGTATGATAGTAGTTCTGTCACAGTTTTTGAATAATCTAAAATCTACTATAGCATATTTTCTTCTCACTGTGTCTCGAAATATAGACTAAACAGGAATAATAATTTAAGTGTCCCGTTTCTTGAACAGTGCAATTTGCCTGTTTGAACAAGGTTAGCTTCATCTGTCTTTCTCGTATTCTTACCACCAGTCATTAAGCAATGACAATTCTGGATTTCAGGAATTAACACTAATATCCAGTTGGCTTGACTGATCATTCCAAGATCACTGGTGTTCATACTGCAAACCTGAAACTCATTTTTGTAGTTAAATGAATTCTAATATTGTTTTAGTAAGTATAAATCTGTCTTTTAGAAATATTTTCTGTAACAGTAACTATTTGATTGTGAACCGATTAAATGTATGGCAAAATGGGTATTGCTGTATCCTGTACTTTCTAATCTGTGATGTTTCAGTGTACAGTGCCTACTGGAGTTCTGATAGAAATGCTTTGTGAAGGTTGGCTAGCTGGGTTACCTGTATATCTACATCTTTTTTAAAGGCATCATGGTTAGAAAAAAAACACTGAAGAGTATAGGTGCTTAGGCTGCAGTACTAAAAAAATTAAAAATGTTAATAATTTGTTGACATCTGTCAGCATTTGGAAGCCAAACCGTGACTTGGAAATAATGTGTTCTTACCAGAAAACAACAAATTCTGGTTATTCAGTGCTCCATTACTATCTAATTCTATTAATCCTAGTCTGCAGAGATAAGACCGTAAATACAAAGCCCACTTCTTCAAAGCATGACATGCAGTTGACCATTGACTATTTGGGAGCGTGTCACCTAAGTACAGATATAAACGCCTGGGTTTGTGAACATACAGCTTCCAAGGCTAACAGTACAGGTGCTTTCATTAGATGGAGCACTCTATGCATGCCAGATCAGAAATGTTACTGGATAAACCTTGGAAAATTTTGCACTGTGTTACCAGAACTTGGGCCACTGAGACACAGCATGGAGGGACCAGTGAGTGGCTCTACAAGACCTATGGGTCTCCGTAGGAAATTACTATGGTCTCAGTACCACTCCTGCACATCACAGCAGAGCTCATTGGCCTGGTAGGACTAGAAGAGGATGATGATATAGCAGGTATAACTGTGGTGCCATTGTGCCCTGAAAGGGTTTGGTGGGTACAGGTCTTGCACATGGAGTCAGCTTAAATTCAGCGTCACGTGTCAGTTTATCAGTCTTACGGGAGTCTGGAACCCTGGAAAGTACATTGCAAAACCCAAGTGGCTTTGCAGTGTTGACTCTCTGCAGCTAGGTGTTGCACCTCCATATCCTGTATGCCTTATGTTATGTAAAGTCTTCCTGTTATATACGATACCTTTATTTTCTGTTTTCAAAGTAATGGAGAGTTGGCTTGCACACTAAAAATAAAGCCAGATTTATGCCAAGGGTCCCAGAACAGACTTTGAACAGTGTGACTCTAAAAATATCAGTTAAATGCTGAAGAATGCAGAGTAAGACTTAGGTTTACACATTAGTTTGGACATTTCCAGGTTACAGGAGAAGCTGTATTCACAGAAGTAGGTTTCAGTTCAAGGTCTTAAAATTTTCATTCTTAACTGATCACCGTGTTTGCTTAATTGTGGCAATTGATAGTGGAATACCCTTACACATACTTTCTCTCATACTCTGATTTCTCTGGTATTTTACCTTCAGTGGCTCCTTTGTTGTATCTGATACCCTGCCCTGAGTAATGACCTTTGTAGTGTTTTCTTCCCCCACAAAGAAACCATAAAATACATTTTAAATACTTCATGTTCTTTTCAAGGGGAACAAGAGAGAATTCTAATCTGGAAAAGAAAAATGTCTCATGGGCAAAAATGTAATTAAGTCATGCATGTTCTAAAAGTATTTGAGAAGTGTTCATTCAAAGAAGTGTCAGTAGTCTTCATACGTGATATGACACAAGATGCATATCCAACAAGTTGTCTGCACAGAAGATCCAGATAACCTTTGGGCATTACTGTAGGAACAGAGCTAGTCATACGTTCAAACAGAGTTTTGTATTGAAGTGTGCAGTCTGTATATTGTTTAAAATACAAATTTTGTGGAATTGTTGTATGCATTTGCCTTATTTTTTTTCCAAAGAAGGATCTAGCCTGTTAAGATGATCGGAGTCTCTCGATCTTATTTAGTGGTGCATGTAGCCTTTAGTATGAAGTTGGAGTATGTGGGGCAATCTTTTGATTGTGAGAATTGTAGTAGAATCTCATTTTGACCACATTGAAGATAGGTCTGACAAGATCTGGGAGAAGCAGGGTGTGCTGGCACTGTATATACAGTGAATGTTTGGAGATGTTTTCTACAGCAAGGCCTTTTTGCATGCAAATGCAGCAAAACAAACAAAAAAGTCTTACACAGAAGTAAATTCTAAATAACTTCTTAAGTCTGGAGTAAATTTTCAGATAGGAAATAGTTGAAAATCTGAAGAGAATCTGTTTTGATAAAAAATGTTAAAAGTATTGGAATCTTTCAAACATTGGAAAAACTCAAGCATCTGATTGCATGGTCACTTATCTCCTAAAGGCTGCTAGGAAAAAGTGGAGATCCTGCAAGAAACAGCAGGAAGAACTGAGAACACAATATCATGTTATTAATCAAGAAGTGTATCTTAGCTGAGAATTGTTAAAAATCGGTCTTGGTCTTTGCACACTTTAAGACCAACAGTATAAACACACAAATAGAAAAATAAGGAAAAAGGAGTTGCAGCCATTCTGTACCAAGAAAAAAAGAGATTAGGGTGACCTGAGATTGATTTGGTGGAATATCTGGCTTCAAAATCAGCTCCAAGGAACAGCAGTGAAAATCTCAAAGGAAATACCACAGGTATTTATTCAATGCTTTGTCCTTACCAGAGCAAAGTGTAAGTAATCAGTTTTCAATAAGGACAGTGATTTTTAACTCAGGAAGGTACAAAGAAAATAAAAACCCAAGGGAGAGGGTAATCTGGAATCAGAAATTTCCATGACTTTGATAAATATGTATCCTAGATTTGAATAAAGTCAATTAAGTGATCTCCATTTCAGGGTTCTAGAAAAGCTCACTCAGAAGTTCACGCTTGCCTTCAACTTTCTAAGGCAATCTCCTGAATAGGAAGTGACACCGTTTGAGAATTGATACTCAAGTATAGCAGATACCATACTGATGTTTTTAAAACGTGAAAAATTTTGACTCCAGTTCTAAAGTATAGAAATCCTTGGTCTCTCTTCAGCCATAGGTGAAACTTCAGAATAAATTCTAGAGGATGGTGGAAAGCAGGGAGAAATGTTAAAGTGCGAGATGAACTTTCCAAATTGTGTCATGCTAAAATGGTGGTTTTGATAAGAGAACTGATTTTCTAGACAGGAAGTAGATCTTATCTTCTTAGGCAAATTTTAAAATTAGGATGATGAAACCATTGATTAATTTTGGGAGGTTTAATTAGTATGCTGGAAGATTATGCACTGAGATTTGAAGGACCTTGGGAATTGAAACAATAATTTTTGAAAGTGGGATTTAAAAACAAAAAACGGAGGTTCATGTGTATGAGGTTGTACTTGAGCAGCACATCTTTTCCTCTACGTGGGTACATGCAATTTGAAAAATGCTGGAGCGTGGAGCTGTGTGGTGGTGGGGTGTCTAAACTGCCAGCATGAAGAGAGTGAAGTAGTACTGGGCACAGGTCAGGTCTTCTAGAAATGAGCAACCTGCTGCTCAGGGGCCTGCCGAGGCATCATCTGTGATCCTCCCCACAGCTTTGGTGCTCCTCAGTTTAAGAAAGGTAAAATTAAACCACAGCAGACTCAGAGAAGGACTCTAGGTTCTGGGTTTCAACAATGGGATGATTAAAAAAATTAATCTGATTAAAAAATACAATTGCTTTTTCTTGAGTCCATGTGAGCAGTGAAGGGGACAGCGGTGAGAAGGAAGAACAACAAGTTAGTGATAGGACATGAATGGGTGGATTGGTTTGACAATGTCCGTGTTTATGTGGAAAGCTATAAGCAGGCCCGAAACCATCCGAAAAATAATCTTGCTGCAGCTTTTTCCCAGTAGGAATTGTGGGGGCAAAATACCCAGGTGCTGTAAGACTGAGCTGGTAATCTGGTTTTAAGTTTGTGTGTTTTGTCAGTGATAGTTGAGAACTGGGCTCCTTATTTGTGTCTAGTCACTTGTTTCTATGACTTAACTGGTAATGAAAAGATGATCATTTAATTAGCAAAGTTGGGCAGCCTTATTTAAGCAATCAGTTTTAGCCTGGATTTATATTTCTGTTTTTCAGTATTTTTTTCAGAAAAAAAAAAAACAAGTATTAATCTTATTTAGTATATTTAGCTCTGGCTGGGGGAATGCTTCCTATCTCTGATCACTGGTGATCATTACAATGGCATTGTATAACCTACCATGCATTGATTAAAGTTCTTTGTGGATTTTTTTTTTAATTCAGATTATGTCTAGCTGCATTTTGATGGAAAGTGGAATTAAAGGTATACAAACCCCTCACTTTTCTACCACATTTTGTTAAATTGTATTATCATTATAATGAAAAAAAAACCCCTTCAGAGTCAAAAAGTCTATTCAACAAAGGTGGTATTATCTTTAGTTGGTGAATTAATTGCATGTGATTGTGATTTCATGCAATATTTTAATTATTAATACACTGGAAGAAAAGAAACAACATTAGTGCCTTTTTTGGTTCCCGGTTCATTTCTCAATATTGGATAAATTTATCATTCGACAGATTTACATTAATGAACTAAAATGAAGAAACTTCTCTGTAGCTGCAGAAGTGCACAACAGTTTATGGCTGGTTGTGTGTTTCAATATGCTCTTTTTCCCAAGTACTTTGCTGCTGAGCTGTAAATCAATTTTGTTTTAACTTTCAAAAGTAGGAACATTTTTGAGGTACTTTATTAAATGATACTAAACTTTAGGCATTTGCATAGCATGTAAGTTTGAGGTGATAGCCTTACACAGAAAAATATATTGTAAAAATGTGGAAAATTTAAAAATCTGATGGGTTTGAAATGAGTGTTTTACCTACCTGATGCCCTATTGGAGTGTGAATGTGTAGGTTACATCTATTGAACAAAGCAGGCTTTTGTGGTATTTCAGTGATTAGTCTTCCGTATACAGGTTCTATACATGCCAGCAGTAATCTTTGTTACAAGAATAACTTAGCTTTAGAGGGCCAAAACTTTCTTCCTTATAGTTTATTTACTTTTCTTACTGAGATTAGAGCATTCTTTCTATGCTTGATCTCCAAGGATAATGTTGATTTTAAACAGGGGAGCTTTGCTGTGACCAAAATCTTACTTCTGAAAGATATGTGTAGTCACGCTTTACTTGACCTGTAGTTGGGTGGAATAGGGACATGAGGCAGAGACCATGTTTCAACATAAATGCATAGACAACCAAGATTTTGAGTCAGCTGTAGGTCAAATGAAATTCATATGCCTACAGATTGATCCATCTGTTCCTCTTCCTCAGGGTGTCTGTTATCTTGGCTCTGAGCATTGTTCAGTGAGGGGAGTAGAGCTCTGTGTCTTGAAGAATCATGCATAAAAACCTCCTTGATGGAAGAAAATGCCTTGGTCTACCTGTTGGATTCAGTGACTAATCAGAAGACCTCTTCCCTTTTTAGGTGGCTTAGTCATGGCTATAAAAGATAACTCAATATGGTTGATTTCCAAAACCCTTATGTGAGTCTTTGTCTACAACTTTCCTATAAAAGAGCAAGCTGGGGTTTTGTTTGTTTTGTTTTGTTTTTGTCACCCCCCCCCTAGTATAAGCTACCTCTTGTATTGATAGACTTGCTGTTTGAATTCTCCTAAGACTCATCAAGTACAAAACTGAATTTGCCCTAAGCACCCAACTGTAAAATGGCCTATGTGGAAGACTGGTTTCCCCCCTTTCCCTCCCCTCCTTTTTTTTTGTTTTGTTTTGTGGGGTTTTTTTTGGTTGGTTGGTTTTGTTTGTTTGTTTTGTGGGTTTTGTGTGTGTGGGTTTTTTTGTTTATTTGTTTTTTTCCCCTCCTCTGTAGAAAAGCACATAATTCATGTACCTGGATCTCTGAAAAGATCTCACATCTCATAAAGTGGACTTTCTGCTTGTTCAGTTTGGTTGTTGTAACCTTGGTTAGATTATGGTGCTGTTCCATGCCTGTTTTTTATTATAATTGGTTCGCTGTTATGGATAATGAGAAGAAATTAGCATGGAGTATATCAGTGTGTTTAGTTACTTCAGAATGTCATCCCCCTTCATTTTTAGTCATCCTCTGTATCAGTTTCTGAAAATAAAAACTTGGGAATAATTTCTGAAGTTGTTACAGCTGAATCAAAACCAATGTGGTGTGCACAATGAAGGTAAACTTTTTTGGAGCTGAATGTATGGTATTTTTAGAGATATATCAAAAGATAACTTAAAATGCCGTTCTTATTGTATCTTCTAAATATCCATTTGGTAGCAAAACAGTGTACTGCATTTTAAGTGTTTGAAAAAGCTAGTGTTTTGCTTTGTTTTAAGCTATTAAAGAGATTAAACTCTTTAATTTGAAATTATAGAAGGAAGACTGCAATGATTTATTATTTTTTCTGTTCAATTACATATTAGGATGTTGTATTTTCTTAAGTTGCTGCTTAAAATCCTAATTTTTGTTATTTTGCGTGAACAGTACATGGCAAACAGTATCCTCTTTGTTCTGTTCCACTCTGACCTGTTAATGCAGTCATTCAGCCAGTTCGCGGATTGGGTCAGAAACAAGTCTGTCAGTCACTGGCAACTTGGAAATGTCTTTTTAGCCAATACATCTGTCCTGTGGAGTAAAACTTCTAGGGACCCCAAATCCCTTGTTAATCCTTTTCTTGAGAGATTTTGGCTCCAGTTACAAGAGAAAAGCCTTCTTGAGAACCAAGATTGAAATGCCTTTTTTTTTTTTTTTTTTTGAGTGGTCTCTAAGTCCCCATTATTCAGTCTTTTTCCTCGGAATATCATAGAGCGAAATCCTGCAAATGTGCACCAGTTTGTCCTTCTACCTACATAATTGGAACAGGAGAAGCCAATCAAATAGACATTCAGGAATGAGTACAGTATCACTATATACTTGCTTAAAACATAAAAAGGCAAAAAGCCCCCTTGACTAGACTCTTCAGACTGTTCCTCCTCTTGTAGCTGTAAGTCTACTGTTGTAGTACTCAAGAATCATTGTCCAAAGCAAGCATTATCCCTTTTCATGCTTGTAGAAGGTGTAACAGGAGAGAGGACTTTTGACTAGACATGTGGCACAGTCATCAGCAGCCGCTGCTGTGGTCACCATGACTGAAGCTTTGGGTCATCACTCTTAGTAGCCTCTGTGAGTCACAATTCCTTAATATTCACGTTTCTGTTTCTACTTCGATTTCCCATGCTGTGTTCCCATGTACTTCATTATTTAAGAGACATTCACACAGACACTTCTGAATTACTGGTTCTGTAGATTGTTGTAAAATTATCAGATACTCCTTTGTAATGCGAGGTCTACTTTCTGTATCTCCTTCAGACTAGACTACTTGAATCCTGACTTTGGGGCTCTTGAAAGGAGTCCTAGGCAGAGTAGGATATTCATCACTGTGAGTCCTTTCAAGAGTCTTTAGTATGTCTGGACAAAATTGTTTTGATGTTAGTATTAATTTCCTAGGAAAACTCTGAAATTCTTCAGGATCAGATGAGACGTAGGCTTGGGACTCATTTTACTAGTAGCTCTGAAGGTGAATCAGAGGGTCTTGTTGTTACTCCTCAGTTCAGTTGCTAATACTCCACATCTCATGAAACTGTTATGGAATCTAGTACTGACATTTCATGATGTCATGACTTGGCTGTCTTAGGTAAGCAGTTTAAGTTATAGATGAACTTTCAAGAAAAGATAAGAGATATTACTGCAAGAATGTTACCTAACCTTTAGGCATGAGTGTGTCGGAGTTAGCTGACATTGGTAATGAGATGACAATAGTAATACTCCTAGTTTTAGGGAAGAATGAATCATATTTTCATTTCATGTTTTTTACTTGACAGGAATCTGTGTCATCTGAGAAATTCTTAGGATAATTCTAGTCTTTTTAAGCTGGATATATCCATGCGAGGATATGAGTGGAAAAGTTTTGGCCAAGTTTGAACTGCATCTGCCAACTGCTGAGAGATGGGGAGAAAAGATGCTGACAGATAAACTCTGCTAGATTTAGCTGAAGCAGATTTTATAACGGTACCAATACTAGCTGTCAATCTTGCTCTTCTGCTGCAGGTGATTTTCCTCATTGCATGCATGGCAGAAGGCATTATTTAAGCTAAAATGGACTGTGAACATGGCTTTGAGATTACATGCAGGTTAACTGCTGCTATGTTGGATGGGAAGGAAATCTCTTCATTTTAGAGCTGTAGCAGATGGTTTTATTTGAGCCCTATGTCCTTTTCAGAAGAGCTGTCATGTGTTAGTCTCTTACTAAATTGCATTTTGCTGGCAGAGAAATGGAAACTTCTTTTCAGTCAGTCTAGGTGGTATAACTAGAATTCTTTTGGCTTTCAATGCAGCACGCAGAACCATCATTTCGTGATTTCATGCGGGTTTTTTTAGTTGATTCCTGCTCGGAGGTAGGATCCCACTGAATTTCACAAGCTATAGTATTCAGGTGGCCCCTTGTGTCATTTTGTGTAACATCATTTAGAAATAGAAATGTGTAGTAAAAGCCTCATAATACATACCATTAAAATTTGTGGCATATTTTAAGTAACACATGAGGTATTTTGCCTTCCTATGAGCATACATCCCACTTTTGTAACGTCTAGCTAACTTTTCAAGGTAACATGATGCTTCTTAAGTGCTGTGTTCCTTAAGTTCACTTGTTCTGGAAGTAGAGCTGAGTTCCTTGTGAGGTGTCACTCACATCACTGAGGAAGACAATTGTTCTGACTTACTGCAGTAAAATTTGTTCATACACTTGGATGTTGTCAGATGAGGTATAGTCTGAAACTTGGGTAAAATCAGTCTGTAATTTTAGACATGTCTGAATATTGATGAAGCCTTTCTGAATGCTGAAGTCTGTTGGCTGACTTCAGGAGCTGTGAAGTGCTTCAGATAGTGGATGGTACTTGCTGCTGCCTTTTTTTTTTGGTTATTTCCACTGGAGAAGGCTATTTGTAATAGTAGCATCAAAATCCCATTGGTAATCAAAGTCTGGGAAGAATTGAAAGTTCTCTAGTAGCTCCCTAGAGTAGTGAGAACCTGGACTTATAGTGAGGTGAGAAAAAAGCAAAAATAAGAAATAAATCCTGAGAGCAGTTTTAATATTTAGAAAACAATTTAAGCTGATCTGAGCCACCACTATTGTAGTCCTGTTCAACTTTGCTCTCCGTGGCATCCAGTCATGTTTAGGTACATTAATGTACAAGACAGTTTGTCAACTGCTAATTTGTAAAAGTTCCTTCAAATTTCATGCTTAATGATCTAAGGATTTATGTCATAAGAGAATCAGAGCCAACACTGTTGTTGAGTAGACCAGTGCTGTGGCAGACCCATTGTTCCTCCTGGCTCTCCTGTGGTTGTTTCTGCCCATTACGTTAAGCCAACTCTGCCTGTAATGGGGGAGACCAGTTTTTATGACTTTTTTGGGGTGTGTTTCTGTTTTCTGTATGTTTAACTCGGTGAATCACTTCACTGGATGGGTTCACACATCTGTGCATGCCATCTCAAAGTAGATGGAAGAAGTGCGGACAGCAATGGCATAGAGTTGGTATTAAATCAGTGTTAACTTGGATTGGTTTATGCAGTTGAGCAGTAGTGTTCTGAGTTTCCTGTAATTCAAAGAAATACTGAGGAGTAGCAGAGACTTAGAAGACTGCATCTTGAACTTTCCTCTTCCTGGCTTTAGGTTTGGTGGTGTCCTGCAGTTGACTTCCCAGATTATAATGGAAAGATATTAATGTAGTAACTTTTGGTGGTGTTTCCATTCAGTTATAGTGGAATTATGTAAGTTTTTATTATTGGGATTGCTGTTGCATTTCCCCTGGGTGTAGAACAACACACAGGCTTTACTTCATTCTCTGGTTGTATATGTATTATTTGTGTGTTTTAGACTTGTGTTCTCATGTTTATTTTGCAGCAAGACTTTTCAAATGTAAAGTTTACAAAAAACACAGCTCTTATTCCCCACCTTCAGACATTGTCTTGCCAGTTTATGTGAACACACTTAACTACTTACATATTTAACTAATTTCTGGTAGTTTTTTGCATGTAACAAGTATCTAACGAGGAGAAATTTTCAAAACTCAGGCTACCTGGAGAGTAGCATAGTGCCCTAGCATGACAGTGAAGGTTGGGTGAATGCTTTGTTAGGTATGCACCTTTGAGGTACACTTGTGTTTCAGCACAAATGGAAATACTGGTTTCACGTTTAGAATTTGTCACCCTTTTTTTGGATTTCAGGCCTCGTTTAATAGTTCAAAAACATTTCTTAAAATGCTAATTTGTCACAATTGTAATCCTATGAGGACTGTTTGAAATTGTAGGGATTTGATTTATAGATAAGGCAGTCAAAACAATTATATAATATAGAGGCAGCATAATACACTGTCCTGCTTCCAATTCACTACGTTATTTAGAACTCTTCAGCTAAAATGAGTTGCTCATGAAATGTTTCAGGAATTCTACATTTCTCTAGAACGGTCTGTTTTAACATTACCATGTACATACATCGTACTATAAGCATGCCCTACTAGCGCAAGCTGTACCCTAATCATTGTGCTTAATGCTATATAAAGCATCGGTGGTGGAGTCTGCATTTTGAGATCCAGCAATTCTAGATGATACGCAAAGAGAAAATGTGTGTGGAGGCTGATGGCCACGTTTGGGCTCAGAAATGCGGTAGAAGGTCCACTCTCATGTTTTTGGTGGGCTGCATCAGTGCATAACATGCACTTGCATTGAAATTAATCTTGCTCGCAAACTTCTAGTGGTTGAGATGAGCAAGACAGAGAGCAGCTGTAATATGGGGTGCTGGTTGGCTTATGTAGAGTCTAGAAAACGAGTATATGAAGTAATTTTGCCTAAAGGACAAAGCAAGATGATCCAATGCACTGTAAAGCTCTATTGTGAGAAACAACAGTCTTGTGAATCACCGTAGTCTCTGGTTTCCAAATGAAATGCAAGTGTATGGGGAGAGAAGCACAGTGGGGAGTCAGAGCTGGCAGGCCTTGTGATGGGTGACGGCAACCATGGCAGCTTTCAGTTTGCCTAAGGCCTGTATTGGGGTCTTGCAAATAATATGGAATGGCATACATGAGGGCAAGAAGTCAGATGTGCATCTTACTAAGAATCATAATTTTTGTCATGGTTTGTGTTTTAGTATTTAGAAAGCTAAGCAAGCTGACTTAAAGGGGGGAGGTCGGGCAGGCAAAAAACCAAAACAACAACAACAAAACGAACAACAAACTATACTGATACTACATTATATTTTCTGTTTCTGTATGTCTGACTTTCCTGAGTTGCATCATCACTGGATTTGCTTGATGTTTTTGGTTGATGAAAATATATCACATAAGTAGCCTGGTTCTTTGTAGATCTGAACACTTGTGTTCAGTGCTGTTTTTTGTAACTGTTAAGTTTTCCCTTTTGTATTTTTTCTCCCTTGTCTAATGTTATTTGCTTTCATGTGATAGCACTCTTTTCAGCTTGGCATTTAGACAAAGGTTTCTGACATGTTCTTGCCATTGTGTGTCATAGCTAGCTTTTAACACTTCACATCAAATTTAGCCTGACTTTTTTGTTGATTTTGTTCTGATTTTCTACAGTGGACAGGCCAAAATCCCAGCAAATCAGAACTTCTGGTACCATAAGGCGAACTTCTTCTTTGGACACAATTACAGGACCTTACCTCACAGGACAGTGGCCACGTGATCCCCACGTACACTACCCTTCATGTATGAAAGATAAATCTACTCAGGTAAAAGCTGTAAAACAAGACAACAGAGATATTTCGTATAATTGATGTCTTCCTGATAAATACTGTTATCACCTGTTCTGGAATCTTAGCTCAACTTAATTCCAAAGAAATGTGGATTCACTTAATTTTTTAATAAATATAAAGCCCTAAAAATAGGGTACAGTAGTGCTTTTTAATCAGTGTCAATTCAGTAACATATGTGACAGAGAATATTTTTACGCTTTTAGAAAACAGTCGGTAAAAATAATTGTCTGTATGTGGGCAGTTCTGTTGAGGCTAAATATGTAGATTTCAATCTCAGGCTTGTATCTGGTATATTTCGAAGCTGCTATATGCAAAATTATCCTGTTATTTAAAAAACCCAAAGATTCCATAATAGAAGTGGCTGACAAACTAAAGATTTTACTAAATTGTAGTAATAAATCTGTATGTCTTTAAAAGTGTGTTTGTGGGGGAGGAGAAGGAGAGAGGCTGCTGTTAAGAAGAATTGATCTGTTTGTCACTAGAAGGGAAATCCAGAAGCAGCAGCCGGGAGTAAGTGATGTGGGCTTGGGATGTTCCCTCTGGTGCTTGGTAGCAAGAAAGACAAACAAAAATGCTTTGTGGAAGAGATGCCTCTTGAAGCCAGGCATCAGAATGAGAGCCTCACCGCCAGCTACAAAGGGAAGGCTACTGAGGTTATTACCCCTGGCTCCTCCTCAGGGCTCTGTCCTGAGCAGGAACCCCTGGCAGGGGGACTACTGTGGCATTCATAGGGCTCTCGTGCTCTTTGGCTACAAAGCTGAATGGTTTTTCTTGCCTGATTCCTCCTCATGCTGGAGCTTGTTGCCTACAAGGTTGATCCCTACCCAACAGGTATAAAATATATAATTCTAAAAAAACCTAAATTATTAGCAAGGGAGTGCATTCTGGATTTTTCAGTAGTGTTATTTGGATATAGAGTAAGTCATCTGAGCTTGTGTTCTAAACTGAATTGGAAACATGAAGAAACTATCTGTCTTTGGTTATATTTTCAATCTACAGGCCAGGTAGGGATGGCTTTTAAATTGGTTTTCCATGTCTGGTACCATGATTCTATCCATTGCTGTCATGGGTGTCCTGTGAAGAAAAATGGTACTTCTGTCATCCTGCCTTTTGCTTATAACTCTCTTTTGCCATTAAGAACCATTCTAATGGAAGTTTATGTTGTTACAATGTATATGATACCATTAAAATATCAAGGATTTTCTGTCATAGCTCCACTTGTAGGTCTAAGTTTTGTTTGTTTTCCACTGACTTGCAATATACTTGTCTCCCATTCTACCACCATTGGACAGAGCAAATGCAGCAGCTCTTTACATTGATTCTAGGTTTTAGTCTTCTATGTAATACTGAATTTCTCAGGACAAGTTAGAATGTATAAATAATTTTCCACATCTCTAAAATATACTGTAATGCCACACAGGAGGTCCTGTGATGGGGAAAGAATAAGCATAGAATGCTTAGAAAGGAAAGAAGATCTGTCTGTTCTAGAAATCCCATTTAATGAATTTGGGAATGCGATGATTTAAATTGTTCCTGGAGACATTTAAAAATTGTTGTGGGAACCTTTAAGAAAATGCTGTCTTCATATCCTACTCATTCATTATGAAACCAGCCAGCCAGTTTTAGCAAAAAGGAAGAGCAAGCAGTTGTCTTTACTGTCATGAAAGTTCTCCCTAAAAAGATCTTAATCCCGGATTTACTTCCAAGGTAACTTCCTTTTCATAGTTTTATGCCTTGAAGGTCATCTGTTTTGAAGCTATAATTTCAAGAGATGTTCAGTAGCATGCTTTGTAGTTACTGTATTTCTTAACCCCTCTCTCTTAAAACATACATCCGTATCAAACTTTGCAAATACCCTTATGAATAGAAAATTTAGAATATTTAAACATTCACAAACAAACCTTTTCACCAGTTACAGAAAAGAGAAACAAACTTGTTCTATAAATATTTGAGCTCCAAGCATTTGGCAGTAAAATTGCTTTCCTAGTGAGCTCAAGTAAGTGTTTAGGTTATTTGACCTGTTGGCTGCCATCCTTCGCCTCATTCAGAAACAAAGCTCAGGGAGGAAAGAAAAAGTCGTACCTTTTCAGCATAATCCAATTTAATGGAGGGGAAAGGAAGTACTGTTGTCAGTACAAGGTGAAGTATTTTTTTCAAAGGGGAAGGGCAGGGAAGTTTCATGGTGTGGATTTGTGGGGATATCTTAGCTGTCTTTTAATTTATGCAAAAATCAAGCATTTAGCAATGCTTAGTTTGAGTTGAAAAAAATGTCTTGACTACTTGGAACTATATGAATATGTAAAATGCGATCGGCACAGTGAATTCCATTTTTTTGAAATAAAATATTCACTAGGGACGCTTGTAGATTAACTTGGTCATAAAATATTGACTTATGCTTTGGTTGTGTGGGTTTTTGTTGTTCGTGTTCTATGTAGTTTGAAGTATAGCTGATTCCAAGAACTAAAGATGAGATCCAGGTTGTTGATAGGATGCATTAATGGCAAGTTAAATTAAATTAAAACTTTCCTCTTTACCTGAGTACCAGCACAAATACTTCCACTACTTCATGTTTGGCTACGTAACAGTTTAGTTCATGGGAGTTCATATAGATTATAGTAGCTAAAAATAATACCACTTGGTAGTTTAGCAGAGTGGGAGATGGTAACAAAGGAAATCAATAAAACCAAGATAATGAAAATCAATAAAGTGTTTTTTTGGTATGAGCATGTTGCATTGGAGAATTAATTGTTTTACTTCTAAACTCATGAACAATACTGTCAGTATAACTTAAGTTGTAGGTGGAATAGTTATTTCTCTTTCAAGGGTACTTATTGTCCCTAATTAAACATTAATTTAAAATCCTCATTTTTTTTGCAGTTTCATGTAGGTGGTGATTGTGGCTGTTCCAAGTTTCTTAGAATTCTTGGATTTAAAAAAGAAACAACCAAAAGTCAGATTCTGATCTTTGCTGTGATCAGATGAACCTTTAATGAGTTTTATTACAACTTCTTGTTTCTCAGTTAAGTTCTTTGAACCTGTGTAGTGCTTACGAACAAAATATTTCTTCCTTGTCTAAAATTAAACCAGGATTAAAAAAAAAAAAAAGAAGGGTATTATAATTTAAATAGAGGAAACAATTTTTTGTGTGTGTGTTTTAGTTCCTGTTGCATCTTGGAGGGTAATAACTGTAGTTCATATATGTGTGTCTCAAGTGTTTTGACTGAAAACACTGAAGAGAAGTGAGGTTGTTATGTTTGCTTTTGGAAAAATGTGCTATGGCACTGTGCATTGTGATATTTGTACAATTCCAGATCTCAGAATTGTGCATGCATTTATACATGTGTGTGTATGTGTGCATATGCATGCAACTAGTTAACCTTTGAGAACCAGCAAGTTTCAAATAATCAAAGGTATGTCATTTTATTTAGTAGCGTTTGAAGTATTTTGGAAATGTAGGGAAACTTACTATTATAGGAAGTTATATATGTTGATATACTTTGTGATCCCCTGCCCAATTTCCTCCACTGTCCTACTTCCCTCTCCTTTTCAGTAAAATTTGAACTCTCCTTAAGGCCATTTAAAACTCAGTATAGCTTCCTTCCTCATTTTTTCCCTCTCTGTTGGAAGCACTGAGCAATTTTGTATACTTCTCCTTCATGCTATACATGTAAGAATTTATGCCTTTCTAGCTTGAGGAATAATGCAATGTTGAAATGGATATGCCTGACCTCAGGATCTTCAGAAACATTTGGATAATCACTATAATTTATTTATATAATTATTTGGCAGTAGCTAAATTACTTTAAAGATTTTTATAAAATTAAAAAGGAGAGATTAGGGCTAAACATATGATGTTGGTGTCATAACAAAGATATTGCGAGTTAAAGAATCTGTGGAATCTTTCTCAGTCTGAACAATACAAAGAAAAGAACAAATGACCAAAAATAACCAAGTGGAATATGATTCAGTGATTTCCCGCTCCCCCCGCCCCGAATTCATAATAAACCAGGAGGCTCAATTACCTGAAGCTTTTTTACTGGTGTATTAGTTAACCATTGTTTTCATGGGATATTTTAATGACGTATGTTAGGGGAAAGGACAAGGAGGGAGAGATGTCATGTAACTATGAATTTGTCATTCTGACTTCTCTTAACCTGTCTGATGTTTAAGAGGAGTTGTCACCTGTAGTCAAATTAACTTTCTAGATCTTTAGGCTGTTTTTCTAAAATTTCCAGGGGGCCTTTGAATGCTTTAGAAAACATCTGAAGACTCATCAGGCTTTGTCTGCTAGTGGTGGTGTTGCGTTTCTTTTTAATGTGAAAGTTTTTCAAAAACATTATTGCTTCTCCTGTAAAAGTAAGACTTATGTTCTTAATATTTGCACCCATCCCCCAATGTAGTTAATCTGGAATGCAGGTTAGGTATAGTAATTAGAGTGAAGGGCTGGCAATAAAATGTGAGATATTTAGAGTAATTCAGTCTTATTTTAGGTTTAGGTGGGTTGGTACTCCATGCAGTCATTTTGATCTAAATGAAGTGGAAAGAATGTAGGTGTATATCCCTGACATAGCTGGAAAAGCAAGGCAGAATTACTAAACATGTTGGAAGAAATGCTAATCTCTACAAGGCTGGGTGAGTTAGAACAATGGTGGTTGTGATTTACATTAAGACTGAGGAGAACAGCCAGATGTGGTGTTCTCAGCATGTCCTATCCTGTGTGCATGCTTTAAGCATTGTGTCAACTGGGTCTGGGACCACGAACCTTCATGTTTTGGAATATCAGTGATTCTCCTTCTGAAGCCACGTTATGTGTTATTTAGTGTTTTCAAGGTTCTCCTAAAATGTTTTAAATCTTAGTTTCTGGATGTAGACTTGCAGGAATAGTCCTTCTATTTCATGGAGTTCGGTTCATACTTAAGTGATGCTGTAAATTTGTTTCAGCTCTGAAATAGTACCAGCTTCACAGATAGTGCCTGTGACCTCTCCTGCTGTGTTCCTGACTTGATGTACCTCAACTTTGGTTTTGTTTGTTATGACTGAGAAATTTTTCTTCAAATACATTTTGAGTTACTTTTTTACTTTCATTATTGTTTTAGTATGTTTAACACATGGGAGATACACTCGCAGCTTCAAATGGAGGCTTCCATGGGTAATCTTGTTTTGTGAAAGTTGTAAATAAAGATGGGAAAACTATTTTCATGAAATGTGGTGTGTCAAGGGTGCTGTACACCCCCATCTTATTTGTGATGTAAATTAAAACATTGAAGTGAGATAACCAGGTGCCCATACATGAGCTAAACTTAAAAAAAGTGGAATTTCTATTTGAATGTAACAAGTGTGGGGTTTGTTTGGAGTTTTTGTTTTGTGGGTTTTGTTTGGTTTCTCCCCCTTGCCCCCCTTTTTTTTAAGCTTTTGCTTGAATATGAGAATTTGGGGTTACAAATCCAAAACTTGTCTTCATATAATGTGGGTTACAATGTGTTATAAGCAGCAATTTCTAGGGTTTGAAGAAGGCTGGCTTGCTATAATATTATAGTAACTTAACCTTTCTTTTTTTTTTTCCATCTGAGTAAAAACAGCACATTAATATAACATTGCCTGACTTGAGTACTGTGCTATAGAATCATCATATAGTATTTGTAGTCTAATAACTGCAAATAAAATTGAGGGACACAGTCTGGCCCCTGTATACTGATACTTGTATGTATGTTTTTAAAGTTTGTGACTTGACTTAATTTACCACAGTAATCTTTGTCTCAAGGGAGGTGGTATTTGAATGGAAGAGAGTGTCAAAGCATATTTGAGAAAGGAAAAAATTTAGTATTAGGTGAATGGATGTTTTATATTCTTAATTTCTGATTAAGTCAGCTGCAATATAGGGATTCCCACCTCTCTCTACTAATAGTCAACAGTGTTGATTAAGTTGTTTGGCTTTGTTCTTATTGTCTGGATCAATATCTGTGCTTATTAAAAAATACAAGCAAGCTCTTGCTTTCTACATTTTTTTAACAGTGTACTTCTCTTTATTGAGAAACTCACATAGGCTTTTTAGGTGCTTGATGTCTTTTCTGTTCTGTTTATTAAGCTGTAGTTGAAAACCTATAAGCTTGTAGTGATCCCTGGTACACTCTCCTGCACTACAGGTAAATATTTAAGTACCTGAACTGCCTGTTTCTATTATACTTCATCCTGGAGTTGTTTCCCAAACTATGGAGCATTGTTGTGTTCAGAATACCCTCTTTGGAAGATAAATTTTCAAAGAATTCCCTTTGCATTGATTTCGTATGAGAGTATGGTTCCAGCTGTACTTAGAATATAGTAAAATAACAGAAGAACAATTTTAATTGGAAAATAAATCGAAATAGAGGATGAAAGCCCATGATTTTGAAAAAGGAGAAAATTTCCCTTGTTTTCTCCAGTTCTTCAGAAATCTGTAAGCCACCTCAGCATTAAAAAAAAAATAAATTAAAAGCAATACAGTGTCTTTCACACGAATTTCAGGGAGGTAGTAAGTACCCAATCTACAAGAACAAGTAATTATTTAGAATGTGGCTCTGCTAAAATGCAGAGAGAGAGGATGCACAGACAGGTAGCGTGTGGCAGGGGCTCCAATTTGGGTGACGAGAGTCACAGGTTGCCTGCCTGAGGGACTCCCATGTTTTCCTCATAGTTTTAAGTAGCTATGTTAACTCTTTACTCTTTTTACTGATTTTATTTCATAACCACATTATCTTCTGGCTTATTCCCCAGACCCTACACAAAAGAGAGTCATATAATAAATACACAGAACTCTTAACTTTTATAAAGACTTGTTTTTTCTTTCCTGGGAACATGTAGCAAAAACCTTGATACTGATGTTTTCCATTTTGCTTTCTAATTGCCCACACAGCTTGCTGGTGTAAAAATAATGGAGAAAAAGCCCCACCAAAACCATGGGAAGTGCAGGGCTGGCAGAAGACACAAAATGACTTAGCATATTAAATATTGGCACTTAGAAGTGCCAGGCTGTGGGCCGTACAATACTATAGCTATGAAGGTATAGCCTGTGGCCTGAAGCTGCATGTCAGTGCCTTATGGTTCCAGGCCTGGCCTGGTGGGCTTGGCTTGAGTGGCCTGGCCACAGAGGGGGCTTCCACCTCCCTTCACAGGGCAGCAAGGGTGAGGAGCTGTAGATAGTGGTTTTGTGGTGTTCTCCAAGGTGATGCTCGGCCTCCTCCCAGAGCACAACAGTGTCTGCCATGTGTGTGTGTGTGTGTTACAGAAGTTTCTAGACCCTAGAGAGGAAGTAAGAGTTAGGAAAGCTGTGGAGGAGCAGGGTTTCCATGCATGAGAAGGAAGTTCTGCAGGGAGGTGGATCCCAGATCCTACCTGTCCTGCTGGGCTGGGGTCCTGTCTTCTTGGACAGCAGTGGTCCCCTCCTCGAAAAACCTCACTACTAAATTCTCATCGCTTTTAGTGGTATTGGTTTATTTCTTGATGCCTTATTGTGAAATACTGAGCTAATAACTAGTAGGAATTGCTGAAAGAAACCCCTTTGTTTTTTCTTTTCATTAATTTGTATAGGTGCTTGTAGCCCTGAGTCTTACATGGTTTATACCTTGAAGTCTCCTTGGATTTAGATGTTCCTATTGCTTCTCTGACAGCTGGTGACTCTTATTCAGAAATGCTGGTGGATATCCTCAATTTTCGTAATAGTTTTTTTTGTGAATGAAGAAGAATTGGGAGATCTGGCTTCCAGACCGTTCTCTGTCTTTAGCATTTAACTTTATAGCTCCTACATCCAAGGACAGTCCCTGACCTTCTGGGCTTGCAGACAAGGCTAGAAAAGGCCCACTCTCCACTGTTATGCTCGTGTAGGTTGGTGCCAAAAGTAATAAGAGGTGTATCAAACTCTGTATCAAGTCAGAGTTACCAAGAAGGAATTGATTATATGGCCTAGTGATTAAGGAAAAAAAGTGGGAGAAGTGAATCCTGGCTTTTGGTCTCTGAGTCTATTTTTTCTAATCTCATGGTTTTCTAAACTGTCGACTGGGTGAAAACTAGAAATGGATGCCAAAGTGCACATGGGAGTAGCCAGGTAAGGGTTTTTTTTATGATTGCCAGGCCTCTGTTTCTTTGTAAATACACATTTGCAAAGCCTTAGTTTTCTAAATTGTTTTTATGTATTGAGACTATTACTGCTGCATATCAGATTCTGAAATTTATTCCTCATGTATAACGCCTGAACTCTGACACTGCAGAAAGAGTAAAGCAATTATTTGTGCCGAAAGTTTTTCTTACCTGGAGAATTCAGTACAGTATATTTTCTTTTTATTTTTTCCCCTCTAGACGCCTAGCTGTTGGGCTGAAGAAGGAGCAGAAAAGAGATCACATCAGCGCTCAGCATCATGGGGAAGTGCTGATCAACTAAAAGAGGTGAGAAGTTTTGCACAGTGGAGACTTTTGTTTTGAGTATGCCCAAGACATTTTTTAGTCCCTATCTGAAGTCCAGGAAACTACACCCTTTCCCTCTCCTCTGTTGCTTTTGAAACAAGTTCTACTTAAACCTAAGAGTTGTTTCAAGACTGGTTGTTATTTTATGCCTGTTGGATTTCCTCACTTCCTACTTCAGTGTTGGCTGTGACCAAGTGGCCAGAGTGTGTGCTGGGGAACCAGCTTGTTGCTTACTAATTTTCTGCTCAGAGTTACCTTAGCTACCTTTCTGTTCTTAACCGCTGCTCTCCTGAAAGAGGCAAAGTTTAAGTTGCTACATTAGCATATTCTTATTTGGAAATTTCATTCAAGTTTAAGGGTGGAGATAAAGAGGACATCACTTTCAGAAATTAGAAAGGAGGGTAAATGTTGATACAGTGATGGTATGATTACTTGCAAAGCTCTTTTAATCATACATATTCTGCTGCAGACTACAAATGCAACTAGAAGGAACCCACCACAAGTGAAGTGGATTTGCATCATGAGGAAATAGATACAGTAAAATGATCTCCATTTCAGCCAAAATGACAATATTTCAGTTTTTGTCCCAGTTAACTCTATTCTCTTCAGAGTTCATGTAACTCTAGCTCTGTCTGCTACCTAATAACTGGCCTGCAGTCAGCCTCATGCCGCTGTCAGGAAGGGTGCAACTTCTCTTCAAGACCTACACCTTTCTTTTTAATAAATGAATCTTGCGGCATATTGTCATGGGATGGGACTTTCCCCTGACGCCCTGGGCTTTTTGCATCCCCTCTTCTCATTCCCTGTTTAATAGGACATGTCCTATTAAAAAATGAGAAGAAATGTGTAGGTTGTCTGAGGAGATGATGTTACTGGCAACCTGTAGTCTTCTTCCAGACCATCATTGATAGGAGGAATAGTTGTCAAAAGCAGTAATGTAACCTGAATTTTAAAATCAGATGTGACAAATACAGAATAATCTTGTATTCCAGTGGTGGCAGTAGCCTTATGTTTAAAGCTGAGGACCTGGGCCAAAGAGAGGTCAATCCAGAAAGGGTTATCTATTCCCATCTTGTTGAGTACCTGTTATGAAAGCCATCAAAGCTGATTTGCTAGTACATAGGTCTTCAGTTGTCCGGGTGCTTTTGTCTGCAGCTGTGAGCAAGCACTTAGAATCACAGATTAAATTCCCGGAAATTAGTGCAGGAGTGTCTTAAAAGTTTTGACTTAAACATTACCTACCAGCACAAATTGTGGCAGGGGAAGGAATAGCATCTGTGTTTCCAGGATAATGCTTGCTTGCTCTTACTGAGAGACCATCCTTCATCTTCTGGCAGTTCCTGATCAAGTTCTGCAACAAGCAGCTTTTCTTCACCACAGGGCTGTGACTGTCAGTGATAGTGAAACCTTCCGCATGTAAGCGAGTCTCTGCCATTTGATAACAGTGATCCATTGTGCTAGGCTGCCATCCTCGTTATGGGCTAAACCACAAGAGAAATACAAGGAATGTGTGGCCGATGGATTTCACGGTTCCTTTCTGATAGAACACAGTAATGGAAAAATGGGGTGTGTGGAAGGGAATTATTTCTATACAAATTTTACAATGGTTGTTCATCCCAAAACCTGTCCTTGTATTCTGCAACTTATAGTTCTTCCCCTTCCTCTGTTTTTCTTTCTCCAGCTTCTCAAGCCAGTTTTCTTGCCCTTTGTAGTTCCCTGGGTTCATAGTTCCCATGTTGTTCTGCATGCTTTATCCAGCCAGTTCTCGTCTGTCTTCCTTTACTTGAGCTCTTACTCAGTTACTTTCCATCTCCTTGTCTGTTCTGTCTCTCCATTGTTTGGCTTCTGTTTTATCCCTTTTTCTCTCACCTGTAAGTCCTGGTTGCAGCTTCTCTGGCTGGCTACTTAATGCCTCTGTGGTGGGTGTTGAGTTTGTTCAATACCAAGAGTATCTGCACTTAGTTTCTTTGTGCCACAGTAACTGGCAGTTTCGGGAAGGAAAAACTCTCTGGGGCAATTCTGTTCAAACTGTAAAGCCCACTAGAGAGAGAATTGCTAACAAATGCTGCTGCCAGTTCCAAACATCTTCCTTGAACACGTCCAAAGTGAAATTTTTGCTAAAACTTTGCCAAATGTAAAGGCTTTTCCAAGGGAATAGAGGGGCATGTTCCCACCACAAAGGATCCTCAGACAAATTTTTGCTAACAAACAAGTTATCTTCCAAAGCTTTGAACAACGGTTTCCCAGGTAAAAAGCTACAATAATGTGTATTAGCGCATAAAATGGGAAAATTATTTCCATCCCTCTTCCATTTTAATCTCATTTTTAAAACCACTCTAATACCTGTGCTGAAATCTCTGATGAGAAGGGGATAGGAGAGATGAATGTTGCATGGTGGACTTCAGACAAAATTTGACAAAGGTATAGGCAACTGAAAGCAAGAGCTGAAGTAATGGAAATAAAAGAATCACCTCTCCTGGGCAACTGCATTTGTTATGAGTAACACAGGTAACAGTAGTTCTGCTCAGCATTTTCAATTGTTTCCCATATCATTTGACAGTAAACAAGTAGGTAGCTGTTTACAGTTTCCTTGGCTTGTCTTGGCAGTTTGGGTTCATGTTTTCTTGCTCCAACAATGGAATGATTTCTAGCATGTATCTTTTGTTATGTTGATACTGTAAATCAGCCAAATACTTGTATGCATAGTTTTAATTGGTTTTGATAGAATATTCAATGTGCTTTTAAGTTTAAAAAAATATTTTTCCTCTCTTAGTTTGAATACTATTACAATTAAATGCATTTGTTTAACACAACTGGGAACTCTTTTTAAAAGACTTGCATTTAAAAAAACCTAAAAATGAATGTATAGACTTAAGATCCCAAGCAAGCAAATGAATTTTGTATTACCACATAAAAAAACTTTGGGTAGCTGAAAATTTTGTCCTTGAACTGAAACAGTTGGGTGTCAGGACTGAATCTGTCTAGGAGTGAAATAGGCAATGCTTGCTTTCTTGTAGTGGATCTGTTAAAAAAGTTTAAAAGTCCTCAGCTCTCAATATGAACTTTGTAATGATAAAGTGTACCTTTTTTTACCACCTTGACAATTTCTTTTTTTATTCTGAAGGGTTCTACTGCTTGTTTTTATGAAGTCTTGAATATAACTTGGAAGATAATGCCAGGGTGCTTTAACGTTATTTTAATAGATACACGTCTAGATGGGAGATAAAGATTGCTATCAGAGTCTTTGTATTGGACACAAACCAAGTAGTGGTTTGAACCACTGGTGTTTTTTCCCCTTTCAACTGGAATAGTTACTTTGAAATTCTGTTGAAGTTGAATAGGGACAATTTAAGTTATAGCTTACCATGAACTGGAATTTATCCAGAGCTGGAAGAACCCAGATTTTAAAAGAAGTAGTTTTCAGTTCATGTGGGTTTTTAAAGACATCAGAATTTCAGACAACTGATTTTTCTCTTCCCTTAAGCACTTCTGTATGCTGCATCTGTTACACTGACACCAGAAAACTCCTGTTGCAAGGTCCCTTTTGCTCTAACAGAGACTTGAAAAGGACTTTGGAATAAAAGAGAATCAAATATGAGAGCCTGCACTTTTTATGTGCACTTGCATATACCAATAGAAAGATTGTGTTCAAAGGTTTAGGGTGAATTTCTAATGCTTGTTTTACTCTTTGACCTACTGATTAACTTGTTTGTTAGCAAATGGTTCATGAACGAGTTAGAGCTCACTCTCATTAATAAGGAGTTTGTGACTTGTTCAGCAGTAGAAGTTACTGTGTTGTGCAGCCTGAATTGTAGAAATGCAACCTGTTGGCTGGTAAATGTTAATGAGCACTTGGACAGGAATGGTGAGATGTGATCTGTTTCTGGGCACACGAGGAAAATAATGTCCCAAACCCTTTCTGTTTTTTAGCAGCCCCATTAAAACTGAGTGTTTTGTTACTGCACTTTTGTTTTTTCCTGCCGCATAGCACGTTATTCTTTTCCTGCCTTATATTCCAAACCGAAATACCTATATTGCTGCCCAGAATGCTGCAGTGTCGGGGAGTATTTACACCATTGTAATGGTTGGATCTTCAAGTACATGTTTTCATGATACCAGTCACTTGGCCCCATTTTCTTTGCAGAGCAAATTCCATAGCTGATATTACTTGCATCTGTCAAGTGCCCAAGAGACAGGATCTGCTACTTCTTTGACGTACTTGGTAAAACAGGTGCCATGAAGGCATATGTTTCATACTCCTTCCTCACTGCACAAGTTATGTCTGCTTTCCTGGGAGTAGTGTACCTCATACCTGTCCGCAGCTCATTTTGGTTATGTTTGGTGCTCTGATTGTGCTTCTCTGCTGCTTAGGGAGAAGGTGAAGGTAAACTTCCAGGAAGCTAGCGCAGCTCCCTGTTCCTCTTAGTAGTTGTGGCTTCGAGTTTGAGATGGAAAATAATTGGTAATAAAAAGATAGTCTTGTAGAAGAAAAAGAAAATTATTGAGATTTCAAGATCAGCTTTAGTATATGGTAGACTTACTGGACTCCCACTGGTGGAAAGATGGAGCATCATTTGGTTTTGAGGATTCTTCTGTCCATGGACTAGGTGCTACTGCCTGCTTAGTGTGGCTGCTCTGAAGCTGGGTTGTCTGTGCTGGAAACTCTCTCTTTCCCATGTTTGGAGGATGAATAAGAAATGGCAGATTCCTATTTATGTGTCCATCGTTACTTTCTCTTTTTTCGTGTGTGATGATATCTACCACATCATGGAAAGCTACGGTACTTCAGATTCAGGGCTAAAGACAAATTATGAGAAGACGTATCTATTATATTTTTTTCACTGCGTTGCATGTTTAGTGACCTGTCAGCTCCAGATACATGGTCAGATTTTTCAAAAAGTTTTAATCTTTCTTTTTCCACCCAAGAAGCCTTTTCTTTCTGTAACTGTCAAGAAACTACTGCCTGCCAAATTATACATACATACTTGTGAAGTGACAGAACCTCAGTTTCTAGGGCTCCATGATTCCTTTCAGGATATCAGAGCTTCAAGGTTTTGGTTGGCCTATGGAGACATACCAGCCTATCAGCACTCTCCCATTTAATGTTTTCACTGTCTAAATTTTACACTGAGAGGCTATATTCTCAAAGATTTGCAAGCTGTTTGTGACAGAAATCAGTCAGAAATTGTATGTATTTTTTTTTTTTTTTAATAGCATGCTCCCAAGGAAAGCTCAGAAAGCTAGATTTCATTTAAATAAAAAAATAGGGTATTTTAACTTTTGAACCAGGAGGAAATGCACAGCATTGACAGACAGCAGAAATGAAAGATTTATATACAACACTCTCCCTGCTTTTTGATTATTTTTGTAGACATTGTTTTTCTCTTCTGTTCTTAAATTTTTAAAGGGGAAGATGAAGATTTATCCCTGTTCTCCTCATTCTCCCACATTCTAATGCAAGACATAAATTTTTGTATACTTACCTGCTTGCTTATTCACCTTTCTGTGTAGCTAGGTTTCCTAATTGCCACTGTTGCTACAGGGAGAATGGGGAAATTCTGGTCAATTTTTTTGCTTTGTTTTGTGAGTGTTTTGTTTGTTTGTTTTTTGTAGAGATGAAGTATCTCTTCAGACTCCTTCAAAGTTTCTTCCAGCATGATGCCTGAGTTACACCTTTCATCAAGAGATTAGTCTCCCAGTTCTATAAATCTAGCTTGTCTGTGTTAGAAACTCAGTTGTATTCAGGCTTTGCCTTGATGTACTATACACACAGACCCTTTTGGAAATCTGAACTGTTTGTCTGTTGTTGAAAGATCAAAGTGTTCAGCCATTTCTGAGTAGCGGTTCTCTGAATACGGGTAACAAGCTGTGGCAAGACTTGATATAAAACCTTAAAGTAGATCCTTCTTTTGTGAGTGGTACCAGAAAAATCACAAAGAAAACTCCACAGCAAAGCTCCATCCAAACCTCTTCACCAAGCACTGTCATCTCTGGCACTGTGAAGAGTGATGTGAAGTGATTCTCTACCACAGAGTTGCTTTGCAAGAGCACTAGTGATATATTTAACTACTTGGAGTTAACCTCAGAGTGCATGTACTTGTAAGCTGTCACTCAGAAAGAAAGGTTACGTTCCAGCTGATGAAGTTCTTTGAAATATGAATTTCGTGTGCATTCAGTTCTCCTTACTTACCCTTCGGGTTTTTAAAAATTGTATCTCCTAGCTGAGTTAAAAGTGAAATGGGGCAGTGCTGTGTGTGCTGAGCGTGCAGGAGAGTGGGACTTGAGCACAGAGGAAAAAATTAACCGATTTTAAGGCAGTATCTGTTCATGTTGAGTGAATTTGCACATAGTGTAAACTTCTCAGACAATGCTTATTGAGATAAATACTCTCTTTTATGTAGAAATTATCCAGGAGGAATAAATAAGTGGAAGAATTCCCAGATGAAATTCTTTAGTTTCTGCTAAGGAGCAGGTCAAATGGATAATGGCTTTAGTTGCATTTGACCTTTAAAATATGTAACTTTTGATTAGGCATCTTTGCAGCAGACCGCAGAAAAGATAATTCCATCTGCCTGAAGGAATCTCTGATAATTTGGCCTGCAGGGAAATGCTATTAAATGTATTAAATAAGTTCTCCAAGATGAGTAATGCATATTGATTGCCAGTTGTTTGTGAAGGCTCTTTGCTTTTATGTGGAATTATCACTGGAAAACTTTGGTTTGGTTTAAGGTCAAATGAATTTGACTGTGGCCTTTATAGTCCCCAGTTTAAACCAATTACAGGCCAGAAACTGCTGCATATTGTCATTGTGACTACTTCTGTTTGCATTAGTTATTGTGGTGCTTGTTTGTAAATGGGGAGGTTTAGTACTTAAACTAAGCCTGCTGTTATATTCAGGTTGGCAATTAGGGCAGATACTTTGGAGAAAGTATCTCATAAGCAGGAAGAAGCTTTAATGCTCATGCTTCAAGGGAAGACAGTCCCATATGCTTGTAAAATCATCCAAAGAGGACTTAGGATGTCTGTGATTCACTTTATACGGGAAGATTTGGGCAGGTATCCATTCGGTAACTCATTATCACTTCACCTGAACTTCTTTCCAGCAGATTGCCAAACTGAGGCAGCAGCTTCAGCGCAGTAAGCAGAGTAGTCGTCACAGTAAAGAGAAAG
This sequence comes from Columba livia, assembly GCF_036013475.1. NCBI lineage: Eukaryota > Metazoa > Chordata > Aves > Columbiformes > Columbidae > Columba > Columba livia. Next base: position 28,092,404 of record NC_088603.1, read on the forward strand.
AACGTCAGTCACCTCTCCATGGCAACCACATAGCAATCAGTCAGACTCAGGTAAGTAGACAGTTGCTTGTATCAACAGCCTCCTACCTTATCAGGGTGGGGTGAATAGCCTGCTGTTTATTCCTGTATTTCTTCTGTTTGTTTTCTTACGTGGTACACTGAAATGCTTAACAACCTGATACCATTGCATCTTCACTGAAATTTATCCCATAGTCGTCGTCTAATGAAAAAAGAATTGCAGCAGGATAGCAACTAAAATATATTAAGATGCTGTAAAAATTCTGAGCCTGGCCAGATAAGATGCTGTTTCCAGGAATACATACTTCCTTCCAAGACTAATTTTTGTGGTACACTTATCAAAAGTCCCTGCTTGCCTGGAAGGTATTTGCTTATCAGTTTCACAACGCAATTTCATCTGAGCTGGTTAAAAAAAAAAAAAAGTACCAAGGGTGTAAACAGTCTGGATTGGCAGCCCAACAACTGATCAGTCTTTGAGCAGCAAGCAGAACACTAACTGGCTTGTTACAAACAGACCTGTAATTCACCTTACCGTGCATTCATCAGTAAAAGACAGCAAAACTGTATCACCAAAGATTCGAGGGAAACTATCATTCCCTTGTCCCATCTTAGGAAACTTCCTGATATTGCACTTATTGGTCAGTTTGCCAGAGAGGCAATTTCCACATGATGTCAAGAAAAACAATATTGTGGTATTTACTTTCTAAGAAGAAAGTTGTAATTCACGTTGAATTTAATTTCAGCTGAAATCAAAGATGTTTCTTTTCACAGTACGCCATCCTTGATGACTAGGGGATCTGTTACACTGCAGGATAAAAGTCTTTTTCTTCATGGTTTTGTCTGGGTCATACCTGTTGGTGGTTATCGTAGTCCAGAATCATTGTCAGTATAGGATCCTGTCTTCTAGCATGAAAGTTTGTGGTTGCAGTGCTGCATTACAGTACGGTTGTCAAAGCATATTTTGAGAGTTTCCATCATACTAAATGGAAACAATTGCTATCATCATGAGCCTTTGCTCGTTCTAGACACTGACTTATTGTAAAACCTCAATCAGACATCATCTTTAGGATGCAGAATCTTAGATCCATATTATGTTGATGACCGTGCTCATGTTCGGTACCGATGGGCATTGTGATGACAGGGCTTCTCTCCAGCCATCAGTCTATGGATTTGATATCCTCTGCTCTGAGAGGTTAAGCTCAGGCTCCCACTCTGACGCCTTCTTTATTTTGTTGTCTTGTTACGTAACCTACTTTTCAAAGTGATGTGTGAGTTTAGGCAAATTTTAATATAAGTGATCATTTTAACGCTAGCCTAGCTAAGACAGTTTTTTGCTTTAGCTCGTTTTCATGTTTTACCAGCTTAGAAAAATCTCCCTGTGCTTGGACTATATCGGTATTTCTCCTATTATAAAAATACTGACATATATCAAGAATAGCTTTGGACGAATTACCTGACCAAATTACTTGGCCATGAAACAGATTCTCGGCAGGATGCAATCGAGGATGCCTAATACAGTGTCTGTTCTAGCCACTGCAGACTACCAGTCAAATTGAAACCCAAGGATGAGTTTTAAAGCTCAGGTGAGGTTCAGTCAATGACTTTGAGCCTTAAGCCACTTGCAGAAAACAGTTAATCTCGTAGTGTTTGACAGTGCAGACATTGGAGTCCTGATTAAATTTAACCTACAGTGGATTCTTAACTTGGACCCCGTGTTACCAACAGGCCACTACTTGAACTCCTGAAATGCTGGTTCTGTCATTGTATTTCCTGACTGCTTTTTAAAATAGCTCGTGTTTTAGAAAGAACAGGTTGATCCATGGTGGCTCATCTTTTACAGTCGTTCTTCTGTTTGGTTAAAACCTAATCTTGTGATGAAAACATATGAGAAATTGATATTCTTCCTGAAACTCTTATGCTTCTATAACAAAGGATCCCACTACACCTAGTATAGAAAAGGGTTTTGCTTTCCCTCTTAAAGGAAGCTGTTGCCAGGTACGTGTGCCACTCTTCATAGTCACAGTAAAACCTGTCTTTGGCACAGACTGAACTGCACTTAGGACATATGCTTTGAAGGAACGTTCTTTAGTACTTGGGGCCCACTTTGTCATGGCTCATGCAACATTTTGATTTCTTGAGAAGGTGTTCTCTGATGGGGCCAGTGAAGTTCTCAGTTCTTCTCACCATTGTGGGAAGCTGTCCTGCAGGTAGCGTGTCAGAGTCAGAGAATGCCTCAACACAAGTGACATGCACCTTTGGAGCTGCATGTTGTGCAAGGTTCATTTGTCAAGAACATTTTGTCTTAAGCATCCTGTGTTTCTGTGAACAAGAGGAAAACACTGCTCATGGCTGGCATGGTAGGTGCATCTGTGCTTTGTAGCTGCTGCCAAGGTAAAGCTTCTGAGCTTGACTGTGCAAGATGTGTGTGCACTCTTGTGAATGGTTCCTGTTGGTAACAGAGCTTCACCCCAACAGTTTTTTCTGAAAACCATACCTGTATTTATTTCCATGCTTGATTCTTAAGCTCCAAGTTATTTCTTTTAAGACCTTTGATACAAAATTCTGAAAAGCTATGTGCTAATGAAAGTAAAGGTTCAGAATGGATGCCTTATTTTTTGTTCACTAAAGCCAACCAAAAGAGAATAAAAGTGCATTAAGTGAATATTTCAGTTGAGTGGTTAAGCTGTAGGAATGTTGGGAAATGCCTTTTGGATCCCAGTTAAACCATCAGCATCAGCACCCTGTGTACTCCTCCTGCCCCACTGGGTGTGCTGTAATCTATACATCTGGAAAGTACATATACCTACCTACTTATTGATAAGTGAAGTAGTAGAATGCTTTATTATAGAAAACTTTGAGTTAAGTAGAGGTGATTTTAGTGGCTTTTGATTTATGCAAGCATTTATTTTTATTTAAGTTTGCCATCTAGAAGATGATCTTTACTTGGCAAAATTAATACATTATCTTCTTACTTTTCAGGTTTTTTAGTACTGATCTCAGACTCCTGTCTTTATTCTGTTTTCCAACTTCAAATCATGTTGTTCTCTATTTTCTAGGCTTCTATTTCCAGATCAGTCCCTATGCCGTTGTCAAACATTTCAGTGCCAAAATCAACTGTTTCACGTGTGCCGTGTAATGTAGAAGGAATAAGCCCCGAACTGGAAAAAGTATTCATTAAGGAAAACAGTGGAAAAGAAGAAGTATCCAAGGTAAGCTTATATTAACGTGTTTATGGTTGTTTTTCCTTTGTAATCTATAAACACATGGGAAACCTTCCCTGTGAAAAACCCTCCTTGTGGCTGAAATTGCAAGTAATTTTCTTCAAAGTACTGTTTGTTTGAAAATTTTGCATCAGTGGTTTAGGGTGGGTGGTTTTTATTTCTTAAGGGCTTCTGGCCAAACATGTTTAAAATGCACTTTCTGTAGAGAACTTGAAAATTTTTGTGCAAAATTCAAGTGCTTGAAAATTTAGATACTTCAGGCTACAGTAGTAAGTAACTGGAGATCAGGAGAGTAGTTTATTTGCTCCATTTTGCATCCTTTTTCTTAGGCAGGACTTAAGTTTTCTGTGCTATGCTCTGCTTTTTGGCTTTAATGCTTTTCTTCCATAAACTGAATGTGAATGGCTTTACTTCCATGAAGCCGCTGTGATCTGTCTTGGGAGATCTCTGTATGGGAAATACTGACAAACAGCTTTCCTTATGTGGGAGAACTGGAGCAGTGGAATTGTCACTGCGGAGCACTGGAGTACTTAGATGACATTTAAAATGGGAAATCTTTGGTTTACAGCCACTGTTTCCTAAATAGTCAATGAAAATTTTCTGTTGTGGGATAAACTACTCCGTTTTTTCTAATCTTCTTGAAGATGTAGGCTTTGTTTTGTATGTTTGTTTGTTTGTGAATGGTCATGTAAAAGCAATTCAACACACAAGTCAAGCTATAAAACTTGAATCAGAGGTTTAAGATTTCAAAACCTGATATTTTTAGTTCTTCATTTGGGCAGTAAACTTCAAAAGCTTTTGAATAGTCTTGCCTTCTCCAGAGACTTAATTGTGTGGACAAAGCAGCCTTAAGAATGAAGTACTGTAGTTGTAGATGTTTTATGCTAACTTTGCTTTCCTGAGGCTGTCTCTTCCCTTTAGAAGAGGGGTGTGCTGTAACAGGGGAATAAAGAAAATAACATGCAAACCGAAATAGACAGCCCAAGTCAATAAACCTTATTGCACCATCTCCAAAGAGATTATAAAAACGTATGTATTACAGTGCCACCGTTAGTGCTGCTATGGCTGGAGTTGTAATCTCCGATGGTTATAGGACATTTCATTTGTTTATCAGACAAATCATCTTCATAAATGTTGTCCTTGGGCTTTAACAGCTTCTTACTTGGGATGCAGAACTCGGTCTCGTAAGTTACTCAATGTACTGGCTCTGGTCCAGCCAAAGAGTTAAGCACATACTTAAGTGCATTGTTGGCCTGGGGCCAGAGGTGCTCAGCAGTTTACGCAACCAAGGCAATAGCGAACCCTTCCTCCAAACATCTAGCTGCAGAGAGTCTTCAGACACAAAAGAAAGTAATAAATTAGACGTTGCCCTCGAAGTCACGTCGGTCTTTGTGGGCAGAGGATTGTTTCTTGCTATATAACTGTTTGTTGCTGTGAAGTCTGGTCTAATGGGACCTAAAGTGGGACTCCTAGCGCTCTCCTTGAGCTTGCTAGATCTCCTGGCTCACTTATGGAAGATAACAGGAGTAATTTACTCCATCTTACTGCTGGTGAACTTTCTCCTAATACAACAATTTCTCATATTTTTAGCCTGGGGGAGTTGGGACAGCTAGGTTAAAGGTTAGGAATTACTGAACGAAAGATAAACCATAGGAAACAAAACTTCATTAGATTCACTGCTTGCGAAACAATTTCTTCTTCTTTCAGTTTTCTGCCATTCATTCATGCTGTAACATTTTATGTTTTTAGAAAATATTTTAAAATAGCTATTTTAGTTGGTTGCGTTGGGTGATGTGTGAAGGCTGCATTATTCTATAGACTTGCTTGTAAGTTTGGTGTGCTTCTGGGTTTTCAGCGGGTTTCTTTTAACCTGTTGCCATGTTTACTTCACAGTTTTAACAGTGTATGTTCAAATCTTAATTTTCATATGAATAGATCTGTCCAGCTGCATGAAACACTTTGTGCCCTATTGTGAAGCTGTATTCATTTGGCAGGAAAGAATTGGGGAATAGCGTACAACCTGCTAAAAACACTGAGAAGGAATATTACCTTTGTTATAGGTGCTGCTCACTATTATTATTATCCCAAAATTTAGGTGCTACATTAATAGCTTTCTGATTTCTTCCATGTCAGTTTGATAACCACATTTGGACTGTTGCAAGTAAAATAAAATGCATTTTAGTTCTCTTAACTTCTAGAATTTTAGTATAGTGTTCTTGAATGTTTTTTTATTAGTCTCTCATCTCTTCAGTATAAACTTGGTTTTGTTTTTTTATTTTTGGTTTTAACAAACTGTTTCTTAGTTCATATATTGAAATCAGACTAGGTCATCCGTAGCATAAAAATATGGTTAAACAGTTTTATGGATATTACTTGAATTACTTTTTTAGTTTAGCTCACAGTTAAAATTGTTAACCAATGAAACTTTCCTCCCAGTTTCATGCTTCCCTGCTTACTCTTCAGATACACAAATTGATGTTTTTTTTAGACTTTTTTTTTGGTTTTGTAGTGTCTGATGTTACATACTGTGTTTTCCCTTTTGCTGATTTCAGTTTTTGTAATCCTACATCTTGAATTGTTTGGAATATGTCTTCTGTCTTCTCTCTTCTTGGAAACACTCTGCCTTTTTTAACATAGTATTGTAATCATAATAGAAGTTGTACTTCTAAAAGTACAATTACTTAGTAAAAATTATTGTAGACGTTAGTCTTGTTATTGTGTTTCACAAAGCTAGTTGATGATGCAGTAATGTGTCATTACCTTTTAATAATAGGACAATAAACTTTAGAGGGATTACATTGTAAGCAGTCAGAACATTCTGAATATTTCATTCCTTTCACTTTAGCCATCAATGTTTATATTTTTTCTTGCTTAGGTGGCTGATGGTGTTTTTTCTTTCATAAAACGAAGTTAAAGTTGGCTTTTTGAGTCAATTTTTAATCACCTCTTTCTCCTCAGATTTATTAATAAACTTTAATTTATTTTCCAATGCATTTATTCAAAGATCCTGGATACATTTTCCTTCCTGTTGTATAACTTGTTGAGTAGCCTTCCAGGCAATCATGATTTTTGCCTCTGCTCCCACCATAACTTGTAAGAGGGAATCAGCTTTTGATGAGGTTGTGATGGGCTTTTGTTCTTTCTCCTGTTGTGACTCCACAACACAAACATTGGAGAGTTTGGAACAGTAAGATGATGGACTCGTTGTAGGGAGTGGGTGGTAAGAAGTTCCCTCTTACAGAATGCATTGCAAAAATAATGAAAAGTGCCCTGTTGCAGGACACAGACACATTCATAGGCCTCCTATTAGGGAAAAAAATATTACTGGAGCGATCTTTGAAGTATACAGAAGTAATTAGAAATTAAGCAATTCAGATGAACTATAACACAATATAAGAAAAATTATGAATGTATCTCCTACTTGATTCATAATGCTTCTGGAAATAGATAGCAAGATGGTTTTATGTACCTATTGGAAAACTTAATCCTGTAATAAAAGGACTTTTTTTTCTAATTTGTACAGATGCAGAGGATCCTTACTTAAATCTTCATATTCTTCATCTGAAAAGTCTGGTTTCTTACAAGTGCTCCTTCCCAGGATACATTATTTTTTTGTGTTTGCATCTTATCTAATGCATTGGTGACTTAATTACGCTAGAAGGAAGCTCTTTCCTGTGCCTGCCTTTGTGTTACGGTCTAGAGAAGAGTGTTCAAATCAAAAGCGTTGAATGGTTTGATCTCAAGAAGTTGCTTTCCAAATAGATGTAAAGCTTATAAAGAACAGATTATGTTTCAGGCTCCCGTTGGTATATTACATCACAGTAGTGTTCCTAATGCTACTGAATAGGGTGTTCTTGGCGTTATCCAGTGAAAAGATCGATACTGAAAACAATGTGGTCAGTTTTAAGTGTCTTGAGAAATGCATGCTATTGTCAAATGGAGCATATCCATACCTTTGCAGGGAGTGAAGGGCAGTGTGTGACCGTGTCCGAAAACACACTGCCCCATAGGGGTTGGTGGGTGTCCTGTCAGAATGCATTTGCCTTAAGGTTAATACATGACTGGATTCTCTAGGAAAAAAACAAACCAAACCAAACAAAAACCCCAAAACAACCACAGTACATAAATGACTAGAAATTACTGCACTTTTCCATACATTGAGTGTTAAGAAAACCAATAGCAGCTGTACCAAATTAGTTACACTATTTCTTGTATTCTAAGTTTTTTAGAATAGTTTAGGCGTGACTCATGGAAAGTAACTTCTAAAGCATTTTTTTATGTTAATCAAGTTTAATACATAAGGTTTTTAAAAAGTGGAATACTTTTAGTTGATATTTTCATCAAGCTTTTTGCACTTGTCAAAACTTGGCTAAAATATTCAGGGAAAGATAAATACAGAAGCACAGAATCTGAAATATTTGCAGGCATTTTCTGTGTCTTAAAAGTTATTTTACTTGGAAAGAGTAATAAATATTTAGCTTTCTCTGCTTGTGTGTATATTTAGAGGCATGTCTAAAAATATGGATAACTTTTTGTACCTCAAATTTTAATTCACTGGAGGCTAAAATATGTGATTTGGGATATAGTTCCTGACTACATCAGACTGTGTTGTTCCTCCAGGTGTGGAAGAACATGTGTGGTATCCTAAAGTCTTTGATTATGTGATCACTTAGTGGCTTCCCCCCCCCCCCACCTCCCGGAATCCTTGCGTTACCTGTTATATAGAGCATAGTGTGTGCACTTAATGAGCACCTGTTTGGTTTTATTTCCTCCTCATAAGATAGGTGTTCTAATGCTCACTATTAAACCTTGCTTTGAAGTCAGAAATCTGAATTTCTTCCTTGGGTTTTTGCTTCTATATAATAGGAGAGTGTCTAAAATTTTGTTCTCTTTTTATCACACCTCTGTGTGAGAGGAAAGATGATACTATCTATGCTTCATGATGGAGAAACATAAATCCATCAGGCTTCTATTATGTAATGTGATTCTTCAGCTAACTTGGGATACTGCATGCTACTTTAGGAGTTTAAAGTGTAGCTCCCATAGTCATTTTCTGCATCTGTGAATGTTGAAGAGTTGTGCAAATCAGTCCTGTACAGACTGGCCATCCGGAAGAGAGATCATAAGAGAGGTTGGTTCAGATGACTTCCTGGCATCACATAGAATTTTTCTGGCAGAGACAGAAATAAAAATGCTGCTCTGCATTGTAGTTATGTTAATTGTGAGACTGTTTTCTTTCTACAGCTTCAGTCTTGTTTTCTACCTCTCTTTTGCCCGTGTAACAGGTCTGTCTTGGGCAGGGGATGAGTCATGGCCTGTTGCGGTGATGGGAATAGCAATACATAGTCATGTTGTAACGCATATGCAGTA